>NC_056735.1:1198412415-1198712415 GCF_019279795.1 Protopterus annectens
TTAAACCACCCCGTATCAGACTTATGCCCATTCCTTCCCTAGCACTGGGGAATCTTCAGGTGTGCTAGCGTGACAGCCATCATTTGAAAAGACATCAGGGGAGTGTGTGTCATCCCCATCATCCTATCAATGACAGTATTTACGTGGCAAGTCCTAACCCCATTCCTGTGGGGAGAACAAGCTACCCACAACATAGTGGGGACTCAGAATGCCCTCCCCATTAGTGCACACTATAGTTCAAGTAGGAATGAGGGCTACCACCAGGCAGTACTTTGGTTAGCTGTAAGCCTGTCCCACAGGATGACCACTCCAGTGCCATCCCTCCTCCTTCTCAAGCCCTCCCCCAGGACAGGTGCATTTGTCCTCTTCCTCACAGTGCTATCAAGCAGCCAAGCCAGTAATCAAACTTGGGTTACCTGGGCCATAGTAATGGCATTATCCCTCTATGTCATCAGTGCTGGCCCTGAGAGGAAGTACACATTTTAAATTCACCAGCTGAAGAAACCCTTCAACAAAAAACATTCTGCAACATAAAAAAAGATAATAGAAACACTTTGCTTTAATGATTCTTTGACTGACAGTTCTGGTATTCAAGAAAATGAAAACAGAAAAAAAACCTTCTTCAGAATCTGTAAGAACTGTCACAAAAAGAATGACAGTCAAGTCTGAAGTCCCACAACTCTGACCTGACGAAGACATCAACAAATAAGGTCTGTCCATCTGTGCTTTATTGACTGAAAAAGATAAATTATGTCAGACGCAGTCAAGAAAACAAAGAGAGTTCTTGATGCCCTATTGTCTATTCAAATGGGTGCCTGAAGTGATGTTTTGGTTGAAATAGGGTCAAGATACAGGCTGGTAGAAAACGTAAAACAGATGATGTTTGACTGCACAAAATGATGCCATGAATGAGAAAGATGTGGTATAACAAAAAGGATGACTCCCTCCAAAATGAGCCTTAAACTGTTAAAAGAAGAAAACACAATAGTGAAGAAGGAATAAACTATACAGGAGCTCACAAATTTTCAATGGTCTATCTTGAGTTACCCTCCTCAAGGCAGTAGGTAATGCCTGACACTGGGTGCTCTGGCTAGGTTGTTAATAGCCTGACAACTGATTGCCTACTACCTACAAACATGAGTACCAGTTTGTATCATACAATATTGGAAAAAGCTGATAAACATGCATTAAAAGGTTTTATTTTATTTATTTATATTTGTTTACCGGGATGGTCCAGCTAGGCCAGAAGTGTCCATTTTCAGTGGAGTCCTGCAGAGAAATGCTCCACATACAAGACATTTCACATACAATACATTAATAAAGACATTTAGTACATATTGTCAGCTTACACAATTAGTGAAAAAAAAACAGTACATAAGTAATCATTCTCAAATCAAAGATATTATACAAGCAATAGAGAGTATATGCATAAGAACATTCCATAGGAGTAGTTTTCATCTAGAAAAATGTATATAGGACATTTTATGCAGTGGGTGCAAAGCAGATACAGGAATTAATTAGACTAGGTACTTAAACTTTTCACAATGAACTAATTGGAGGAAGGGCTCTGAGCCAACTAATCTGTAATATATAACATTAAGTATCCTGTTTTTTTGCTTACTTTTATGAGTTATTTATAGCATTTTTATTGTCTGCATATTTATTTATTTTTTTTTTATTTATCATTTGTTGACCGGGAAAGTCCGACTAGGTTCCACAGAGCCTGTTTTCAGCGGAGACCCGGGGAGAAATGCTCCAGATGCACGTCTTTGGAATGCATATACTTTTCTAGCTAGTTTCACTATGTGTGAGGTATTAACTAGAAATTTTCTACAATTGTTAAGCATCCGGTTGGGTTTGTTTGTTCTGATTTCCTGCTAAGGAGTGTATCACGTAACTTGTTTGCAGTTAAAAGCATTCTCTAGAGTCTCGTTAATCCTTTATATGTTTAAACATTTCTGCAGTTTTCTTTTCTAAGTAGTGTTGGTAGTGTAGCATTGTCCATATTCAGGCTTGTGTTTTGGACCTAGTTGTTTGTTAGTAGAGGCTGTGTGTCTGAGCACATGTTCCAGGCCATCGTAGTTTAGCCAAAGCCAGTATAGCATTTCAGTGAGAGTGAATTGTTTATGGTAATTGGCTGATTGGGGTTACCTGACTACGGCTTGGAGTAGGCACCTCATTGGTTCTTTCAAGCTTTATTTTATTGTTTCAGGTTTCAACTTTGTTACTTAATATGTCATCTTGTGAGTGTGTCTGCCATTTCACACTGAGCTAATCAGAGGAAGGGCTCTGAGCCAACTAATCTGTGATATATAACATTAAGTATCCTGTTTGACTGCTTATTTTTACAAGTTATTTATAGCACTTTTATTGTCTGCATATACTTTTCTAGCTAGTTTAACTGTATGTGAGGTATTAACTTGAAATTTTCTACAATTGTTAAACATCTGGTTGGGTTTGTTTGTTCTGATTTTTGTTTCCCACCCGTCCTCTCTATTGGTATCCTGGTTTTATACTTGGTGGCTTTGCAGTTGCCCTCCCCTACTGTAAATTTGATCTGGGACACTCCTCCCAGTCTAGTGTCATTACCTCATTCTACCTAATCCAGGGAGAACATTTGAGAAGGCCAACCCAGTTAGTTTCTGCTCCTCATTTCCCCTTTCCACTTTACAAAATTAAAAAAAAAATTCTAAGCTTGTTTCCCTCCTTTCCTGTAAGTCGTCTAATCCAGATACAGATTTGCTGTATCCAGGATTGTTTGCAAGCTTCTGAGCCCCCAAGCATTTCTGTGCTGGAGGGAAGCCTTCTAGCTTAATTTTGTTACTTAGCCAGTTTTCTAGTTTCAGCACTCAAATCTGTTTCTTTGAGCTCAGCACTTGTTCAGAATGCATTGTAAGCACTAAATAAACTACAAATTACTGCAGCACTCAACTTTCCTCACTTGTCTAGAGGAAAACAGTTTTTAGTACTTAATAAATAAGCACCTATCCAGGCATGTCTAAGGGTCAGCTCCCGGTGATTTCTCCTGTCTACCTGATGAATCTGGGCATCTTGGGGCAATGCAGCAGTTGCCTCATGTACACAGACAACCCTCTCCTCCTACCACCCAACACTACAACCTGTGAGAGATGCACTTATATAGCCAAACTGGAAGCAAAGCTCTCTTCACCCAAGACTGGACTAGACAGTCAAGAGGAGAAGGTAAACACTTGCACCACACCACACTCATCACATAGTCCCTCAAAACCTACACCACCAAAACACACACATAGAAACACAAAGCACACACCTACATTTGCGGAGGCTTTCAATAAAAATCTACCCAAGCAACAGGGACCTCCAAAGCAGAAACGCAAGTAACCTCTACCCTCCAACACAACCCAAATGACACACAGCCCACAAACTCAGTGTGCCACTCAGCCATAGTCCATAAGGCGTAACAACGTACACAACACTCTAGTCATAGGTGACTCTATAGTCGGACACACTGATGTTCCACTCACCAGGCTAAACAAGGAGAAAGTTACTGTCAGCTGCCTGTCAGGTGCCAGGATCTGCCACATAACGCAACCACTCAGGTCATTCCACAACACGTACAAATATGACTCTGTCATTGTCCATGTTGGTGTGAATGACCCGAGACATACCTCCCTGGACTACATGAAGAGAGACATGGAGGAGCTGTCCCATCTTGTAGCCCAGGCAGGTATGACCCTAGCCCTGAGTAGCATCCTGCCATCACCCAGAATGATACCACAGTGCAAGGACAAAATGATTGGCTTCAACAATTGGCTAAGCTTCTGGTGTCATTCTAAGGGAATCCAGTATCTGTCTGCCTGGAATGACATGATCGACAAACCACGATGCTTTGCCAGAGATGGCCTGCACCTGTTGCCCTTGGGATTCTGGATACTGGCTAAGGATCTTGCCACCCCTATAGTGCCTTTTTTAGGCAAGGTTCAAATGACAAATTCACCACCATAACAGGTACAAGCAAGCAAAATCTGAGGGTAATGCTACTTAATGCTAGAAGTCTAAACCTCAAAATGCACTCACTTGAGGCACTCCTTAAAATGGAGAACATCGACATCTGTGCAGTGAGAGACCTGGTTCAAGGCTCCAGAGAGCACCCCTGCATTACCAGGCTATACTTCATACCACACCTTTCGGCCACCTAACCTGGACTGAAACATCCATATTCATTAAGGATATTCACACCTCCAGGCTAGTTGCTAAGCATAATGCATCCGAGATTATCAAAGTGCAACTAACTCTGGGCAAGACAGCAATCCAAATTGTAACTTGCTAGAGATCCCCCACCATGCCCCAGGATTCCCACTCCTCATTTCTTGATACACTGGAAAATATTAGGGTACAACCTAACACCCTAATAATGGGCAATTTCAACTACCCCACCATTAACTGGGAAAACTACTCATGTACCAACTCTTGTGCTCAACGCTTTCTGAAATTCATACATTCCAACGCCTTGGAACAACTTATCCACACCCCCACCAGGGGCAGCAATATCCTAGACCTGGTCATTATCAACATGGGCAACCGGTGTTCCACACCAGAGGCTAATTCCTTGTTGGTCATATCCGACCACAAACTAATCACCCTAGACATCCACATCTCACCCCTACCCCCATTAGGGAAACCACCGTAAAAAAATGTTTCCAAAGCCAACTTCACGCTTCTTAAGACAGAAGTGGTAAACATCACGACACCCATGCTGATGGACAATAGAGGTACGACTGCTGAATCCTATACAAATGCACTTTTTAAGCACTTGCACGAGTGCATGGATTGTGCAATTCCTAACAGAACCAAGATACTATCCTCCAAAAAAAGGAAGCCAATCTGGTGGTCCCCTGCCATAAACAAACTCTGCAACAGAAGAAACTGTTGCAAAAAAGAGTAAAATCTCATGATTGGAGGAACTCCGTGGTCAGCCTCAGTAAGAAGCTGCGAGCCCTCATAAAATCCTCCAAAGCTAGTTATGAAAACAGAATCGCCACCAATTCTAAAGACAACCACATAGCATTCTATAGCTATGTCAAGAATCTCAATGGCAACACTCAGATCTGCTCTGAGTTACAACACAATGGCACTAAATATATAGAACCAACTGATATTGCCAAAATCCTGGCAGATAGGTTCAGTGCTAACTTTACATCTCTCTCACCCCCTAAAGGGCCCATCTCTATACTGGAAGAATGCAAAGTTTCTGTAATCACGACTGCAGACGTAAAAACCTAACTTTACTCCTCCCTCACCCCCTAAAGGGCCCATCTCTATACTGGAAGAATGTAAAGTCCCTGTAATAACGGCTGCACAGGTAAAATAAAAAAAAAAAAACACTCTCCAAAGCCAAGAACACAGCATCCACGGGACCTGACAACATCCCAGGCTGCGTTCTACATGAACTACAGAATGAACTGGCACCCCATCTAAGTACCATGTTCAATCATAGCCTCACCACAGGCTTTGTGTCCACTGAATGGCGCACGGCAACGGTTATCCCACTCCACAAAGGGGGAGCCACCACGGACCCGGGAACTACCACCCCATTAGCCTGACGAGCCTGGTCTGCAAGGCTATGAAACGTATCATCATGGAACTTATAAACAATGACATTGGTAATCTCCAAACTCTGAACCCTACCAAGTTCGGGTTTGTAAAAGGCAGATCATGTCTCCTAAACCTGACAGACTTCCTTGGAGTGGTCACAAAAGCCATAGATGAGGGTAAGGTGGTTCACACAGCCTATCTAGATCGCGCCAAGGCTTTCAACACCATCCTCACTCTGGAATTATAGATAAACTCACTAAACTAGTTATAAATCCCTATGTCACAAGATGGGTTGCCAACTGGCTCACTGACAGAACCCACACTGTGAAAGTAGCAGACTCTAAATCCAACTTCAGACCAGTGACAAGTGGAGTACCACAGCGTTCAGTCCTAGGTCCTCTCCTGTTTGGTATCTACTTCTCTGAAGTACAGGCTAACACAGAAGGTCTTTGGCTAACAAAGTTCACAGATGACTGCAAACTAACGATGTGGACATCCTACAAAAGGGCCTCACTGAGACAGATACCTGGTGTCAAAGCCATGGCCTTAAGCTCAATGCCAAAAAGTGCATTGTCCACCCTTTTGGTAAAAACTTTGTACCCATGAACTACCACATAGGCGGTAGTCTACTTAACACCGAAAGTGTGATAAGAGACCTTGGGACACAGGTGGACAGTAGTCTCTCCTTTGATAATCACATCCCCACAGTAGTCAGGAAATCCTTCTATGTGGCACACCTCATCACAAAAGGTTTCTCATCCAGGAAAAAAAGAGGTCATTGTTCCCCTCTACTCATTATTCATTAGACCTATTATAGAGTACAACACCCCTTTTGGTGTGTACCTCACAAGACATCTACAACAACTGGAAAGGCCGCAGAAATACCTCACAAACAGGATTACTGGCCTCAAACAGATGCCCTATGTAGACTGTCTCAAAAAACTCCAGCTTTACTATGTTGCATATCACCTACTCAGAGGCGATCTCTGCCTAACATACAAAGCTATGTCAAACCCAGAGCTGCTGGACATGCAGCACTTAAAGAAATTCCAATCCCTCTGAGCTACACACTCTAGGGACCTAAACCTTGTCACCACAATAAACAGAACATGCTGGAGGGATAGATTCCTGTCCCAGAGACTTCCCATACTCTATCTATATTAAACAAAGCTCCTCATTAGCACTCCAAGAAAAATCTTGATGATTGGATGGGAGATGGGAAGTTCACCCCGGGGATCACTTCTGTGGCTCTGCTTGACAGGGGCACAGGAAAATAATTTTCTTGGGTAGCAAAAGCCAGGGTACCGTTTGGCTAGGCTTATATAGGCCCTAGGGCCAACAGCCTAGTACCTACCTATGAACCTACGAACATGTTTACGAGGTGTAATAGCTGAGCGATAGGCTATATCAGTCCTGTTTCAGGAATCAGCAAAGTCAGTGGATATTGTTGCAGATATAAGTGGTGGTATGATATTAAGGTTGGCTGTGAGAGTACCTGAATGTCTCACCTGGTTCAATGATAGGTCTATAAGGGTTAGGAAGAGAAGGAAGTAGAATGGAGTGATCAATGGTAGGACAATGAGGGTTAGTAGAAGAGGGAAGTGGACAGGAAGGAGAGGCGGAGTAAGTAAAAAGACAGGTGGATGTGAAAGGAGGATGCCAGAGTAGTAGAGTGGGGGTGAGAATAGCTGTGATGGCTGAAGTTAGGTTATATGAGATGTGGTGTTAGCAGATGTTCACAGCCAAGAGGAGGAGAGGTGTTGTTTCAGAGATGTCTTGAAGAGGGTTACTGAGTGGGTGGATTTAAGTGTTGGGGGGAGGGAATTCCAAAGTTTTGCGATGGTAAAGGAGTAAAGCATCTGGCCAGTTGAAAGTTTGGGTTTTTCTACATTTAAGAGTAGTTGGTTGTTGGATCGGAGTGGTTTGTTAGGATGGTATAAGGTAAGTATAGACGATAGAGCAGGGCACACGGCTGGACTATGAATGAGTTTGTGAGCTGTAGTTAGTTGGATAAAGGTGAGATAGTGGGGAGTTTAAGCCATTTTATGTTGTGTAAGGATAAGCAGTGGTGGGATGAGTAGGAGGCATTAGTTACAAACTTAGCAATTTTGTTGTAGCATGAGCCTCTTTTGGACTTTAGAAAGGACTGAATGTTGGTGAGGAGGGGGGCACCGTATAAAAAAAGAGAGAGTAATAGAAAAAAAGAGGCAAGGGAAAGCTGGACTGATGCAGTGAGTAGATGTTTGTGTCAGTAGAGTGTGCCAAGCTTTTGATGCGTCTTTTTGACACTGGACTGGATTGTGCAGGTCGAATGTGAGGTTTTCATCTATGATGACACTTAGGAGTTTTGTGCTACGTACAGTGTCGATGGTGGTACCATTTAGGGATTGAATGGTGAAGTTCTCATTTTATAGGGGGTGTGGACTTTTGGGGGCAAAGATTACTAGTTTGGTTTTGTTGGGGTTTAGGACAAGATGATTATTAGATATCCAAAATTCAGTGGAGGTGAGGGCGTTTTGGGTGAGCTGGTGTAGATCTGAGGAGTTATTTGCACTGCAGATGATAGTGGAGTCATCTGCATATTGGATGACTGAGCCTTGAGAGAGAGCGGTGTGGAAGTTATTTATAAATATGCTAAACAGAAGTAGGCATAAAATGGAGCCTTGAGGAACAACAGTGGTGGTGTTTAGGAAAGGGGTGTAAGAGTTCTGCCACTTAGCTGACTGTTGCCTGTTAGTGAGGTAATTAGTGAACTAGTTTAGAGTTTGAGGTGCGGTACCTATGTTAGAGAGTTTTGTTAGGACAGAGTGGGATATAGTATCGAAAGCTTTAGAAAGATCAACAAATAGTGAAGATACGATTTTACCAGTGTCACGGCCTCAGTTGACAGTGTCCATGAAGGATATGAGGGCAGTGGTGGTACTATATCCTGGCCTAAATGTGTGTTGGGTGGGGGAGAGGATGTGGTTGTGTGTCAGATGGTGAAGAAGTTGAGAATAAATACATTTTTCCAGAATCTTGGAGATGGTTGAAAGTACAGCAATGGGGCGGAAGCTGGTGATGTCTATGTTGGGGCCCCCCCTTGTGCAGAGGGAGAATATAAGCTTTTTTCCAGACGATGGACATACAGGATTCTTGGATAGATCTGTTGAGAAGTATGCTGATAGGGTAAGCAATTGAGCTGGCTGAGATTTGCATCTATTTGGCGAGTATATATATCAGGGGCTTTTGTGCATGGCTTGAGTTTTAGAAGCATTTTTTTAATAGCCGAGTGGGTATAGATGACAGAGTAAAGTTGGGAACAGGGGCTGTACTGGTGTTAGCTGTGAAGAGGTCTGTGGTGGACAAGCTGGTCTTGGGAATGGTAGCGGTTAGAGTGGCTATAGTATCTATGAAATAGGAGTTGAAGGTTGCAGCAATTTCAATGGGTGTTTTATTTGGGTCTGGGCAAGGATTATTACTAGAGCCTGGGTTGAATAAAGAGTTGAGACAGTTCCAGAATTTGTTTTGTAGTACTAGGCATTTGTATTAGCCAAGGTCAGCTGAGTTTTTGTTTTTTTGCCAGATTTTCCATGATTTGTCCCTGTGTTTCGTGAGATCCTTAGTGGATATTTTTAGCCAAATGGCATGGTTGGTCTTTACTCTCTTTTGTCTAAGGGGATCGAGATTGCTTAGCATGCTGAGGAAGGCTGAGTTGAAGAAATCAACTGCCTAATCAAGGGGAAGTGATTTTAGTGCATCCCAGTTGATACTAAGCAACCTTCCGTTAAAGCTAGATGGACAGAACTGGGATTTATCTCTGGTAACTGTACTGATATTTTAAGGGCAGGAACAACAGAAAGGGGTTGCAGTTTGAGTCTCACCACAACACTGTCATGGGGCAATGTACCAAGAACTGATGCCTGTTTTTTCTGATAAATCTTTGGGAGAGAGGCTTGGAAGCACTACATTATAAGAGATATGAAACTGAATAACAGTAATGAAAAGGGGATTACAGAAACTGACTACAAAAATGGTGTAAGCTGGTTTTATGTGTTTGGACACACAAGGACAATTGTAAATGCTGAGCCTAATGTAGTCCTAAAGAGATTACATTGATCAAATATCATCCAGCTTTCACAGTGGATGAAAAGCAGTCAAGTGAAGGAATAAGGAAGTTAGACTGTTACATGACTTCTCTCCATAATAAATATAATCAAAATGGTTAGATGCATGATCTGGGAAGTGCTGAATTATATTACAGTAGAAGCAGTAGCACCATAGTAATGCGAAGAAAGCTGCCATCGTCAAGATCTATGAAAATATAGGTAATGTGAAATGAAGTCATATTTTATTCAAATGCAAACAACATAAAATATATTTATAAAACAGTAATAAAGAAGCTTGCTTATAATATGTGCCCCTTGCAACTTAAATCCTTCCGAAACAAGTCACACATGACGAGCCTTGTCTAAGGCATCCAAAGTTAAGTTTTGCTGCTCTTGGCATCTGTATTACTGTGCAGGGCAATTAGATCACTATGTGAAAGTAAACCTCATACATGCCCCTTAACATCAGTGCAATGGCTGTAAGGATAGCAAGCAAAAGGAAAGTCATATCGGGGCCTCAGTTTAATGTGGTACATTGGAACTGACTGGTTCTACTGGTATCATCATGGATTATGCTAAAACAACACAATGACTACTTGGAAGGTCTAGGAGGTTGTGGGGTGCCCGGGGAGAAAATCAGAGGGAGTGTCTACTGCTTAAACTGCTGGCATCTGGAACCATCAGATCAGTTTCATTAAAGCAAATATAAATCAATACGATTACCTAAGAAACTTAAGTATAACGGTTTAGCTCCTGCAAATACTAAGAACACACCTCAAAAAAGTTTAATTTAAGAGACGAACATACTTAATACCTCTATCTTATTGACAAAACAGTGTGACCAATGCTAAAGGTCACAGACAGTACCACAGCTGCTGGTGTTCAACAAGCATGTATTCCATGTAACCAGTGGCAATGATCTAACAAGGCCGTCCTTTTAATTTTGTGGGATTAAATATAGTCAGCACCTTAAATCACTTAACTTACTGCAAAACATTTTTTTCCAAAACACATATTTCTGTGAAGTGGCTTTATTTTCTGTACACCATAAACTAACTATAGGGAGCACACAAACGTCCATGGGTCAAATCTCCCTCCAGGCACAATAACGGTTAGTCACATTCCTTTAACTCAAATACACATGGGAAACAGTGTGAAAAAAAATGTGCAGCTATTGTGCTTTAATGACAGAAGAACTAATTCAGTAGAACTCAGTGCACTTCTAAGATGCCCCGCCACTGCCAGCCTACTAAACTGTCTACCAGATAGGACTGTTACTGTTCGGGTGCATACTTACAGAATCTGCTGGCAGATGGGTACTGGCATTAGTGAATTCAGCCACAAGTTCATCAGCCACTTCATTATATGATGTTTTTCCCTTCCGTTGCACCTTTTCACACACTTTCATTGAAAAATGCCTCAGACCTTTGCCATTCTTGTCACACTTTTTGCTTCTTTTGCTAAAACAAATAAATTAAACTTTTCATTTAGTTCTTTATGTTTGGTTCATCTGAAGAACAATAACAAAATATTTGCATTGACATAAATTTTATACTAAGACAAAAAATAGCTGGTAACACTTATTTGCACAGCCTTATACAGTGAGCAAATGAAAAAAATGTGAGATTTAAAAAGCAAAACACTATTCAGAAATGTGCCCAGCTTGAACAGTTTCCATTAGGATTGCACAACTCTTATTGGCATGAGCCTGGCTCTGTAGTGCACAGGGATGGTGCCCTTACTGCTTCCTATGTCACTGGGGTTCAATTAGTGGCCCTAGTACTGAAGGAGGGAGAAGAGAGAAGGGTGTGTGGCCTGACTGCTTCACCCAAGGGAAGGTAGCAAGTGCACAGGGAGCACATATTGAAGTGACGCTCTGCAGAAGACTGAAGAAACCAGTTCCTGTACTGGAGGAGAGGGGACAGGTCTACTTGCTGGCAACATCTCCTGCTGAAGTGAGGGATGACTAATGCAGAAAGCCCATTGCATATCCTCCCTCTGTTTACACAGGATGGGCATCTGTGTGGACGTGCAGGACTAAGAAGAAAACCCATGAACTACTTCTAATAGCTGCCTAAATGACAGCACCCCAGTTAACAGCCCGGTGATGGAATTGAATGGGCTGACTGGCCAGGAGGGGGCTGATGACGGACAGGCAGGGGAGACAAAGTTAGCAAGAAAAAAAAATGTAATGACAACAGGGTGCTTGATGAAATTCCAAGGGCAGTAACGGAGATCTTTGGAAAAGCAGAAGTGTAAATACAAATCTGGACAGATTTACACTGTCTGAGGATAAAAGTACTCCCCATCAACTCAAAGGTACAACAATCTTGGAGTCAGTATATGTACGTAGTAAGGGCAGGGGGTATAGGTTCCATGTCATGGATGCAGAGGTAAGCCTAAAAAATGCTTAAAAGTTTAAAACAGAGTTTCATAATTCAATATTTTTTGACAGAACTGTGGTTTATATTTCTAATTGCCATGGCTAACACAACTGGGCTTCTCACTTCTGATGGGGAACCACTAGAACACCTTGAATAAATCTATAACTCACTATTCACTGGACTAAACACCTTAACAACAGAAAGTGACTGCTTTACCAATGTTTACACTCACTTCTATTTTTACTCCAAGCAGGTAGTACAAAGGGTAGTCATCTTGTCACAATTTTTCAGGCGAAAAGACATGCTTCGACCAGGGCCTATTTTTCAGTTAATGCTGTTTAGCAAGGCCATTCCCATAGCCTACATCCACCTGGTTTTCCTTAAGATTCACACTATCAAAAGCAGTAACCCACCTTCCTCCTGGATTAATGATCAAATCAATTCCTGTTGCATTAAAATGCACTGCAGAATATTTTGGTGTTGACTCCTAAAAGTTAAAGACCACTGAGAAGTATATTAAAAATAAGTCACATTAAATCCTACAGGATTTAAACAAATGGATCAAGGAAATGTCTGGAGATCTGAAGAAAAAGGAAGGAGCAGCTTTCTCATTCACTCCCTGGATGATCAAAAGTTCAGAAAAAAAACTTTAAAAATAATTCAAAACTGGGGAAGGGGAGTAAGCCCACTGACTTCCTCTCTCCCACAGGATGCTTCAAAAAGCTTGTCAAGATAATGGAAAAATCATCTTGTGTGATTTCCTCCACTGTGGACATTTTCCAAAATATAATCCAGCAAAACTGGGAAAATCCTAATAATGTGCCCTTTGTCCACAGAAAACTGAAAAGCATCTTCAATTTCCCAACTGACCTGCACTGGACATTATGGTGCCTGCAGTGGCTCTCAGAAAAAAATGTACCCTCTGCAGTCCTCAGCTGTCCACATAATGTGTTTCTGCATCCTCCACCTTACCTACAAAGGTCACTAAACTACTTACACGAATGCCGTACATCCAAAGTGACATAGCCCAGACAAAGTACTGAAGTCTGTGGATGAAATGTCTGACAGTGAGGTCAAGAAAATGCTTAAGAAGCAACTACTATGAGTAATGCCTTATCTTCACCAACAGCTTTAAGGCAAACCATCTGTGTGGTTTTATGGACTTCTAAGATTGCTGCACATTGAACAAGAGGTTAATTCTTTTTCTCCCCCAATGTGAAAATAGAAACTCAGCACAGAAAGCCAGTGGACTTACAATTCTTGGTAAATTTCAGTAACTAGTTAGTAAGTGCACTGCCTGGATGCTAGGAAAAAAGAAATACAGAGGACCTGAAATAAAACCAGCTACAAAAGGTGAGGAAAAACATTGACTGGGAATAGTACTGCAGCTGTTCAGCAAAAAGCAGTGAAAGCTCCAGACATGACTTCCAATAACCTAGAGGAAATTATAACACAACCACACACAGACCTGATTAAAATAAACAAAACACTGATAAGAGTATATCAACTTAAATGAAGAAAAGTTGGAAAAATGGAAGAAACTTTAAACATAAAGATCGAAAAATGGAAGCAGCTTTAAACAGATATCCAGATGAAGTGATACAAACTGCAAAAACATAGGTCGAAATGAACACCTGGCTGAATATGAGACTGCTCAAGAAGAGAAGTTTCAAAAAAATAAGAATTAGAGAACAGAGCACACAGGGAAAACTTGAGATTTTCTTCAGTACCAGAGAAGCTGTAAGGAACAGACTGTATTAATGTTATGAAAGCAACTGGACTGGTATTCCACAGTAGGAGTTGTTAATTGAAAGGGCACATAATGTGTATGCTCCAAAACTGGCTATGAGAAAGCAACATATACCTTTAATGGTAAATATGTAATCCTACCAGCAGAAGGAACTGACTCTGCCAAAACGGTGGCAGAAGGACAAAGTACCAACAGTGGGAGACAGCAGTGTGTTTGTGGAGACTGTTTACTCATATACCAGGCAGAATGGAATGTTGAGAAGTAAACGTGAGATTCAAACTGCTGCAAACCCAGCTATCTTCAAAATATTCTTTCCTGGAGGGACACAATCATTTTTGGATGCAGTACATGCTAAGGAGGAAACACAAAAGTTTGTTCAACAAAAGTGAGCTGTGAAACAGGAGGAGATTCTGCTTCTTGTTCTTCTGGTAATAAAGACCACAGAGAGACTGTGCCAGTGAAACCTTTTCCACTGTTTTAACGGAAAATGCTTGAGGGAAGGAAAAAAACACAACAGTTCACTAGAAGAATCAAGAGTATGCTGGAAATGAAGCAGAGACAAGAATTGGGAGATAGAGATGAACAGGAATAAAACCAGAAACTTGGAAATTGACAAATGTGGGATTACAAAGCAATAATTATATTTGCAAAACAAGACCGAAAGTACAGTTGTGTACCTACCATAAATGTAGATGTTCGAGTGTATTCACTGTTGCAGTCATTACAATTGGGTTATCCTGCTGGCAGGCTACCCACAGTCGGCCTGAGTTCCAAAGTCTAGGTCCGGAGTCGGTTACTGTCGCCTCCTCCCTGATGTCAGTGCGCCAGGGGTATAAAAGATGCAGCTGATGCCATTTTCTTCAGTTTTTCTTGCCCCAGATGTCAGGTGCCCCTAAAATGGTAGGCTCACTAATGCCAAAAAGCATGCAAAACCAAAAAAAAACAACAACTTTTCCTTCATCTACAAGCAAATACACCACATAGGTTGTATAGAATAGAGAAGTACAGATAAGTCCCAGCAAGGAATGGAGGGAGGGTAACCTGGACTGCAACAGTGAATAAACTCGAACATCTACATTTATGGTAGGTACACAACTGTACTATGTTCATCGTGTTTCACTGTTGCAGTCATTACAATTGGGTTGAATCCCAAAGCTATGGTTGGGAGACTGGTGCTAAATAGGATTAGGAGAGGCTATCAGGCCCTGCAGAACTGCAGTGGCAAAGCCTGCCCTGGACTTAGAATAGAGAGGTAAGTGATAGTGCTTTGTAAAAGTATGCACTGAACTCCAAGTTGCAGCCTCTAAGATGTCTTTGGTTGGTATTCCTCTGAGGAAGGCTGCTGAAGTGGCTGCTGCTCTGGTGGAATGTGGCCTAATGCCCTTAGGCACTGATTTGCCATGCTGAGAATAGCAGAGACGAATGTAGTGGCCTATCCACTTTGAAATAGTCTGCTTTGAGATAGGCTTTCCTTGTGATCCTGCAGCATATGCCACTTGAAGTTGTTCAGTCTTTCTGAAAGCTTTGGTTCTGTCCAAGTAGAAGCATAGCTGTCTGTGAATGTCCAAAGAATGCAGAAGTCTCTCACCCTTATTCTGTGGGTTTGGGTAAAAAGTAGGCAAGTGAATTGTTTGGTTAAGGGCCACACTGGACACTACCTTAAGCATAAATGTAGGGTTTGTTCTCAGAGAAACCCTGTCAGGATGGAAAATGATAAAAGGCTCCACAGCCATGAGTGCCTGTAACTCTGTGACTCGTCTAGCGGAGGTTATTGCTAGGAGCAGAGCTGTTTTCCAGGATAAGAATTTTATATCAGCTGCAGAGGCTGGCTCAAAGGGAGGCAGTGTAAGTTTTTCCAAGACATAGTTGAGGTCCCATGCAGGTACTGGTGCTCTCCTTGGGGGTCTTATGTTTTTTGCCCTTCTGAGGTACTGCCTTAGTAATGGATGAGAAAAAATAGGTGGTTCTGTATTGTAATGAGCTGAAATGGCAGAGGCATGAATTTTACCTGATGAAAAGGAAAGGCCTTTATCCAGCATCTCAGTTAAGTATTGCAAAATTTGAGGAATATTTGGAACAATCGTGTCAATACCTTGTGCCTGGTTCCAAGCACAGAATCTCTTCCATTTTTCTGCATAAGATTTTCTGGTGCTAGGCCTCCTGGCCTGCAATATAACATCCATAACTGCTTTAGAAAGAGGTGCGTCTTGAATGGCTACATTATCCGCCGTGCTGCCAGGTTTAAGGTCCTGAGTTGGCTGTGCAGTATCTGACTGTCTTGTTGTGTCAATAAGTGAGGAATTTGAGGTAGTGTCCAAGCTGGGCATTGAGACAAACTCTTTAGGATTGGGTACCAGTGCTGGCGGGGCCAGTCTAGGGCAATCAGTATCATTTTTGGCTTCTCTTGTCTGACCTTGAGGAGTACCTTTGGGAGAGGAGGCAGAGGAGGAAAGGCATATACTGTTAGGTTTTTACAGCTGAAAGACAGAGCATCCACTTTCCATGCTTGCTTGTGATAAGTCCTTGTGCAGAACCTTTGTAGATGGCAATTGTGAGGAGAGGCAAATAGATCTATGTCCGGGCATCCCCAGTTCCTTATCATCATGCTGAAGACTTGTGGATCCAATTTCCACTCGTGGGGATCCATTAGGTTTCTGCTTAGTTTGTCTGCCAGAGTATTTATCCTTCCTGGCAGGAATTGTGCTTGCAGATGTACTTGGTAAGTCAATGTTGTGTCCCACAAGTTCATGGCTAGTCTGCAGAGGGGGTAGGAACGTGTGCCCCCTTGCTTGTTTATGTACCACATGACTGTGGTATTGTCAGTCTTTATCAGAAGTTGCCCTGGATGAAATAAATCCTTGAAGGCTGTCAGGGCAGTTTGAACTGCTAGCATCTCTTTTTGATTGATATGTAGATGCCTTTGACTTGCGGACCATGTGCCCTGAATACATCTTCCTGCCATATGGGGCTCCCAGGCATAATCTGATGCATCTGTTGTCAATGTCTGCCTGGCTGTGGGTAAGGTGAATGGCTGTCCCGTGTTGTGGTGACAGGCTTTTGGCCACCATCAAAACTCCTGTTGCAGGCAGGGAATGAGGGTAATTATTGTTTCCAGGCTGTGGCAATGATGAGTCCAAATACTTTTTAGATACCACTGAAGTTTCCTCATATGCAGTCTTGCATATGGAATTAGCAGAATGCAAGATGCCATGAAGGCCAAAGCCTGCAGAATTTTTCTTGCAGCTAAATGGGTCTTTGTTGCCAACATTTTGAAATAAGTAGTCAGTTGTCTGTGTTTGTCTGGCATGAGATAAGCCGTCTGGGCAGTTGTATTTAAGCTTGCACCCAGGAGTATTATCTCTTGAGAGGGTAAGAGTTTTGATTTCTTTTCGTTTACTGTGTACCCTAGGCCTGTTAGTAATGTTTTTACAAACGCCAGATGCTGTAGTAGAATGTCCTTGTTCTCTGCTTGAATAAGGCAGTCGTCCAAGTAAGGATATATTTGAATTCCTCTTTGTCTGCAAAAAGCAATTACTGTGCCAGGCATTTTGTGAAGACCCTGGGCGCAGTAGATAAGCCAAAGGGCAGTGCAGAGAATTGGTAAAGCATTGAGCCAGTTATAAATCTGAGGTATCTTCTGCATGACTGTCTGATTGGGACATGCAGGTATGCCTCTTTTAGGTCTAAAGTCACAAGCCAAGCCTTCTTGCCCAGCATGGGCAGAAGCTGCTGCAGAGTTAACATTTTGAATTTTGGAATGTCCAGGAATGTGTTCAGGATAGACAGGTTCAGTATTGGTCTCCAGGTTTTGTCCTTTCTGGGCACCAAGAATAGCTTTGAATAAAATCCTTGTCCCTGCTCTTGCTGTGGTACTTGCTGAATGGCCCTCATGTCCATAAGGGATGAAACTTGCTTTTGTGCCTCTGCCCATTGATTGTGTGGCAGGTCTGGCATACCGTTTGGCCTTGGCAGGGTGTGAAAATGGAACCTGTAGCCCTGGGATACAATATTTAAGACCCATTTGTCCTGAGTGATCATGTGCCAATTTTGTGCAAAAAGTGCTAGTTTTCCCCCCAAAGGAGCTGCCAGAAGATAAGTGCTTGGTTCTGGCAGGGGAAAGTCATTGAGACTGTTTCCTGTATGGCTGTGATTTTTCTTCTCCACTTTTGGAGGTTGAAGCACCCCATTGTTTAGGCCTGTATGAGCCTTGGGGCTGTGATCTGCCTCTGGGGCGTCTATTATCTGCCTCTTTGTGGCCTGTCTGACACTGGAAAGGACCAATTCTTTGCAGGCCAGTTCCTTATAAATCTGGGAGGCTGTACCTGTAAGAAATCCTTGACTGTTTGCATAGATTTAGCTTTGTCTTCCATTTTCTTCAATACCTCTTCTGCTTGATCACCAAACAAGGTATCATGTTGTAATGGAGCATCTAATAATTTTGCTTTAACATGATCGGGCAGATTCTGTTCTTTTAACCAAGCATGTCTCCTAATGACAGAACCTGTAACAGCGGCCCTGCAAGAGGCCTCTAGAGAATCAAAACCACATTGCAAAGTATGCTTTCCTACTTGATCAGCTGCATGCAATAAATCCTGCATTTCTTTGTTTTCTGCACATTCTGAATTCGTCAACATTTCTTGTTTAAGCAGTGACATTAGATATTGCTGATATTTAAGCATATGAAATTGACAATTTAAAGCTCTTACAGCCAAGGTAGCAGAAGTATAAATCTTTTCCCCCCATCTGTCCAAGGCCCTTGAATCCCTATCAGAGGGTATAGGGTTTTTTGCAGTGGACGCCTTGACCCCTTTGGGACCCTGAGAGATAGTTTCTGGGTCTGCAGCAGGGTTTTTATAAAGAAATTTATGTGACTCAGGAACCCTGTAGTATCTGTCTGGTTTAACAGGAGCTGGTGGCAAAGAGTCAGGAGACAGTCCGGACTCTGAAAATACATAGTCTACAATGTCTAAAACAGAAGGAATAGCAAGGGCCCTGTGCTGAGGTAATAAAAGGAAGTCTCTGAGCCTTTTCTTGGATTCTGAGTAATCTTGGCTCTCCCAGTGGAAATGCTCCCTCATAGTATGCAGGGTCTCCCCAAAAGAATAATCCTCAGGAGGAGAGGCTGAAGGAATAGATTCTTCAGCATCAGAATCCTCACAGGGAGGAAGAGAATATTCCTGTTCAGAAGAGGAATCAGAGGAAATGGAAACCTGATCTGAAGATGCATATTCTATCTCTTGCCTAGGCCTCTTATCAGGAGGGGGATGGGAACCCCTGATCAAAGTAATTAGGTCTTTGGCCATTTTAAGCATCTGCTTTTTAGGCATGGAGGCCTGTCCAGGAGAATACTGTACTTGTTTCTTTGTCTTTAGAGCTGCTTTAGTCTTTGCCTTTGAAGCTGAAGTTGGTTTTACATATAACTGTGTGGGCCTGAAAACACCCTCAGAAGCCGATGCCTGCTCAGCGGCTCCAGACCCATCTGAGGGAATAGTTTCCGAGTGTCCAATACCTTGAGTATCCAGCGGCCTAATCGGCTCCACGTGGGAGTCGTAAGCGGCCTGTGGCTCTGAGGTAGCAGGCGTCAGGGGCTGCAAAAGCGCCTCACTGAGAACCGGCGAACTGGTGACAGGCCTAGCGGAAGCCACGTCGGTTTTGGATCTCGGGTGCCTGTCCTTTTCTTTGCGCTTTTTATAAACTCCGGTAGTCGGTTGCTCTGACGGCATTATATAGTTAAATCTTCTACCAAAATAATGAAATGCAAAATCGTACCGACGCTTAATAGTGCGTTGGTTAAATCTAGCACAAAACCGACAACTAGCAATGTCGGGGTCAGGGTCTAGGCAAGGAATATAGTAAGAATGAAAATCCTTATGAGGTACTTGCTTCCCACAAGAAATACAATTATTAACTTTTTCTGACATTGGTCTGGAGCAAGAAAAAAGTTTCCCCAACGGGGTACTTCGCTTTAATGAAGACTTCGGATCTGAAATTCGAATTTGAAAATCTCAGGAGTTGGCCAACCGGCACTTGCGAACTGCTTTTGCTTCGGGCGCCGCGCGGTAAGAAAGACTGAAGAAAATGGCGTCGGCTGCATCTTTTATACCCCTGGCACACTGACGTCAGGGAGGAGGCAACAGCAACTGACGCCGGACCTAGACTTTGGAACTCAGGCCGACTGCGGGTAGCCTGCCAGCAGGATAACCCAATTGTAATGACTGCAACAGTGAAATATGATGAACATCAAGAAAATCAAAACTACACGTGAATTTGATAAAGAAAGGTTTTCAGAATGGTTATTCAGAGGAATACCTGGGACAAAGAAAAAGAGGAGTACTAATATTAATTGAAAGAGGTGCTCCAGCAGTGACAGAGAAGAGTATAAAAAATAATAATGGTAGATGTGTAGTACTATGAGGCTACTGGCAATGGAGGAGGATTACTCTGGCATGTATTTATATTCCACCTAAAACTACTATAATGGACCTTAAGAAAATTCTGGGAGAAATAATCAGCTTTCAGCAAGGAATTTTACTTATAGGTGTGGACTGGAATTTGATTTGCAGCAATGAAAATGTCTCTGGGGGGACCAGAAGGGAAAATATAACAAAGGATGGCAGATTTTTGAAATAATTTATGAAAATATTTGGCAAAGAAGATGTGAATTCAGTACTAGCAGTTTGGAGTCAATTCACATATTACTTCCCAAGATACAAAAACTGGGCTAGGCTAGACCGAATTTACATTTCACAGGAATATGTGCATTTAATTGAAAGTCTTGATATATACCCAATAACTATTTCAGATCATGTACCAATAATAATGAAAATAAACACATACGGTAATTTATGAGACACTGGCACCTTCCCACTTATCTGTTGAAAAGAGAGGAATTTAAGGAATGGGTAATAGAAATTATTCAGGAGCTATTAGAGAAGATAGAAATTTCTTCTGAAAATATAGCTAGAGAGTAGGATATAAAGTAGAGTTTAAAAACAGGGTGGAAGCAACAGAAAAAGGGATATGCTTAAGAAGTAACAAGAATTATTTAGAGGGACTGCCAAATGTTAAAAGCATTGCAGAATACTGGAAATCTCACAGCAGAAGAAGAACAGCAAATGTAGAATGCTAAGCGGAAAATAAGGGATTACTTCAATAACATGCGTGAGTTTAGAAAGACTGCTGTTAAGCAACTGTTTTTTTGATAATAACTCTAGAGCACTAAAACGTTTAGCACAACGACGCAGGCAACAGAAAGTATAAAGGGCTATCGCCAAGCTTAAGGAACCTATAACAAGGAAGAGAGAAATCTGAAAATCAAGAAAAGGTGCAAATGAAAATGTTTATGGAAGAATTAAATACACCAAGGTTAGAAGTAGATGAGGCTCAATTACTAACAGGACAGGAAGAGATGAGATAAAAATGGTGATGTATAACCAATTCACAGGAAAGTCCCCAGGAATAGATGGTATTCCTGTGGAAGCTTGGAATCTAGGATGGAAAAATGTCAAAGATCTGTAAGGTTTTGTTTAACAGTGTTTTAAGAGGAGGAGTGCCAACATCCTGGTAGAAAGTGGCGGTAGCTGTAATAACTAAAGAGGGTAAAGATCCATCACATCCAGCTTCATACATGCCTATTTCAACACAAAACCATGATTATAAAGTCTTTACATCTAAAATGGCTAAAGGAATGGCAAAAGTGACACCAAAATTAATACATATGGACCAATGTGGTTTTGTGGAGGGGAGGCAAACATCTGACAACATTAGCAGAACACTGATGATCCAGAGGGAAGCAGAATGTAAGAAAATACCACTGTTGTTGGTGGGTCTTCATGCAGAAAAAGTAATTGACAGAGTAAGCTGGGACTTTATGAGCAGGGAAATGGAAGCTTGTGCATTCCCTGATATAAGTAAGGTTGAATAGGAGGATATATGAGGAATTGGAGGTGAACATTACAGTGGGTGGGTTCTTCTCGGATGATTACTGCTTGAGCAGTGGAACCAGGTATGGGTGTCCTCCTTCCCCTTTATTTGAATTATACTTGGAACCACTGGCAAAGAAAATAAGAGACTCAGAAATTCAAGAATATAAGTGGTATGGTTGTCAAGAAAAGCTGGCTCTATTTGCAGATGACATTATTTTATACCTGATAAAACCAGAGGAGGACATTTCAGTGTTGTGGAACGTTTTGAGACAGTTTAAAATCATTTTGGGATACAAAAGTAATGAAGCTAAAACAAAGGCAACAGCTGTAAATTATGTACTCGCATACGAATTGGCTCAGCAATATCCGTATTTATGGGGACATGATAAAATGAAAGTACTTAGGAGTATGGATTAAAAATGATTCCAGTGTGGCAGCTAAGGACATGTGGGAAGAGACTAAACAAAAGATACTACAAAAACTGAGAAATTGGAAGCTCTCTTATTTGGATATGCATAGTAAGCTACAACCAGTTAAAATGCTTTTAGTCCCTTTAGTCGTATACACAGAACAGGCATATTTTTATCAATAAGAGAAGTTGTGGATAACAATAAAGAGCTGAAGGATTTTATCAGGGAGGGGAAGAAGGCAAGAGACAAATGGTATAAACTGATTCTTCCAATAGAACAAAGCAGATTGGGATTACCCAATTTGAAGGGGTATTTTAGAGCTACACAGTTAAGGCTCTTATACACAGCAAAAGAGGAAACCTATAATTCACAGTGGAAAGGGATTATGAAACACGGAGAAGCTTAAGAAACAAGGAGAGACTGGGATTTTGGATATATACTTTTAAGGAGAGTAAATGATCATACATAATATTATATTCATAAAGTAGGAGAATGTATTCTAAGAACTAAACCAACAGGGGAATGGAGAAAGAAGATTCTGCTGATAGGGATGGCAGCAATTAGGGATACAGACAACAGGCAAGAAGGGGTTGGAATTTATTGGAGAAAATTGGCAAAGGAACCAAGGTATTGGCCAAGGTACTGGGATCAAATAACTAGAGAGGGTAAAGGTTATGAGAAGATGCCAAGAATTTATTTGGACTGCAGGTTAGAGATTTCCTTCCCTATCTATGACTGATATCAGAGTATAGGCAAACAGAAAGAAATAGGGGTATCCTAAATGAAAGACCAGCACTGGTATCGTTTTTAGTGGAACCTACAACAGAAGCTGCTGTTAAAATAAATAAATAAATAAATAAATAAATAAATAAATAAATAAATAAATAATAATAATTAGTAGAACATATACAATATTGCACAATAACTATAAGAATCAATCAGAGGAGGTTAGAAAGGATTGGGAAGAGAGATTGGATAAGCAATTCACAAAGCAACAATAGGTTCATAGGTTGGTACTAGGCTATCAGCCCTAGGGCCTATACAAGCCTAGCCATAACAATTCCCTGGCTATTTCTTCCCACACTATTTACTTCCCTGGACCCCTGTCTAGCAGGGCGACTGACGTGATCCCCGGGGTGAATTTCCTTTCTCCCATCCAATCGTCAAGGTTCCTTTTGAAGAGGACCAAAGAGGCAGTCTGCTTGACATGTATGGGCAATCTATTCCAGAGTCTGGGGAGTCTCTGGGTCAGGAACATATCCCTCCAGCATGTTTTGTTTATTGTGATGACAAGGTTTAGATCCCTGGAGCGTGTGGCTCTGAGGGATTGGGATTTCTTTAAGTGTAGCATGTCCAACAGCTCTGGGTTTGACATGGCCTTGTATGTTAAGCAAAGATCGCCTATAAATAGACGATATGCGACAGAGTATAGCTGGAGTTTTTTAAGGCGGTCAGCGTAGGGCATCTGCTTTAGGCCTGTGATTCTTTTAGTGAGGTATTTCTGTGGCCTTTCCAGTTGTTGCAGATGTCTTGAGAGGTACATACCAAACGGGGCATTGTATTCTATAATGGGTCTAATGAGGGATGAGTACAGTGGGACAATGACCTCCTTTTTTCTGGATGAAAAGCCCTTAGTGATGAGGTGTGCCACATAGAAGGATTTCCTGACTGTTGTGGCGATGTGGTTATCGAAGGTGAGACCACTGTCCACCTGTGTCCCTAAGTCTCTTATCAAACTTTCGGTGTTTAGTGTACTGCCACCTATATGGTAATTCACGGATACATGTTTTTTTCCCAAAGGGGATAACTATACATTTCTTGGAATTGAGCTTGAGCCCATGGCTCTGGCACCAAGCATCTGTTTCTGTAAGGCCCTTTTGTAGAGTATCCACATCATTTGGGGATTCAATAATGGCTCCCAGTTTGCAGTCATCTGCAAACTTTGTTATCCAGAGTCCCTTAGTGTTGGCTGTACTTCAGAGAAGTAGATGCCAAACAAGAGCTGTCCCAGGACTGAACCCTGAGGTACTCCACTTGTCACTTGTCTGGAGCTGGATTTGGAGTCGGCTACTTTTACAGTGTGGATTCTATCAGTAAGCCAGTTAGCAACCCATTGGGTGACGTAGGGATTAATACCCAGCTTAGTAAGTTTATCTATGATTCCAGAGTGGGGGATGGTGTCAAAGGCCTTGGCAAGGTCTAGATAGGCTGTGTGGACCACCTTACCCTTGTCCATGGCTCTGGAGACTGATTCGAAGAAGTCAATCAAGTTCAGGAGACAAGATCGGCCCTTCACGAACCCAAACTGGATGGGGTCCAGTGTTTGAAGGTTGCCAATGTCTTAAGTTCCATGATAATACGCTCCATGGCCTTGCAGATAAGGCTTGTCAGACTGATGGGACGGTAGTTTCCGGGATCCAAGGTGGACCCCCCCTTGTGGAGTGGGATAACTGTAGCTGTGCGCCACTTGGTGGGCACGAAACCTGAGGTGAGGCTATGATTAAACATGACACTTAGGTGAGGTGCCAGTTCATATTGTAGTTCATGTAGTACACAGCCCGGGATGTCATCTGGTCCCATGGATGCTGTATTCTTAGCTTTGGAGAGTGCGTTTTTTACCTGTGTGGCCGTTATTACCGGAATTTGGCAATCTTCCGGTATTGAGATGGGCCATTTAGGGGGTGAGAGGGGGGTGAAGTTGGCACTGAATCGATCTGCCAGGATACTGGCAATATCCTTGGGATCAGTATATTTAATGCCACTCTGTTTTAGCTCAGAGCAGATCAGAGCATTGCCATTTAGATTCTTGACATAGTTATAGAATATCTTGTTGTTGTCTTTCTAATCTTTGGCAATTTTATTTTCGCAACTAGCTTTGGAGGATTTTATGAGGGATCTCAGTTTCTTACTGAGGCTGGTAAGGAAGTTTTTTGCATCCTGGGATTTTCCTCTTTTCTGCAACAGTTTCTTCCTTTTGTAGTAAAGTTTGCTGATGGCAGGAGACCACCAGATTGGCTTCTTTTTTTTGGATGAGAGCATCTTGGTTCTATTTGGGATGGCACGATTTATGTATGAGTGGATGTGCTCGTACAGTGCCTTAGTGTAGGATTCAGCAGTTGAACTTTCAGCTCCCGTCTGCATGGGTGTCATGAAATTTGTCACTTCTGATTGAGTACCATGAAGTTGGCTTTGGAGAAGTTTTTTATGGAGGTTTCCTTACTGGGGGGTGGGGGTGGGATGTGGATGTTATGGGTGATTAGCTTATGGTCAGACATGACTAACGAGGGGGTGACCATAGGTGTGGAGCATTGATTTCCCATGTTGGTAATGACCAGGTCTAGGATATTGGAGCCCCTGGTGGGACTATGGATTAGTTGATCCAGGGCGTTGGAATTTATGAATTCCAAGAACCGTTGGGCAAAGGTGTTGGTACATGAGTAGCTTTCCCAGTTAATGGCAGGGTAGTTAAAATCACCCAGTATTAGGGTGTTTGGTTCTATGTTAATATTTTCCAGTATGTTTAGAAAGGTGTAGTGAGAATCTTGGGGTATGGTGGGGGATCTGTAGCAAGCTACAATTTGGATTGCAGTCTTACCTAGTGTTAGTTGCACCTGGAGAATTTCAGACGCATTGTGTTGGGCAACTAGCCTGGTGGTGTGAATATCCTTGGGGAATATTGACACTCCTCCACCTTTAGTGTTTCGGTCCTGCTTTGGTGGCTGAAAAGTGTGGTAAAAGTTGTAGCCTGGTATTGCAGGGGTGCTCTATGGAGCCTTGAACCAGGTCTCAGTTACTGCACAGATATCGATGTTCTCCATTTTTAGGAGTGCCTCGAGAGAGTGAATTTTGAGGTTTAGACCTCTAGCATTGAGTAGCATTACCTTCAGATTTTGCATGCTTGTACCGGTTACGGTGGTGGTTTTGTTCTTTGAACTTTGCCTAAAAAAGGCACTATAGGGGTGGCAACAGCCTTAGCCAGTAACCTGAATCCCAGAGGCAATAGGTGCAGACCATCTCTGGCAAAGCATCGTGGTCTGTCAATCATGTCGTCCCAGGCAGAAAGATACTGGATCCCCTTTGAATGACACCAGAAGCTTAGCCAATTGTTGAAGTCAATCATTTTGTCCTTATATTGTGGTATCATTCTGGGCAAAGGCAGGATGCTTCCCAGGGCTAGGGTCATACCTGCCTGGGCCACATGATCAGAGAGCTCTTCCATGCCTCTTTTCATGTAGTCCAGGGAGGTACGTCTCAAGTCATTCACTCCAACATGGACAATGACAGAGTCATATTTGTACTTGTTGTGGAGTGACTTGAGTGCATGCGTTACGTGGTGGATCCTGGCACCAGACAGGCAGCTGACTGTAATTTTCTCCTTGTTCAACTTGGTGAGAGGGACATCAGTGTGCCGAACTATAGAGTCACCTATGACTAAAGTGTTAGGTACATTGTCTTGCATTAGGGGCTGTTGCTGGGTGGCACACAGGTGTTTTGAACTATGTGACACTTTGGTTGTGATTGGTGTTTGTTTGCGTTACAGCTTCAGAGGTCCTTGTTGCTTGGGCAGGTTACAGTTAAGGGCCTCTGCATATGTGGATTTAGTGTTGCTATATGTGGGTGTTGGTGGTGTGGGTTTAGAAGGGCTATGTGTTGCTTGAGGTGTAGTGCGGGTGTTAACCTTGTCCTCTTGACTGTCTAGCACAATCTTGGGTGGAGAGAGCTTTGCTTCCATTTTGGCTATGTAAGTGCATCTCTCACAGGTTGTAGTGTTGGGTGGTAGGGGGAGAGGGTTGTCTGTGTACATGAGGCAATTGCTGCATTGCCCCAGTATGCCCAGATTCACCAGGTGGACAGGAGAAATCACCGGAAGCTGACCCTTGGACATGCCTGGTTTGATGCTTTTTTTTTTTTTTTTGTAAAGTACAGGAGCTGTTTTCCCTTACCTTAGCAAGGTACTTTGCAATTATAGGCTGTTTAGTGCCTACTATTAATTTCTCCTTATTAACAAGGAGAGTTGAGTGCTTGTATCAGTTTAAGGCTTCCTAGTGTTTTCTAGCAGGTATTAGAGAAAGTGCTAGTCAAAGGGATGCTTAAAAGTAAGATGGGGATATATGTAGGTCTCCCAAACAAACAACAAAATCTAGATGATTTAGGATTTTGGCTTGGAAATGCAAACATAAGTATTTTTATACCCCAAGCAGACTCCTGAGAAGTTTTTCTCGTAGACAGCAAATGTTGGAGGAGGTGTGATCAGGAAGAAAGAGGCAACTGGGAATATATTTTCTGATAGTGTAATGGAGTTGACAGGCTAAGGATTCCCTGCTGACTACTCTATCAGAGAAACTGGGTGAGCAAATTGGTGTACATAGAGAAATGCTTTTTCTGAGCTACTATACAAAATCAGAATTGCCTAGATGTAATAAGTCCTTGCCAAGTCTAATTACGGCGGCTGTAAAAAAAAAAAAAAAAAAAAAAAAAACAATTACTAGAAAATGGAAATCAAAGTCTAAACCAACTGTAGTAGAAGTAGTGAATATAGTAACAAAGATAAAACAACAGAATTGGGATCTTTAGAAAATGGGTACCAGCAAATTACATAGAAAAAAAAATGTGAATTGTGGGAAGAATACATACAGGAAAAGAACGAGGTTTACAAGAGGGCAGGATTTAAATGAGCTACATAATGTCTCACTGGTAATAACTGTGTAGATTACAAGTGATGTATAATTCTTACAACTACGATTATGTCAATATGATTTGTTTTTATAGAAATGTATGATCGCCTATGTCATAAGTAATACTTTCTAACGACAAAACCAAAGCAAACAGACGAGAGGCTCCCAGAACACTCAAACACGTCGTAATTTATTGTAGGTAGCGCTTTCGCTGGGGTTAGTACTCCAGCTTCTTCAGACTAAAAAATTCCATAAACTTTCAACAAGTTTAAAAACCCCTCTTAAAAGTCACACACCCAATAAAAATCAAACATCATTGGTGATGTCACTACTCTCTCTCTCTAATTTTTATTTTATTAGTTACTTTGATAAATTTACATTGGTGGCATCTACCACACTTAAACATGCCTGTACAACCCTTAATTATTATTTTGGAATTCTCAACCAGGCATTTCAGGTTCAAACCCCTTCTATAGGTTAATTGGGGGACCTGATTTCCTTAGGCAGTGATCTCCCAAGATGAAAGCCCAATTCTTGCTAATAATCTCTCTGATACACTGAGAGTCTAAGGAATAAGTTGTCAAAAATCTAATGACCTGCCCATAACTTTGTTCACGTGTAAAGCTAATATCTAAATCTTCCTGTGGTGAAGAGGAGGCTATGTCATAACCTTTAAAAACCAAGGGAGAAAAATGCCCTGAAAGTCTTTTGTTGATAACTTCATCGAAAATATGTTCAACAAAAGCCAATGGGTAACCCCTCTTACAAAACATAGATTTTAAAAGTTCACATTCTGTCAAAAAATCTACAAAATCAGAGACCATTCTGGCTGCCCTCACTGCCTGCCCTTTCATCACCACTTTCTTTTGGTGTAACGGGTGGCAGCTTGTGAAATGCAGAAACGCATTGGAATAGGTTGGCTTTTGGAAGATAGTCATCCTAAATCTATGGTTCGGATGATCCTTACTCAAATGGATGTCGAGGAAATCTATCTCTTTGCACCCTACTTGGAATGTGAAATCTAAAAAGTTAGTGAATGCTGTGATTTCACCAATAAGTGATTGAATCAGGGATACTTCACCTTTCCGCAAATGGAACATGTCATCCTGGTATCTAGTATACCAGGCTACATGTTCCCTAAACATCAAATTCTTGAACAGGAATACTCTTTCCCAATAGGTCATAACACTATTAAGCAAAACTGTTACGACATGGGGCGCCCATGGCTACCCCACTTTTCTGTAAAAAGAGCTGGTTGTCAAAATAAAGAAAATTATTGGCCAGGACAATCTCTAGAAGCGTTCCAATGACATAAATAACTTTGTCATCTATGCCCTTCAAATGGAGGAAGTCTCTAACCCATTCTACACCAAGTTGCTGAGGGATAACGGTGTACAAATATTTAATATCCACCGTAATAAAAGTTAAATTGTCATTATAATCAATATTGTTGGCATTCTCGAGAAAATGCCATGAATCATGGCATATTTGAGGCTCAGATCTAACTATTGGCTTTAACTTAAAATCAACATATTTAGCACACGCGTATGTGATGGACCCCCTACCATCCACAATGGGTCTGAACAGTGGATTGGTCTAATCCTTGTGGATTTTGGGGGCCCCAAAAAAGGTGGGAATAATAAGTGCAGGCATGTTTAAATACTGCAAAGTATCAATAACTATACTCCCTTCCAAAAATAAATCAGTTAAGATGCTATTTATTCTCCTATAAGCACCATTAACTTGATTAAGACTGACCTGCTCATACACAGTACTATCCAATACAGTCTGCATTCTACGTGTGTAATCATGTTGATCCATAAGCACAAGACCCCCGCCCTTGTCAGGTTTCATAACGCATACTTTGCAAACATTCATTTACATAAGTAATAATTTAATACAGATGTTTCCTGTTTAAAAAAAAGCAAACTTCCATGGTATTGACAAATAGCTATCTGAGGGTCTGCACTGCCTATGTTGCAGACACTTGTCTATCAGGCTGCCACAATCTGGCACTTTCCACTGTCAGCAGCTCCTGGCTTCATATATCCTCTTTCAGCAAATGTGTAACTTACTCCTCTGTTGTATAATTCCTTCACATCTATAAAATGGAAATCATGTGCCTTTACACTACAGGTGTAAAGTTGTATCCTCCACAGATTAGATTTCCAGAAGGCAAAGGAGCAAGACGTATTCTTGGTTTTACCAGTTACTGAAGGTTCAACAGCAAAAATACTAAAGAAACAAAACTATAAGTACAAACATTTCTCAACTGCACCCTAGTAGACTTCCTTAACTAGAAAGTAACTTGCAGAAAACTGAAAGCTTTGGACACAGCAATTCAGTTTATTCCTCGCTGTTAAGTGGATTAGTTAAAAAATCTAAAGTACAGTGTACTACATTCATGCATGTTGCTGGGTAAGAAGCCATAAAGGTATTTAACTATTATTTTTCTTGATTATAAAGTGTTTATCTCTACAACAGCAGCAATTAAGGAAGAAATGCCATAATTACAGTCAGTCCAAAAATAACCTGCCATCGTAGACAACTGATCTTTTCAAGAGAACAGGCGCTTCCAGAAGCTATAACTATATTTGTGTGTTGTTCCCTCTATGTACTTATTGTGACCAATACTTTATCTTATGTCCTGGGTAACTATTTTACCACATTATATATACCGTTTAATACTGTATGTTGTTTTGCCTATGGCCTGGGTAGATATTGAAAAGGATCTTGTACCAATACTTTAACGCAGCTAGCAAACTGAAATAAATACATACATAAAAATGTTACTGTAAAAATTATACATTTGATGAACTGCATAACCCTAAAATGATGTGGTATAAGAAATGATAAAACAAGAGGGAGGCTTCAGCGAAGACCTGATGTTATTAGTGGTTGCCAATGTGTGCAGAGAAAGTGAAACTACTACTACTACACTGATAAAATAATTAATCAAGAAAATTAAGTAGCATAACATAAAACAAGACATTAAAGGAATCCCCACTTCAATGTGAACATGAGTACTGCACCGATTTCCCAGGTGATACAACTGCGGAGTGACAATGTATTATGTACAGGGAGAGTGTGGCTGGCATCAGGAGTTTAACCCCCCCACACACAAAACAGCTGTATAACCAACTGTTCCACTTGTTTTGTTACGACTTCAGCATCACATTCATCACATTTTACAGTAATTATAAAGTTGTGTTGCCTTGATCCTGCAGCTCAGCAGGAGATAATGCAACTTCACAAAGCTATGAGGAGGCCATTTGTAGTGAAGCCATGAAAAAGGATATGTATTAATGAGACCTGCAAAGGGCTATATGTTGTCATAACTACTTATGGCCACTATCTGCCCAAAACATGTTAACAGCTACTAGCATTTTGCATATGTATATGTATGTATATGTATGTATACGTGTATGTATGTATCTCTCTCTATACATATATATATATATATATATATATATATATATATATATATATATATGTGTGTGTGTGTATACATAAAATACGCATTTTGTGTATATATATATATATATATATATATATATATATATACATATATATAAATACGCATTTTGCATATATATATATATATATATATATATATATATATATATATATATATATATATACAACCATCCATATTTGGGGGGGGGTATCCATTTTCTCAGCTTTCTTGATAAGCAATTCCCTGGTTACACATGCCATAACATCTGAGCAACCCCAGTTCCTTCCACCATCACCACCAACAACATAGTCCCCATCAGATATTCCTTTCATGGGTCTCCTTATTTTGTCATTCTTTATGATACTGCATCTATCACGTTCTTAACCTAGTCAGCAGCAATGGGTCAGGTGGTTCTCATCTGGAGAGTTAATAAAGGTAGGCATAATCCCCCACTGCTCCCCAGATCTTAGTGTACAGAAATGAGAGCACAGCACATGCACATCCTTTCAAAAAGGCAGCATGCACTCCCTTTTTCAAAAACCTGGTTCCCATTTCATTCTTCTTCCAAAAGAGGGTCCAAGCACTGGCTATAACCCCATCAAAGAGGGAATATGTCCTACAATTGTTCAAATTCTTCTCACTGTGGCTATTCCTCTGCTGATCTGGTCTTTTTACTGAACCTAGAATAGTTTCAGCCAAAATGGTGGCTTACATATAATCAAACAGGTCTATGTAATATACATTTACTGTACTAACAAGTTGTAATTACCCAGCTTTGGAATGGACAATAATTGCCCCTAGTGACATACGGTATATAAGCAGCGAGAACTTACCATAACCACAGATGTCCTTCTCTTCCATGTTGCAGTATTCATAAGCTTGGGGAGTTGCTGCCTGCACCACTGGACATCTGGCCAGTACACCAAAGTCTTTCAGTTAGGGGTACGTGCGACATAGAACACAGGGGCCACAAAGTGACGTTGACTGTAACTGTGATGTCTGCACATACCCAACATAGAAATAGGCTGCCGTAAAGAGAGAGAGACCCCAGGAGCAGTAGAAAAGAGTCCAAGCTTCAGTATCCAAGGAACACCTTAGCAGTGCTACACAAATGTCCAATCAAGAAAGGAAAAGAGGGTGGTGGTGGGTGGGAATGAACACTACAACATGGGCGAGGAAGACATCTATGGTTATGTTAAGCTCTTACACAACTATTCCAGGTCTTTCTATTCTCATGTTGCAGTATTCATAACCTTAGGGAGAGTACCACAGCTCTCTAGTAAGATGCATGGGAGGTAGGAAGGGGACCAGAGTCAGAGGTCCTGCAGGAAAGACCTAGAAAACCCAGCTCTAGCCCTGGACATCAGGTCCAATTTGTAATGCTTAGTAAAGGTGTGTACAGAGGACCAAGTTGCAGCCTCTATGTTAGAGGAATTATCAATTCCCTTGAAAAAGGCTGATGGAAGAGGAAGCTGCTCTAGTGGAATGGGCCTTGACAGGTGAAGTCAGCTGCTTTTCATGAAAGGAGTAGCAAAGAGCTATTGCCTTAGAAATCCAAGAGGCAATGCTGTGTTTAGACACTGCTTTAACAAGGGCTCTAGGATGGAATGAGACAAAAAGCTGGTCAGACTGTCTGACGGATTTTGTCTTATTTAGGTAAAACCTCAGTTGCCTGTGAACATCCAGGGAATGCAATGCCCTTTCCGAGGAGTTCTATGGTTGTGGGTAAAACACAGGTAGATTAATGGGCTGGTTAAAGGAAATTTTGTTGACTACTTTAGGCATGAGAGAAGGGTTAGTTCTTAGACAAACCCTATCTTTATGAAAAATAAGGTAGGGAGTACAAGCCATAAGGGCTTGGATCTCAGAGACCCTCCTGGCAGAAGTAAGGGCCAGTAATAAAACTGGTTTCCATATGTAAAATTTAAGGGAGGAGGCATGGGCTGGCTCACAAGCTGCCAATGTAAGCTTTTCCAGCACAAAGCTGAGGTCCCAAGGAGGGGGAATAGGCTTAGGGGGAGGTCTTGTATAAAGGACCCCTTTCAGAAAAAAGCTTGATTTCCAGTCTGGAAGCCAAGGGAGGAGTCAAGGAAAGGCAAGCAGAAATGGCAGACAGGTGAACTTTTACTGAAGAGTAGGTCAACCCCTAAAGTAGTAACTCACACAGGTAGGAAAGGACCAGTGGAACAGAAACTAGAAAGGCGTCCTGTTGTTTCCTGAGGCACCATTGGGAGAATCCTTTCCACTTTGATAAGTAATTTCTCCTGGCACTTGGTTTCCTGGCCTCCTGCAGGACAGTGAGTACGTCCTCTGAGTACAGGTGCCTAAAGGGGATCACCCACATTGTGAGTTTGAGATTGAGTAGGTGGGGGTGAATCAGGGATCCCCTGTTTTGTGCGAGTAGGTCGAAGCAGTGAGGTAACCTGTGGTGATTGCCCTGGACTAAAAGGTTGAGAAGGGAAAACCAATGCTGTCTTGGCCAGAAGGGAGTCACCAGCAGGATTTTTGGGTTGTCCTTCTGTATTTTCAGGAGGACTTTGTGAATCAGAGGAAATGGAGAGAAGGCATAAAGGAACATTCCCTCCCATGAGAAGGAGAAGGCGTCCACTTTCCAAGCCTGTGAATGAGGAAGCCTTGGGCAGAAGAGAGGCATCTGTTTGTTCTGGGAGGAGGCAAACAGATCTGCCTGAGGAATACCCCATGTGTGAATTAGATCCAGAAATACCTCCCTGTGGAGCATCCATTCATGGGAGGGTGAGAATGTTCTGCTTAGGGCGTCTGCTATCCCATTTTCTTCTGACGAGATGTAGACTGCATGCAAGTGAATTTGAAGATCTGCTTCCAGGGACCAAATCTTTATGGCCAAACTGCAGAGGGGGTAAGACTTTGTTTCTCCTTGATTATGTACCACAGTACAGTCATGTTTGTCTAAGATGACCTACAGGGTGCCTAGCAGAAGGATCTGCTTGAGGCCTGCATGCCAAGGATAGGGCTTTTAGCTCTCTCAGGTTGATGTGGTCCTTCCTTTCCTGAATAGATCACTCCCCCTGAACTTTGTGCTGATTGTTGGCATGGTGAAGGATGGCTCCCCAACCTAAATCTGACACGTCTGTGTACAGATGCTGTTTGGGTGGGGGGACCTGCAGTGGTACCCCTTGATTCAGGGTAATGGTGGCAATCCACCATGAGAGTTCCTTCTTTAAGCATGGAAGAGGAGGTGGTTTTGTTTCCAAGGGATGAGAGTGTTTGCTCCAACAGTTTCTCAAGACCCACTGAAAAGTACAGTTTTGTACCTACCATAAATGTAGATGTTCGAAGATCTACATTGCTGCAGTCCTTACACTTGGGTAGTCCGCTGTCCTCGGTCGGCCCGAATATCAAAGTATAGGGCTGACGTCGGTCAAGGCGCATTAGACTGACATCAGGACGTCAGGGTACAAATGCGCATGACCGACGTCATATCCTCAGTCTTTTCTTGCCCCAGATGTCAGAAGACCCTAACAAGAAAGGTCAAAACCCAAAGACAACAAACAACCAACCAACCACCCTAGCACTAATAATATGTACAATATATACAATATACACAATATTTACAATCCAACCCACACAACCGCCTCTAACTACTGAGGGGAAGGAGGGAGGGTAAATTGGACTGCAGCAATGTGGATCTTCGAACATCTACATTTATGGTAGATACAAAACTGTACTATGTTCTTCATCTCACATTGCTGCAGTCCTTACACTTGGGTAGAATCCCAAAGCAGAGGTAAGGGAGGATGGCACAACTATAAAGAAGCAGGAGCTGCCAAAATGCCCTGTAAAATAGCAGTGGCAAAACCAGCCCTAGATTTAGAGTAAAGTGGAAGGTGATAATGCTTAGAGAAAGTATGCACTGAACTCCAAGTAGCTGCCTCCAAGATATCTTTAGTTGCCACCCCTTAAAAAGCTGTTGAAGTGGCAGTAGCCCTAGTGGAATGAGGCCTAATCCCAGCTGGAACCTCCTTGCCATGATGGGAATAACAGAAAGCAATGCAAAACCCAATCCACATAGAAATAGTTTGTTTTGACACAGGCTTGCCCTGCGAACTCAAAGCAAAAGAAACAAATTACTGCTGAGACTGCCTGAACCCTTTAGTTCTGCTCAAATAATATCGCAACTGCCTGTGTATATCCAAAGTGTGCAAAATCTTTTCCCCTTTATTTTGGGGGTTTGCATAAAAGGTAGGCAAATGAATAGTTTGGTTTAAAGCCACACTAGAAACCACTTTAGGCATAAAGGAAGGATTAGTATGCAAAGATACCCTATCCTTATGGAAAATTAAGAAAGGCTCAACTGCCATAAGGGCCTGTAATTCAGAAACCCTTCTCGCAGAGGTAATGACCAACAAAAAAGCAGTCTTCCATGATAAATATTTCAACTCAGCAGTAGCTGCAGGCTCAAAAGGTTGTAGAGTGAGTTTCTCCAACACAAAATTGAGATCCCAAGCAGGAGTAGGAGCTCTCCGTGGGGGTCTTGTATTCTTTGCCCCTCTAAGGAATTGCTTAAACAAAGGATGAGAAAACAATGGTGGGTCACAATCATAGTGAGCAGAAATTGCTGCAGCATGAATCTTAATAGAAGAGAAGGACAAACCTTTGTCCAGTAACTCAGTAAGATATTGAAGAGCCACACTTAAATTAGGCTTAGAAACATCAAATGCTTTTGCTGCACTCCAAAATAAAAATCTCTTCCATTTATCTGCGTACACTTTCCTTGTACTAGGCCTCCTGGCCTCCAAAATAACATTCAAAACTTGCTGTGGAAGCTGAAACCCTCCAGGGTTTAAAACAGAATATGCCAGGCTGTCAGGTGAAGAGAGTGAAGTTTGACATTGAGTAAATGACTGTTCTCCTGAGACAGCAGGTGTGGAATCGAAGGAAAAGGCCATGGAGGCTCCCGTACCAGACTTCTCAGTAGTGGGTACCAATGCTGTCGAGGCCAATCTGGAGCTATTAAAATCATCTTTGGCTTGTCCTGTCTGACCTTCAGAAGTACCTTTGGGAGGAGAGGCAGAGGTGGAAAGGCATACACATGAAGATTGCTCCAATTGAATGAAAGAGCATCCACTTTCCAAGCTGTGGGATGAAAACTTTTTGTGCAAAACTTTGGCAGCTGGTAGTTTAGTGGAGAAGCGAACAGATCTATGTCTGGAGTTCCCCATGACACTGTCAATTTCTGAAATACATGAGGATCCAATTTCCACTCGTGGGGATCCATAATTTGTCTGCTCAACACATCTGCTAAGGAGTTCTGTGCTCCCGGCATAAACCTTGCCTGAAGATTTAGCTTTAAACTGAGAGCAGTCTCCCACAAAATCATTGCTTGTCTGCACAGAGGATAAGAATGTGTTCCCCTTGCTTGTTGATGTACCACATGACAGTTGTGTTGTCTGTTAGAATCAACACCTGCCCTGGAAGAAGTAAATCCTTGAAAGCTATTAATGCAAATTGGACTGCTAACATCTCCTTCAGGTTGATATGTAGATGTAGAAGTCTGGCAGGCCACGTGTCTTGTATCCATTTTCCATTTAGATGAGCTCCCCAAGCTTTGTCTGAGGCATCTGTCGTTAGAATCTGACTCGCCTCTGGCGGGTCACAGAGAGTCCCTTGTTTAGGTGACATTCCTGAGCCCACCACAAAAATTCCTTTTGAATGCAAGGTATTATCTGAATGACAGTGTCCATATCTTGGCAGTGCTGTGTCCATACACTTTTGAGATACCATTGTAGCTTTCTCATATGCAGTTTGGCATTGGGAAGCACCAGAATACAAGATGCCATGAACCCCAAGGCTTGAAGGACTGTCCTTGCAGTCAGCCTGGACTGATGAGACAATTGATGGAAGTAAAGAGAAAGATTCTTTTGTTTGTCCGGGGTCAAAAGGCCATCTGGGATGCTGTATTCAGTCTCACACCCAGAAAGCACATGTCCTGAGAGGGTACTAGACTGGACTTTATTTCGTTCACAGAATACCCCAGGCATCTTAGCACTGCTATCACATAGTGTAGATGATGAAGAAGTTCGTCCTTTCCTTGAGCCAGAATCAGGCAATCGTCCAAATAAGGATAGATCTGTATTCCTCTTAGCCTGAAGAAAGCTATCACTGGAGCCAGAACCTTCGTGAACACTCTGGGCGCAGTAGATAAGCCAAAGGGCAATGCAGAGAACTGATAATGAGAAGTCCCAACCCGAAAACGTAGATACTTCCTGCAACTTAGCCTGATAGGAACATGAAGGTAAGCCTCCTTGAGATCCAGAGTCACCATCCAGTGATCTTTGCCCAGCAGAGGTAAAAGCTGTTGTAACGTCAACATTTTGAACTTGGGAATGTCCAGATAAGTGTTGAGGATGGATAAATCCAAAATTGGTCTCCACGTGTTCCCCTTCTTTGGTACAAGGAACAGGCGAGAATAAAATCCTAGGCCCACTTCTGATGGAGGGACCGGTTGTATGGCTCCTATTTGGAGCAGCAGAGAAATCTGTTTGTGAGCCTCTATTCTTTGCTGAGGAGGAACGTCTGGCATGCCTTTGAAAGGAGGCAAGGTATGGAAATAAAACCTGTAACCTTGGTGTATGATATCCAATACCCATCTGTCCTGGGTAATTAAACTCCAATTTTCCTTGAAAAGTGCCAACCTTCCTCCCAAAGGTGCTGCCAGACGAGAAGGCTCTGGCAGCTGAAAAGGTAGGTCATTGGGTCTGTTTACGAAAGGACTGACCCCTGCCCTCACCCGAAGACTGTGCAGGTGAACTCCCTGTTCTAGGCCTGAAAGAGCCCTGAGCTCTGCCCCTACCACGTCTAGACCTACCCCTAGACTGGGAATCATAAGAAGGATACGTCCACCCCTTGGTAGGCCAATTTCTGCTAAACTTCGGAGGCTGAACCTGCAAAAAAACTTTAACAGTCTGCATAGACTTAGCCTTGTCTTCCATTTTCTTTAAGACTGCCTCAACAGGTGAACCAAACAACACATCCGATTGGAAAGGAGCATCTAAAATCCTTGTCTTAACATGGTCAGATAAATTCTGATCCCTCAGCCAGGCGTGCCTGCGAAGAACTGACCCAGTGGCCGCCACCCTAGACGAGGCCTGTACAGCATCAAAACCACATTGCAAAGAATGCTTACCCACTTGTTCAGAGACATGTACCAAATCTTGTAACTCTTTACACTCAATACCTTCCGCCAGAGCATCTACCTTAGACTTCAATTGAGAAAGTAGATAGTTTTGGTATTTCAACATGTGAAACTGGCAATTCAAAGCCCTCATAGCTAGGGTGGAAGAAGTATAGACTTTCTTTCCCCATCTATCCAAAGCCCTGGCCTCTTTATCTGGAGGAACCGGATTTTTAACAACAGAAGCCTTAACACCCTTAGGCCCCTGACTAACAGTTTCTGGGTCCGCCCTTGGACTCTTAAAAAGATACTTATGAGCTTCAGGCACCCTATAATACCTATCCGGCTTAACAGGAGCAGGAGGCAAAGAATCAGGATTAAGAGAAGCCTCTGCAAACACATCCTCCACAACATCCAGAACAGGAGGTATAGCCAAAGGCCTATGCTGGGGTAAAAACAAAAATTCCCTAAGCCTTTTCCTGGAATCAGAGAAGTCCTGACCTTCCCACTTAAAATGCTCCCTCATGGAATGAAGAGTCTCTGAAAAGAAAAATCCTCAGGAGGAGAAGCAGAAGGAGTAGAATCATCCACATCAGAATCAGAATAAGGAGAATACTCCTGCAAGTCTTCAGCCGAAGACTCTGAAACATCTGAAGCCTGCTCAAAACTCCCCAACTCAGGTTCCACCCTAGGCCTCTTATCAGGAGGGCAAAGAACCTCTAATCAAAGTAATCAAATCTTCTGCCATTTTAAGCATATGCTTCTTGGGCACAGATCCTGAAGAACTAGGAGTGACACCAACTGAAGCTAAACCTGGCCTGCCTCTGGGAGAAGCCTTGGAAACAGAAGGAGAAGGCCTAACCACCCTAGGAAGGGAGGGGAGTACAGTAACCTGAGAAGCCCCTTCAGCCTGACCTGCCTCCTGAGAGGCCACATCCTGCAATAACAAGGTCTCCCCCTGGGACTCCAGAGAAACCTCCGGTGGAACCACCGGCTCCACCGACACCTCTAAAGAACCGGCGTCCGGTACGGACGACTCGTCTTGCCTGGGCTTAGCTGCTTTATCCTTGCGCTTCTTCGAAGAAGCGGACGTCGGAGCACCCGACGGCATATTATAATTGCACCGCTTCCCGAAGACTAACCTGGCACAATCTAACCGTCTTTTAATAGTGCGCTTATTGAATCTAGCACAAAAGCGACACCCAACAACGTCGTGCTCAGGCCCTAAACAAGGAATACACAAAGTATGGTAATCTCTATGCGGTATCTGTTTCCCACAAGAAATACAGTTATTCACTTTTTCTGACATCCGGTAAACCACTGAGGCAAGAAAAAACTAAAATATTCCCCAACGGGGTACTTAGCCAACTTTGACTCGGTCTGAAACTCCGAATTGAAAAATTTCAGAGCCGACGGCACTTGCAACGCTGCTTCTGCATCGGACCATGCGGCAAAAAAGACTGAGGATATGACGTCGGTCATGCGCATTTGTACCCTGACGTCCTGATGTCAGTCTAATGCGCCTTGACCGACGTCAGCCTTATACTTTGATATTCGGGCCGACCGAGGACAGCGGACTACCCAAGTGTAAGGACTGCAGCAATGTGAGATGAAGAACATCTTCCTCATGTGCACTTTGGCAAGAGGGATCATGGGAATCAAGGAAGCCATATATCCTAGTATCCTAATAAATTCCCTTACTGTGATGGATGCTAGAGGTAGCAGGGGGAGGAAGAACTGAGAAAGAAACTCTATTTTCTGTGGAGGGACAAAGACTGACATTGTCTGCCCTGATCCTGCACCCAAGGAAAACAAGGTGTTGGGACGGAGTCATTTGAGACTTTAAGCCATTTAGTGTGAAGCCTAGACTCTGTAGGAACCTGCACACCATGTCCAAGTGTTGGGAGAGGATGAGTGGATCCTGGTGCAAAATAAGGTTGTCCAAGTAGGGATAAATCTGTATGCCCTGCAGTCTGCAGTGTGCAACGGCTAGGGCTGGGCACTTTGTGAAGACTCTTGACACTGTGGAGAGGCCAAAGGGTAAGGCAGAAAACTGAAAATGAGAAGAACCCACAGAGAAACATAAATATCTTCTGTAAGGGAGAAAGATGGGGATATGTAGGTAAGCATCCTTCACATCCAGGGAGATCATGAAGGCTTGCTGAGGTATGAGGGGAAGAAGGTGCTGCAAAGTTAGCATTTTGAAGGTAGGCACTTTGAGGAAGAGATTGGGGTGGGACAAGTTGAGGATGGGTCTCCAAGGACCATCTTTTCTTGGGACCAGAAACATCCTTGAATAAAATCCCTTGTCTAACTGATTCTCTGGTACTGGCTCTATAATACCCGGAGATAGAAATTGGCTGAGGATAGGTGGGAGGAGTGGGAGCTGATTTTGTGGGAGTTGTGGTATCCCCTGTAAGGGAGTGACAGCCCACCAGGTCATAAAGTATCCCCTCTCGATGATGGAAAGCACCCACTTGTCTGAGGTGATTTTTTTTCCAGGAGGGTAGGGATAGGGTAAGACGTAGGGATAGGAGGGTGGAGTTGGTTAAGGGAGGAGAGTCACAGTGGAGGAGCTCTGCCTGTGTCTGGCTGCCTCCGAAAGGAAGATGGAGTGGAGGTGGTTGAAGACCTCAGAGCAGGTTGTTTTCTGGTATTTCTGCATCCCCTGGACTGAGTAGCAGAAGGGTGAGAGGAATGTCTCTTGACAAAGCTAAGTTTTTGAGGGTAATTTCTATGAAATCTGGGAACAGGTGAGACTAATACATGCTTTAAGTTTTGTAAGTCTTCGCCATTTTCCTGTAGAGACTCAAGTAGCTCTGCAGAGGCAGCTCCAAATAGGGCTTTGTTTTTCAGAGGTGCATCTAGCAACTTAGCTTGAACATCCAAAGGTAAGGGCTGAAGTCTCAGCCAAGAAAATCTCCTTAAACAGAACCAGAAGCAGCTGACTTAGAAGAAGCTTCTACAGCATCACAGCTGCACTTGATGGAATGACTGGTCACTTGAGAGACCGTGGACAGAAGGGTACTTGTTTGAGTCTTAAGAGGAGATTCTGGAACCTCTGACAGAAGATTACAGGTATTGGTCAGGGAATCTAAGGCAAACTTTGCCATATGTGTCTGATAATTAATAGCCCGAATGGCCAAAGTGGAAGAAGTATAAACTTTCTTCCACAACCTGTCCATGAATTTACTGACTATCTGTAGGGAAAAGTGAAGAAGGAAGTCACCTAGAGGACTCATCTGATGACACTGGAATCACCGTAGGATTTGCTGAAGGATTTCCGAAAAGGTACTGCTCCTGAGTGAACACTTTATAAAATCTGTCTGGCCTCTTATAAGCAGGAGGCTGCGACTCTGGTCTTTGTCACGCAGCAGAGAAAGCACCTGAAATGCAGAATGAAAGGGGGGAACTGTAGATGGAGCTCAAAGTATCTCTTTCTTTGTCTCAGAGACATCTGACAGTTCCCATTTGAAATGCCTGAACAGGGAAATGGTATCCCCAAAGGAAAAAGCTTCTCCAGAGGAATCAGGAGTGAGAGATTCCTCTTCTTCTGGGGTAACAAAGTCTTTGGGTGAATCCAACTGAGAGCAATAAGGTAAGGAATCATCTGAAGAGGAAGACGCCTCATCAAAGAGTTCCTGAGGGGCAACAGGTAGGCCTGCCTGTGGGATTTGGGTATGAAGAGCCTGAAAAGCTTTGAACAGAGTTTGGGAAAAGGTCTCCCAGGGAGGAATAGGGTCTTTTGAAGTGTGCTTCAGCTTCTGTTTCCTTTTTAGAGGAGAAGAGAGAGCAGAAGTGGTCCTAGGAACTGACGTTATAGTGGTTTCCAAGACTGCAGTAGAAGCAGGGCCCTTTGAAACAATGAGTTGTGTTTCCTCCTCACCATCAGGGTATGAGGGTTGAAAAAAGTACAGTTTTGTACCTACCATAAATGTAGATGTTCGAGTGCTAATACAGCTGCAGTAATCACAGATGGGTTTTCTGCCGTCAGGCGGTCCCTCGGTCGGCCGAATTCCAAAATCTTGGTCCGGCGTCGGTTGTCGCCGCTTTCTCTTCTGACGTCAGTGAGGCCAGAGTATATAAGACACAGCCAACGCCATGTTCTTCAGTCTTTCTTGCCCCAGATGTCAGGTGCCCCCAGAAGGAAGGCAATACGTAAATAATGTTTATATACATATACAAGCAATGCAATATAATCCAAAATCAGTGGTAGCAAGCAAATAAAACATAGCAGGATAACCCAGTCAGGTAGTAGGAAGAGGTTGTTAGGCCCCATGCCTTTACCAAGTGGGGAAGGAGGGAGGGAAACCTGTACTGCAGCTGTATTAACACTCGAACATCTACATTTATGGTAGGTACAAAACTGTACTATGTTCATCGTGCAGACAGCTGCAGTAATCACAGATGGGTAGAGTTCCAAAGCTATGCACAGGGTGGTAGGTACTAGGAGGAACTGGGTTGAGCCAGAATGCCCTGCAAAACAGCAGTGGCAAAGCCTGCTCTTGTTCTGGAATATAAAGGCAGGTGGTAGTGTTTTGTGAAGGTATGTACAGAACTCCAAGTGGCTGCCTCCAAAATATCTTTGGTAGGAACTCCTCTGAGGAAGGCTGTAGAGGTAGCTGTGGCCCTGGTGGAGTGTGATCTGATACCTGTAGGAACAGATTTCCCATGATAGGAGTAACAAAACCGTATGCAGTGGCCTATCCACTTTGAAATAGTCTGTTTTGTAACTGGCTTCCCTTGAGCCCCTACAGCATAGGACACAAAGAGTTGTTCTGATTTCCTGAAGGCCTTTGTTCTGTCCAAATAATAACGTAGCTGCCTATGGATGTCTAAGGAGTGTAGCAGCCTTTCCCCTTTGTTTTGAGGATTGGGGTAAAAGGTAGGTAGGTGTATGGCTTGGTTTAAAGCTACCCTGGATACCACTTTAGGCATAAATGATGGGTTGGCACGAAGGGAAACCCTGTCCTGATGGAAAATGAGAAAGGGCTGCACCGCCATGAGGGCCTGTAGTTCAGAAACCCTACGAGCTGAAGTGATGGCCAGAAGGAAGGCTGTTTTCCAGGACAAATATTGCAAATCTGTTGAGGCAGCTGGTTCAAAAGGAGGCAATGTTAATTTTCCTAGTATGTAATTAAGATCCCAGGCTGGTATTGGTTGCTTCCTTGGTGGTCTTATATTCTTAGCCCCTCTGAGGAACTGTCGTAAGAGTGGGTGAGAAAATAAAGGAGGATCCGTGTTGAATTCTGCAGAAATGGCTGAGGCATGGATTTTTATGGAAGAAAATGAAAGTCCACTGTTCAGCAGCTCAGCTAGATACTGTAATACCTGAGGCAAGTTCAGTTTTCTAGGGTCCTGTTCTCTTTTCTCATTCCAAGAGCAAAACCGCTTCCATTTTGCGGAGTAAGCTTTTCTAGTAGATGGCCTTCTGGCCTCCAAAATGACATCCTGCACCTCCTTGGAGAGTAGGGTCTGTTGTGGTGTTAAGGAATTTTCCATGCAGCGAGATTGAGTGTTTTCAGCTGACTGTGAAGAGTTTTGTAGCTGTGCTGAGTCAGCAGAAGAGGTATTAGAGGCAGGGACCAGGGAGGAGTATGTGTTAGGCTCCTCAGGAGTGGGTACCAGTGTTGCCTTGGCCAATCTGGAGCAATCAGTATCATCTTGGTTTGTCTGTTCTTGCTTTCAAAAGCACCTTGGGCAGAAGAGGCAGAGGTGGGAATCGTAAACTGTCCATGCTGTCCAACTGAATGAAAGGGTCCACTCTCCAGGCCTTTGGGTGAAAGGTCTTTGAACAAAACTTTTCCAATTGATGATTCCTGTGGGAGGCAAAAAGATCTATGTCTGGCCTCCCCATGCTTGGATTATTTCTGCAAACACCTGAGGATGTAACTTCCATTCGTGTGGATCTGTCATTTTTCTGCTTAGATTGTCTGCCAGTGTGTTTTCCAATCCTGGCAAGTACTGTGCTTGAAGTTCGATTTGTCTTTCCAGTGCCAAGTTCCAAAGAGTCATGGCTAGTCTGCACAAGGGGTATGAATGTGTTCCTCCTTGTTTGTTTATGTACCACATTACCGTGGTGTTGTCTGTTCTTATCAGTAATTGTCCTGGATGCAGGAAGTCCTTGAAGGCTGTAATTGCATTTATTACTGCTAGCATTTCTTTTTGATTGATGTGAAGGTGCTTCTCTTTTTGGGACCATTTGCCCTGAATGCACCTGTCCGTCATGTGCACCCCCCAGGCGTAGTCTGAGGCGTCTGTGGTTATGACTTGTTTTGCTTGAGGCTTGCAGAATGGGAGGCCTGTGTTTGCTTGACATGCTTGGGCCCACCATAGAAATTCCTTTTGCAAACACGGAATTATTGGTATTATTGTTTCCAAACTGTGACTGTGTTGAGACCATAGGTTTTTTAGGTACCATTGAAGTTTCCTCATATGCAGCTTTGCAAATGGGGTTAAAAGAATGCAAGATGCCATGAATCCCAGAGCCTGCAGGATTTTCCTTGCAGTAAGCCTGGTACTTTTTGCTAGTATTTTGAAGTACTGAGATAGTTGCCCCTGTTTTTCTGGCGTAAGGTAGGCCATCTGGGTGTTTGTGTCCAAGTTGGCACCCAGGAAAGTTATTTTCTGAGATGGTGTTAGCCTTGATTTCTCTTTGTTGATTGTATATCCCAGAGAAAGCAGTAACCGTGTCACATATGCCAGATGTTCTAGAAGTATGTTCTTGCTGTCCGCTTGGATCAGGCAGTCGTCCAGATAAGGGTAAATTTGTATTCCTTGAAGTCTGCAGTAGGCAATCACTGATGCCAGGCACTTTGTGAATACTCTGAGCGCAGTAGATAAGCCAAAGGGCAATGCAGAGAATTGATAGTGGATTGAACCTGCAAGAAATCTGAGGTATCTTCTGCAGCTTTGTCTGATTGGGACATGCAGGTATGCCTCCTTGAGGTCCAATGTTACCAGCCAAAACTCCTTGCCCAGCATGGGAAGAAGCTGCTGCAATGTGAGCATCTTGAATTTTGGTACGAGTAGAAATGTGTTTGGGATGGATAAGTCCAAAATGGGTCTCCAGTCGGTTCCTTTCCTTGGTACCAGAAAAAGTCTTGAATAAAAACTTTGACCTTGTTGGTGAGTAGGTACCTCTTGAATAGCTCTCATGTTTATGAGCTTTGAAATTTGCAGTTGTGCCTCTGCCCTTTGATTTTGTAGCAGGTCTGGCATGCCTCTCATTTTTGGAAGAGTGTGAAATTGAAATTTGTAGCCTCTGTTTATAATGTCCAGGATCCATTTGTCTGTTGTGACAATATGCCAATTGCTTGCAAATAATGCTAGTTTCCCTCCCAAAGGTGCTGCCAGCTGAGACATGCTTGGCATGGAGATGAGGGAGTCATTGGGTTTGCTTCCTGTATTGTTGTGCACTGTCTTCGCCACCTCTTGGCGCTGGAGTTTTCCATTGTCGGCCTCTATATGATCCTTGTGATTGCCCTCTGCCCCTTGTGCGTCTGTATCTTCCTCTTTGGGGCTTGTCAGTGGCTGGAAAGGACCAGGTTTTTGAAGGCCAATTTCTGCTAAAACATGGTGGTTGGACCTGTAAGAAAGCTTTGACAGTTAGCATAGATTTGGCTTTTTCTTCCATTTTCCGTAGCATCTCCTCAGCATTAGTACCAAACAGCACATCCTTTTGTAAAGGAGCATCTAGAAGCTTAGCTTTCACATGATCAGGTAAATTTTGTTCCCTAAGCCAGGCATGTCTGCGAATGACTGATCCTGTAGCCGCCGCTCTACTTGAGGCCTCTAGGGCATCATAACCACATTGTAAGGTGTGTTTACCCACTTGCTCTGCACTATGCATCATATCCTGTAACTCCTTTAAATCTGGTTGTTCAGGTTGAGACATTTTGTTCCTTAATTGTGATAACAGGAACTGTTGATATTTAAGCATATGAAACTGACAATTTAAAGCCCTCATGGCTAGGGTGGCGAGGTATATACCTTTTTACCCCACCTTTCTAAAGATCTTGATTCCCTTTCTGCAGGAAGTGGATTCTTGGCAGTGGAGGCCTTCAATCCCTTGGGGCCTTGTGAAATGGTTTCAGGGTCAGCATTATGGCTTTTGAAGAGAAATTGGTGAGAGCTGGGTACTCTGTAATACCTATCAGGTTTGACTGGTGCAGGAGGCAGAGAATCCGGGTTAAGACAAGCCATCGAATAGACATCATCCAGTATGTCCAAAACAAGGGGTATAGCCAGAGGTCTGTGTTGAGGTAACAAAAGAAATTCCCTAAGTCTTTTCTTGGAATCTGAAAAGTCTTGGCCTTCCCAATGGAAGTGTTCCCTCAAGGTGTGTAAGGTTTCCCCAAAGGAAAAATCCTCAGGGGGATACAGGCGGAATGGACTGTTCTGCATCCGAATCCTCAAAAGGAGAGTAAGAGTGTTCCTCTGCATCAGAATGTTCTGATAAAATGGATCCCTGATCAGAAGAGGGAGAATCTTCCTCCACTCTGGGTCTCTTGTCTGGAGGGTTGAGAACCTCTGATAAGAGTAATTAAATCCTCAGCCATTTTAAGCATCTGTTTTTTAGGCATGGGACCTGGAGATGGGCCCTGTGCAACAGGCCTCGTGGGATGCCTGGCTGCTTTGGATTTAGTAAAGGCCTTAATTGAAAAAGAAGATGAGGGCCTAAATACACCATGGGTGGAGGTGGACCTGTCCACATTAGTAGGCTCAACATTAGCAGAGGCTTCGGTTGTAGTCTGGGAAAGGGCCGAGGACCCAGCGGTCTCGGGTACAGAGGACACCGCCAAAGGAGTGTCGTCGGTAGTCAGGGACTGCAAAGGCGTCTCGCTGAGAACTGGACCACGTGTAGCCTGTTTTGGCGTGGTGTCGGCGGGGACCGCGGGCCTCGCGTGTCGGTCCTTTTCCTTGCGTTTTTTGGATAAAACGGTAGTCGGAGTGTCCGATGACATTTTATAATCAAAAGCTTTACCAAAGTAGTGCTGGGCGAACTCCGTCCGACACTTAATAGTGCGTTTATTGAAGGTAGCGCAAAAGCGACAGCCCGAGACGTCGTGGTCTGGGCCCAAACAAGGTATGCAGAGGGAATGGAAATCCTTATGCGGTATTTGCTTCCCACAAGAAATACAATTATTAACTTTTTCTGACATCGGTCTGAGGCAAGAAAAGTTTCCCCAACGGGGTACTTAGCTTTAATGAAGACTTCGGTTTCCAAAATATTCGTAATTCAGGAGCTGGCTGACCGGCACTTGCGAACTGATTCTGCTTTGGGCACCGCGCGGCAAAAAAGACTGAAGAACATGGCGTCGGCTGTGTCTTATATACTCTGGCCTCACTGACGTCAGAAGAGAAAGCGACGACAACCGACGCCGGACCAAGACTTTGGAATTCGGCCGACCGAGGGACCGCCTGACGGCAGAAAAAGTACAGTGTTGTACCTACCATAAATGTAGATGTCCGATAGGAATGCATCTGCAGTCCTTACAAATGGGTAGTCCTGTCGTCAGGCAGCCCTTCGGTCGGCCGGATTCCAAAGTCTGGGTCTGGCTTCGTCTGGTGTCGCACTTCACCCGACATCATCGCTGCAGTTTTTCGGGTATAAAGGCATCAGCCGACGCCATTTTCCTCTGTTTCTTGCCCCAGATGCCAGGTGCCCTCTAGGATGGCTAAATTTGGATAAATGCCAATGTTTCCAAATAGTAGAGAGCAAACACATAAAATAAGCATGTATGTACATATATACAAACAAATACACCATAATAGATCCCCCCCAAGCTAGCTGAAGGATGGCAAATACCCTAGGAGTACCACAGAGGGGAAGGTGGGAGGGTAATCCTGACTGCAGATGCATTCCTATCGGACATCTACATTTATGGTAGGTACAAAACTGTACTATGTCCTTCAAGGATGCATCTGCAGTCCTTACAAATGGGTAGAATACCATAGCTAAACTAGGGGAGGAGGAAAAAAGGAGAGATTATGGTGTAGTTAGGATCCCTTGCAAAACAGCAGTGGCAAAACCTGCTCGGGATCTAGAGTATAAAGGTAAATTGTAATGCTTGGCAAATGTATGCACGGAGGTCCAAGTAGCAGCCTCTATAATGTCCTTGGTAGCCACTCCTCGTAAGAAAGCTGTGGTAGTGGCTGCAGCCCTTGTGGAGTGAGGTCTGATGTTCTCTGGAGTTTTCTTTCCATGGTTGGAGTAACAAAATCTAATGCAATTTCCTATCCATTTGGAGATTGTCTGTTTTGAAATTGGTTTTCCTTCCTTTCCTGTTGCATATGCTACCAGAAGCTGGTCAGTTTTCCTATTGGATTTGGTCCTGTCCAGGTAGTAGCGTAATTGTCTATGTACATCCAAGGTATGCAAGAGTCTTTCTCCCCTGTTCTGTGGGTTGGGGAAGAATGTAGGTAGGTGGATAACCTGATTTAAAGACACTCTGGATACCACCTTAGGCATAAATGTAGGATTTGTTCTCATGGACACTATCTTGATGGAAGATCAGGAAGGGTTGCACTGCCATTAATGCCTGTAGTTCAGAGACCCTTCTTGCTGAGGTGATTGCCAGCAGGAAAGCAGTCTTCCAGGATAAGAATTGTAATTCTGCTGTTGCTGCTGGTTCGAAAGGGGGAAGTGTCAATTTTTCTAGCACAAAGTTCAAGTCCCATGCTGGCAATGGTGGTTTCCTGGGAGGTTTTACATTTTTAATTTCTCTCAGAAACTGTCTGAGCAGAGGATGAGAGAAGACAGGAGGATCCAAGCTGTATTCTGCTGAAATAGCTGATGCATGTATCTTGATGGAAGAATAGGACAGGCCTGTATGGAAGAGCTCTGCCAAGTACTCCAGGATGTTGGCTATGTTTACCAGTGCCACATCTTCTCCCTTTGCAGTAGTCCATATGAGATATCTTTTCCATTTTGCTGCATAATTCTTTCTTGTTGAAGGTCTACGAGCCTCAAGGATTATGTCTTTAACCCTTTGGGATAAATTTGGGTTAGTTGCTCTTATGTAATGTTCCAGGCAGTTAGCTGCAGAGTTTTCTGGTTTGGATGCAGGATGTTGTAGTTGTTCTGTGTTAACAGTAATGGGATCAGGGGTAGTGTCCATATTTGTTCCCGAGACATGCTCCTCAGCAATGGGTACCAATGTTGTCTTGGCCAGTCTGGAGCTATCAGAATGATCCTTGGACGTTCCTCTTTGATCCTCAGAAGTACCTTGTGCATCAAACGAAGTGGTGGGAATGCGTATGCTGTCAGGTTTTTCCAACTGAAAGACAGGGAGTCCACCCTTCCAAGCAAGTGGGTGGTACGTCCTTGTGCAGAATTTCTTTAGCTGGTGATTGAGTGGGGATGCAAATAAGTCTATTTGTGGTAATCCCCATTCTGTTGTGATGGCTTTGAAGATGTCCGGATGCAGCATCCATTCGTGGGCATCTGTGGAAGTTCTGCTTAATATGTCTGCCAGAATGTTTTCTTTTCCCGGTACAAAAATTGCTTGTAACTGAATGTTGTAGCTCAGAGCCACATCCCATAGGTCCAGTGCCAGCCGGCATAAGAGGATATGAATGTGTGCCTCCCTGTTTGTTGATGTACCACATAACTGTGGTGTTGTCTGTCCTTATCAACTGACCTTCTTGGAGAAATGGTCTGAATGACTGGATTGCCAATTTTACTGCCAGCATTTCCTTTAGATTTACGTGCAGGCGCAGCTGGTCTTGAGCCCATAAGCCTTGTATGCACTTGCCCAGCATGTGTGCCCCCCAACCGAGGTCTGAGGCATCTGTCGTGATGGTTTGGCTTGTTTGACTGTTGCAGAAGGGCAATCCTGTGTTTGATTGACAGGCCTGAGCCCACCATAGGAACTCTTGCTTCAGGCATGGGATTATTGGAACTTTGGTTTCTAGGCTGTGCTTGTGTTGGGACCACAAATTCTTTAGGTACCACTGTAGCTTTCTCATATGCAGTCTGGCATGAGGGACCAGAATTATGCAGGATGCCATGAAGCCTAGTGCTTGTGGTACTTTTCTTGCAGTTAGATGGTTCTGCTTTGTTAATGCCAAAAAGTAGAGAGGTAGTTGCTCTTTCTTTTCTGCAGTTAGGAATGCCATTTGTTTTGATGTGTCCAGCTCTGCACCCAGAAAGGTTATTCTTTGGGATGGAATCAGCCTTGACTTTTTTATATTGACTGTATATCCCAGGGCTTGCAGCAGGTAAATGACTCTTTGTAAGTCTTCTGTTAGCTTGCTTTTGTTGTCCGCTTGTATCAGGCAGTCGTCCAGGTAGGGATAAATTTGGATCCCCTGAAGTCTGCAATGAGCAATTACTGATTCCAGGCATTTCGTGAACACTCTGGGCGCAGTAGATAAGCCAAAGGGCAATGCTGAGAATTGATAATGCTCTGATCCTGCAAGAAATCTGAGGTATCTTCTGCAAATTGGTCGTATGGGGACGTGCAGGTATGCCTCCTTGAGATCTAGAGTTACCAGCCAAGACTCCTTGCCCAGCATGGGAAGAAGCTGCTGTAGGGTCAGCATTTTGAATTTTGGAACAATGAGGAATGTGTTTAAAGCGGACAGGTCGAGAATAGGCCTCCATTTTCTCTCTTTTCTTGGTACCAGGAAGAGTCTGGAGTAAAATCCCTTTCCTTGTTCCATAGGTGGTACCTTTTCCACAGCTCTCATTCTTAATAGTTGAGATATTTGCTTTAGAGCTTCTGCCCTTTGAGTAGGTGGTAGGTTTGGCATTCCTCTCTTTCCTGGTAGAGTATGGAAATGGAACCTGTAACCTTGGTCTATAGTTTGCAAAATCCATCTTTCCCTTGTGATGCAATGCAAGTTCTTTGAAAATAAGGTTAGCTTTCCGCCTAAGGGTGCTTCCAGTTGTTCCTTGTAGCTTTCTCATATGCAGTCTGGCATGAGGGACCAGAATTATGCAGGATGCCATGAAGCCTAGTGCTTGGCCTAGCAGCTCCACGTGCAGGGGTTGAAATATCCAAGGGAATAGTGTCTGATAATTCCTGAGAAACCGCAACAGAAGGTTGGATTTCAGAAGCCGATTCTACCAGGTTAGAGGAGGCCTCGGTAGAAGGCATGGTTTCGGCTGAAGAAAGAACCGCTTGCTCGGTTTCGGCCGAAACCGAGACACTCGCGGTTTGCTTAACTGCGGTTCCGGCCGAAACCGCGGACCGCGAGTGTCGGTCCTTTTCTTTGCGTTTTTTGGTAATTTGCATTGTCGGAGGATCCGACGGCATAATATAGGCAAAATCAGAGCCGAAAAACTGCTCAGCAAACTCCGACCGACGTCTAAGCGTCAGTCGGTTAAAAGAAGCACAGGCTAGGTATTTGTTTCCCACAAGATAAACAGTTATTCACTTTCTCTGACATCGGCTGAGGCAAGAAAGAGTCCCCAACGGGGTACTTAGCTTTTTAGAAGTCTTCGAAGTAGTATTCGGTAGTAGTAATCTCTGGATCTGACCGACCGGCACTTGCGAACAGCTTCTGCTTCGGGCGCCACGCGGCAAGAAAGACTGAGGAAAATGGCGTCGGCTGATGCCTTTATACCCGAAAAACTGCAGCGATGATGTCGGGTGAATTGCGACACCAGCCGAAGCCAGACCCAGACTTTGGAATCCGGCCGACCGAAGGGCTGCCTGATGACAGGACTACCCATTTGTAAGGACTGCAGATGCATCCTTGAAGGACATCCCATCTGTGATTACTGCAGCTGTATGCACGATGAACATCCTCAGCAGACGTACTCTGGATATTTGCAGAGCCGGCTTCCTATTCAGTTCCTGGTTGTTGCGCAGTACCCAGCGTCCAGAGCGATCCTGGGCTACTATCCACCTCAAGGATAACACCAGACAACTGAGCTGCAGTTAAGGTGTCAGGCCTAACTTTCTTGGTCTTCTTCCTAGGCGGCTTGTCGGAAGGGTCTGCTCCACTCTCCATCCCGGATGCCAACCGTTGGAGGCGCTTGTTTCCTAAATAAAGTTTAAAAGTCACTAGATGGCTTCTTAGGGTTTTTGGAACAAAGGATTGACAGATCTTACAGGCCTTGTAATCGTGAGCCTCCCCCTGACAAAATAAACACTGTTCGTGTGCCCCCTTATAAGGGAGTTGCCTACCACAAGCACACTTTCCCTCAGTAGAAGACATGTATGTCTGACAAAAAGCAAATAAATTCCCACAAGGGTACTTATCTCTGAGCGGACAGCCAGAGAAAGATCACTGAAAACAGATGGACGATGTCGAGTGAATTCTATAATTCTGAACTGGCGGATGGATGTCGGATTCTCACTGTGGCAGAAAAATTCTGAGTTGGGTATGTGTAGATGTCACAGTTATAGCTGACGTCAGTTTATGGCACCTGCATTCTACATCGCACGTACCCCTGAGTGAAAGACTTTGGTATACTGGCTGGATGTCTGGTGCTGCAGGCAGCAACTCCCCACGGTTATGAACATTGCAACATGAGAATAGAAGGACATGTAGCCTGATTATAAGCATCTTAGTTTCTGGTTTTAGCACTTGTGCTTCAGGCCAGTTATTTTACATTTAAGGCTTTTGTAGTCTACACTCTTGTGGACAAACCCTCATCAAAACCCACTCTACATAAGTCCGCTAAGTATTCAGAGCACTATGTCTGGGCACGTGGACAAACCCTCATCAAAACCCGCTCTACATAAGTTCACCACCTATTCAGAACATTATGTCTGGGCAATTCCCATCGGTTTCTCCTGCCAGTCTGGTCAACATGGACATACTGAGACAGTATAGCAACTGCCTCATGTTCACGCAAGGACAGTTCTCTTCTCCTAGCACATAATTCATCTACGTGCAAGAAATGCAGCTTCATCAGTACCCTGGAATCCATGCTCTCTTGCACCACAGTCAGTACTCCTGATAAACAGGAGATTGCCAGCACAAACACCACACCACCCATATCACATAGCCAAACACAACACACCCACGTATGCAGGGGTCCTCAATAAAAACTTACCTAAACAGCAGAGACCTCCAAAAAGTACATTTGTGTACACTTACCATAAATGTAGATGTTCGAGTGTATTCACTGTTGCAGTCATCACATTTGGGCTATCTGCCTGCAGGTAGCCCTCAGCCGGCCTGAATACCAGAGTCTTTGGATTTCTGCGCTGGATGCTATTGCTTCTTCATTGACATATCGTCAGGGGTATAAAACATGCAGCCAATACCATTACATCAGTTTTTCTTGCCCCAGATGTCAGGTGTCCCCACAATAGAAAGCAATTATATATTATGGAACACCCCCAGCAAAAAGCAAATACACATGATATAATATATGCCAAACATGAAAGAAAGGTAAAAGTCAAGAGAAGTCAGAGGGCTTGAGGGAGGGTAACCAGGGCTGCAACAGTGAATACACTTGAACATCTACATTTATGTTAAGTGTACACAACTGTACTATGTTCTTTGTGTTTCACTGTTGCACTCATCACATTTGGGTTGATTCCCAAAGCTAAGGAAGGGTGGAGGTAGTTAAAGAGCATTAGGGCTAGCAATAAGGCCATGTAAGACTGCTGTGGCAAATCCAGCCCTGGATGTAGAAAAGACAGGCAGGTGGTAATGCTTGGTGAAGGTATGTACAGAGCTCCAGGTTGCAGCTTCCAGGATGTGCCTGGGAGGGACTCCTCTCAGAAATGCAGTAGAGGTAGATGCAGCCCTGGTGGAATGTATTCTTATCCCCTGTGGGGTAGGTTTTCCATGGTGTTTGTAGCAGAAATGGATGCAATGTGCTATCCATTTGGAAATGGTTTGCTTTGAAATGGCCTTCCCCTCTGCCCTCGCAGCAAAGCTAACTAGCAGCTGGTCAGATTTTCTGAGAGGCTTAGTCCTGTCCAAATAGAATCTAAGCTGTGTATGTCCAGAGAATGCAGTACCCTTTCCCCTTTCCCCTTTATTCTGAGGATTAGGGAAAAAAGTAGGCAAATGAAAGGACTGGTTTAGAGCCACACTAGACACCACCTTGGGCATAAAAAGAATGGATTAGTCCTGAGGGAAACCCTGTCCGCATGGAAGATAATGAAGGGTTCCACTGCCATGAGGGCCTGCAGTTCAGACACTCGTCTTGCTGAAGCGATGGCTAGAAGTAAAGCTGTTTTCCAAGAAAGGAATTTCAACACTGCTGTAGCAGCTGGTTTAAAGGGGGGAAGCGTGAGTTTTTCCAATACAAAGTTAAGGTCCCAGGCTGGAGTGGGAGCCCTCCTGGGGGAGTCTCAAATTTTTGGCTCCTCTAAGGAATTGTTTTAGCAGGGGATGAGAGAAGAGGGGTGGCTCAGTATTATAATGTGCTGATATGGCAGAGGCATGAATCTTCACTGAAGAGAAAGATAGGCCCTGGTGGAGCATTTCTGTTAAATAATCTAGAATATGAGGTAAGCTGGGCACCGTTGTGCCCATCCCCTGAGCCTGGCTCCAGGAACAGTATCTTTTCCACTTTTCTGAATAGGATTTCCTAGTACTAGGCCTCCTTGCCTCAAGAATGACATCCAGGACCTGCTTTCTGAGGGTTGCTGGAGGTGAGCTCAGGGAATTAGCCAGGCTGCAAGGTTCAGGGTTTGAAACTGAGGGTGCAGAACCTGGCCTGCCTGCTGAGACAGCAGGTGGGTTTGAAGCTGAGGGTGCAGAATCTGGCCTGCCTGCTGGGACAGAAGGGATGGGGTCTGAGGCAGGTGCCAAGGGTGTAGCACTGTCAAACTGCGAAAAAGGGGGTACCAGTGCTGGCTTGGCCAGTCTGATGCAATCAGTATTGTCCTTGGCTTGTCCTGTTTGATCTTTAGTAGAAACTTCGAGAGGAGAGGCAGAGGGGGAAATGCATAAACTGAGAGGCTTTCCCAGGTAAAGGACAGGGCATTCACTTTTCAACCTTGACTGTGGGGAGCTCTGGTGCAGAATTTGTTCAATTGGTAGTTCTGAGGGGAGGAAAACAGGTCTACCTTTGGTGTCCCCCATTTGTTCCTCAAGAGCTTGAATGGTTTGGGTTCCAGTTTCCATTAGTGTGGGTCCATGAGATTTCTGCTTAAGTCGTCTGCCAGTGAATTTAGTTTGCCTGGCAGGAACTGAGCTTGTAGGTTCACTTGGTAGCTCAAGGCTGTGTTCCACAGAGCCATGGCTAGTCTGCAGAGTGGGTAGGAATGGGTTCCCCCCTGCTTGTTTATGTACCACATAACTGTGGTGTTGTCTGTCTTTACCAACTGTTGTCCTGGAAGAATAAGGTCTTTGAAGGCTGTCAGAGCATTATGTACAACCTACATTTCTTTTTGATTGATATGCAGATGCATCTGTTTCAGGTTCCATTTGCCCTGAATGCACTTGCCCTCCCATGTGAGTCCCCCATGCATAGGTTCATAGGTGTGTACTAGGCTAATAGCCTTGGAGCCTTTACAAGCCTAGCCCAAAAGAATTGCCCAGGCACTGTGCTACCCGATGCTAGTTCACAGTGCCCCTATCCAGTAGGGCAAGTGGAGTGATCCCTGGGGTGAAATTTCTGTTACTCATCCACTCGTCAAGATTTCTCTTGAAGAGGGCCAGTGAGATGCTCTGCTTGACATGAATGGGAAGCTTATTCCAGAGTATGGGCAGTCTTTGGGAGATGAACCTGCCCCTCCAGCATGTTCTGTTAATTGTGGTATTAGCCACTTTTTGTCTACCCATGGACCTTTCCTTCCTCTCAGAGGCTTGTGGAATGTCTAGCTGAATACAATGCAACATATTATGGGCGGCATTTTTGCTTAACCCTACCGCATGCCTTATACCATCCGAGGTGTGAAAATGCAGTCACCCCTACCATATGGCAGCTTGTACTTCTGTAAAGTCCCGCTCCTAATACTGTCATAGTCTGATGAGTCTGTTGTTAGAGTTTGGGTGGCAGGGGGTAGAGTGAAAGGGAGTCCCTTGTTGTGGTAGCAGGCCTCTGCCCACCAAAGGAACTCTGCCCTTAGACAAGGAATGATAGGAATCATTGTTTCCAGGTCCTGAGAATGTTGACACCATAGATACCATTGAAGTTTCCTCATATGTCTTGCATACAGAATTAACAGAATGCAAGAGGCCACGAATCCCAGGGCTTGCAGGATTTTCCTTGCAAATAGCTGGGTTTTTGTGGCCAGTAGTTTGACGTAGGTTGTCAAATGTACTTGTTTCTCTGGAGTGAGGAATACCATCTGGGAAGTTGTGTTCAAGCTTGCTCCTAGGAATACAATCTGTTGGCAGGGTAATAGGTGTGATTTCTTCTCATTGATGGTGTACCCCAGTGAAGTTAGAAGTCTCTTTACAAATGTCAGGTGCTGTAATAGCAAGTCCTGACTCTCTGCCTGAATCAAGCAATCATCCAAGTATGGGTAAATCTGAATATTTCTCTGCCTGCAAAATGCAATGGCTGGAACTAGGCACTTTGTGAATACCCTGGACGCAGTAGATAAGCCAAAGGGAATTGCAGCATGGAGCATGCCCTGAAGCGTAGGAATTTTCTGCAGGATTCCCTTATCGGGATGTGCAGGTAAGCTTCTTTTAAGTCTAGAGTTGCCAGCAAAGGCATCCTTGGCTAGCATAGGAAGAAGCTGCTGAAGAGTTAATGTTTTGAATTTTGAAACCACCAGAAAGGTGTTGAGAATAGAAAGGTCCAGGATAGGACACCAGGAGTTTTCTTTTCTGGGAACCAGGAACAGTCTTGAATAAAAACCTTGTCCTCTTTGTTTTGCTGGGACAGGTTGAATAGCCCTGTTCTGAGGAGAGAGAGCACTTGTTTTTGGGCCTCCGCCCACTGGTTTGGGGGGAGGTCTGGCCATCCACTTGGGGTTTGGGAGAGAGTGGAAGTGAAATTTGTATCCTAGGGAAACTATGTTTAAAACCCATTTGTCTTGGGTAATGTGTTCCCAGTTTTTTGCATGCAGGGCGAGCTTTCCTCTTAAGGGAGCAAGTAGATGAGCAAGGCTTGGTAGAGTTAAGGATAAGTCATTGTGCCATTTTTCCATACGGGCGTGGGCTTACTACTCCTTGCTTTGGAAGTGGGGGCCCCTCACTGCTTAGATCTGTGGGTAGCCTGAGACTGAAGTCTTGGTGGTCTGCTGCTCCTGGGTTTGGACTGAGTGGGACTGGAAAGGACCAGCTCTTTGAAGGCCAATGCCTACTGAATCTAGGTGGCTGTACTTGTAAGAAACCTTTAACAGTTTGCATAGATTTAGCTTTTTCCTCCATCCTTTTAAGGACTTCTGCTTTGTTGCCAAAAAGGCACTCTTGGTGTAAAGGTGCATCCAGTAATTTAGCTTTAACATGATCTTGCAAGTTTTGTTCCTTAAGCCAAGCATGCCTTCTAAGTATAGACCCAGTGACAGCAGCCCTGCAAGATGCTTCTAAAGCATCAAAACCACATTGCAAAGTATGTTTACCTACTTGGTCAGTAGAATGCATTAACTCTTGTAAATCTTTGTGTTCCGCGCAGTCAGGAATCAACAACATTTTCTGTTTAATTAATCCCATAATATGCTGCTGATACGTTAACATATGAGAATGGCAATTTAAAGCCCTAATGGCCAAAGTAGCAGAAGTATATACCTTCTTACCCCATCTGTCTAGAGCTCTAGAATCCCTATCAGAAGGGGTAGGATTTTTGGCAGTAGTAGCCTTAATGCCTTTTGGTCCTTGGGAAATGGTCTCTGGATCTGCAGTAGGATTCTTGAAAAGGAATTTGTGAGAGTCAGGTACTCTGTAGTACCTGTCAGGTTACCTGGAAGCTGGAGGCAAAGTGTCTGGGGTAAGGCTGGATTCCAAGAAAACATCTACAATCTCCAGAACAGGAGGACTAGCTAGAAGCCTGTGTTGAGGCAGGTTTAAAAATTCCATAAGTCTCTTTTTGGACTGAGAATAGTCCTGGCTTTCCCAGCGGAAATGCTCCTTAAGGGTATGCAAGGTTTCACCAAAAGAAAAATCTTCTGGAGGGGAAGCAGAGGGAATGGAATCCTCTGCATCCGATTCCTCATAAGTAGATAAGGGTAAATCCTGGTAGTCAGAAGGAACAGAGATATCAAATTCTTGATCAGAAGAATCAGAAAGAAAATCAGTTCCAGGTCTCTTAGTGGGGGAAGGCTGGCTTCCCTTATTTAAGGTAATAAGGTCTTCAACCATTCTAATTTGTTTTTGAGGCATATGGACCTAAGAATGCGCTTTGGTCATCAGTTTTCTAGGCTTAGTGCCAGCTTTAGGCCTGAGGAATTCGGTTTTCTTAGCTTGAAACAAAGTCGTCTGTTTGATATGAAAATCTGTCGGCCTGAATACACCCTCAGAAGCCAGTGCCTACACAGCGGCTCCGGACCCATCCAAGGTAATGACATCTGCAGGTTCCATATTCGAAGAAGCATCTCACGGCATACCAGACTGCGAATGGGTCTCAGTAGAAGCCTGCGAATCTGCAGTAGCAGGTATCAAGGGCTGCGAAAACGCCTGAGTACCGGCGGACTGGTGACTAGCTTATCGGAAGCATCGTCGGCAGTTTTGGACCTAAGCAGTCTGTCTCTGCCTTTATCCTTACGTTTTTTCGGAAGATCGGTAGTCAGATGGCTTAACAAAGCCATTTCGGAGTATGGAGATCGAGAACTAAAGTATTTAGCTACAAAAATTCACCAATGATGAATAGTTTGGGCGTTGAACAAGGCACAAAACTGACAGCGAGGGACGTCGTGGTCTGGGACTAAACAGGTGACGCAGTAAGAATGAAAATCTCTGTGAGGTATTTGCTTTCCACAGGCAAGACAATTGTTAATTTTTTCTGACATCGGTTAGAGCAAGAAAAAAGGATCCCCAATGGGGTACTGATATTTTTGAAGACTTCGAAAATGAAAATTTCAAGAGTCGGCTAACCGGCACTTGCGAACTGCTTCTGCTTCGGGCACCATACGGCAAGAAAGACTAATGCAATGGCATCGGCTGCATGTTTTATACCCCTGACAATCTGACTTCATGGAAGAAGCAACAGCAGCCGATGCAGAAATCCGAAGACTCTGGTATTCATGCTGGCTGAGGGCTACCTGCAGGCAGATAACCAAAATGTGATGACTGCAACAGTGAAACAAGAAAAACATCCCACTCACAAACATTCCACACACAACACCAAACACATCACACACAGTAGATAACAACCAGTGTCTCACAAACACAGCCCATTAGGCATAACAAATAAACCAATGCAGCCCATAAGGCATAACAATAAACCAAACACGCTAGTCATTGGCGACTCAGTAGTGAGACACACTGATGTCCCCCCACCAGGCTCGACAAGGAGAAGGTCATGGACAGTAGTCTGTTGGGTGCCAGAATCCACCACATCACGCATGCACTTAAATCTCTCCACATCAGGTGCAAGTATGACTGTCATTGTCCATGCTGGTGTGAATGACTTGAGACCTACCTCCCTGAACTATATGAAGAGACATGAATGGGCTCTCAGAGTACGTGTCCAAGGCAGGTATGACCCTAGCCCTAAGCAGCATCCTACCTTCACCAAGAATTATACTACAATATCAACAAAAAAATAATTGACTTCAATAATTGGCTTAGTTTCTGGTGTCTTTCCAAGGGGATCCAGTATCTGTCTGCCTGGGATGACATGGTTGACAGGCCTCGATGGTTTGCCAGAGATGGCTTCCACCTGTCACCCTGCAAACTGCAGGTCATATTGCTTTACGCTAGGACTCAACCTGAAAATGCACTCAATGGAGCCCCTCCTCACACTGGAAGATGTTGATGCCTTTGAGGTCACGGAAATTTGGTTCAGGGCTGTGGAGAGCACCCCCTGCCTTACCAGGCTATACCTTATTCCACACTTTCCGATCTCAAAACGAGGTCGGAAGACTAAGGGTGGTGGAGTCTCTATCTTCATTAAACACTGGCAAACCTCCAAAGTGGTTTACCAGCAGGACGCATTGGAATTACTCCAGGTACAACTGACAGTTGGGCAAGACATCCATTCAAGTTATAGCCAGCTACAGACCCTCCTCCATGACTCAGGACACTCACTCCTCCTACCTGGACCTACTTGACTCTATTAGAGTACTCCCTAAAACCCTGATCCTTGGTCACTTCAACTACCCCAACATAGATTGGATGAACTATTCGTGAACTAATGCACTTACCCAATGATTCCTTGACTTCATCAGTTCTAAACTCTAGACCAGCTTGTCTCATCCCTCACAAGGGAACATAACATTGTGGACTTGGCTCTCACCAACATGGGTGACCGCTGCACCACTCCCACAGTATGTTCTTCCCTGGTGAGATCAGATCATTGGTCCGTCTCATTCAAAGTTTCTATCCCACCCAAACCCTCCCCCCAAGCCGTAACCAGGCTAAAAAACTTCTCAAAAGCTGACTACAACCTCCTAAGGCAGGGTATCAGAGGATGCAGACAACTATGCTGAACAGGCCAATGCAGTATACAACCACCTGTACAACTACATGGATTCGGCCATACCAAACAGAACTCAAACCTGCTTCTCAAGGAAACACAATCCTGTCTGGTGGACATTTTCTATCAACAGGCTTTATAACAAAAGTAAGAAACTGTTGTCCAAGGGTAAAAAGGAACAAATTCCAAATTGGAAAAGCTCCCTCCCTCAGCCTCAACAGGCAAATCAGATCACTAGTGAAAACCTTCAAAGCCATTTACGAATTGAAACTAGCCTCTGAATCAAAGGGAAACCACAAAGCCTTCTTCAGCTACATCAGGAACCGCCATGGCAAAGCCCAGGTTTGTTCCGAATAGGTACTTAACGGTACCACTTACACCGATCCTGCTGACTTAGCCAACCTGCTAGCTGATAGGTTCAGTGCAAACTTCACTCCTCTATCCCCCACAAAGGCCCAATCGACATCCCTGATACTTGTCCCGCACCTCACATCTCCATAGATCAAGTGTTAAAGGTCCTATATACAAGGCAAAGAACACAGCTTCCATGGGCCTGATAGTACCCCAGGCTGTATTCTGCACCATCTCAAAGAACTAGCTTCGCCATTGAGCACCCCATTAAACCACAATGTAACTACAGGCTTCAATCCAGCAGAGTGGAGAACTGCCATAGCCATCCCCTTGCACAAAGGTGGTGCCACTACTGACCTGGGAAACTATCGCCCCATTGGCTTGACAAGTCTGATCTCTAAAGCCATGGAATGTATTACTATGGATCTCACAAACAAGAACATAGGCATCTACAAGCACCTGACCCCAGCCATTCAGATTCGTCAGGGGCAGATCTTGCTTACTGAACCTGGTTAACTTCTTTGAGACTGTCACCAAGGCCCTGGATGACGGATTGCCTAAAACCTTTGACATAATCCCCCACTTGGGCATCATCGAAAAGGGTATCGTACAGATTGCTCAAAGATGATCTTTGTTTCGCCTTCAAGGCACTATAAGACCCTGCCCTACTAGACATGCTCCATATCTGTAACTCTAACTCCTTGCACATTACCCACTCAAAAGCCCTAAATCTAATAAGCGATATCAACAAAACCTGCGAGAGAGAGACAGGTTTGTCTCCCAGAGGCTGCCCTGTCTCTGGAATAGACTTCCCATACATGTCAAACAGAGTACATCGCTGGCCCTCTTCAAGCGCAACCTTGATGAGTGGATGGGAAACCATGAATTTGTTTGAAGGGTTCCACCTTTGTCCCTCATTGACAGGGGCGACAGGTGCTGACTGAGATTTCTTTTTTGGGGATAAACTCTTGACTAGGCTTGTAAGGGCCCCAGGGCCATTAGCCTAGTAACCTCCTATGATCCTATGAACTGTTCGTTCCCTGGGAAAATTGCGTCAGCAAAGTCAATTAACAGAATGAGTCCCAAAGCAGTGAAAACTTCAACTAAATTGGCTATACTGCCACAAAACATTAAAAAAAAAAAAAAACAGCAGATGAAACCATATGTGTGGCTCTGTAAAAACAAAGACTTAATGTACTACTCTAAACAAAAAAAAAAAAAGAACTTTAACAAAAGTACAGCGGGACTGCTGTGCAAAGACGAACAGAATCCAGTGAAGTGAATTTAGATATGATGGTTAGAGAAGGCATATAATCATGTCAACACAGCAATACTACTGAAATACACTATTAAGCCAATGAAATTACTGTGCTGCCAGGAATGACTTTATTCTGACTGCAAAAGACTAAGATGCTGACAAAGAAGAAGAGTATGCTAGACAAATCATACAGAAACATACTGCTGCAGAGTTCTCCTTCACATCTTTGGAGGAGCACAAAAAAATCTGAATTCTCCTACATTTATCTCAAAACAGTTAATTACGGAGAAGGAAAGTACAGAGAATCTTGCAGTCCTTAAACTGGTGCGACTGAGAAATTAAAGAGGAAGGAGAATTGACTAATTTAGACAGCCTCAGGAACAACTTTCAGAAAGAAGCACCATTCATGCCAAAGACATCCTGATTTTGTGGAAAGTTGAAATAATCTTTTCACCACACAACCCACAGTTATAAAATCTTTGAAGTGAAAGTAATTGCATCTTCCAAAACTGAAAGTGAAGATTCTGAGATGCCAGAGAATCAGTCAGTTTTGTAAAGAAAAAATGCCTGCTGATGTGAAATCATGGGTGATTTGAATAGCAAAGCACACTGCCTAATCTTAAAGCAAACCCAATGACTTTCCCCTTTGCATGCCAACCAGGTCTCAAATGCGGCGTCAGTTGTCGCTTCTTCCCTGACGTCAGTGCGACAGGGGTATAAAGGAACCAGCCGACGCCATTTTCTTCAGTTTTTCTTGCCCCAGATGTTAGGTGCCCCCAGAAGGAAGGCAAGTGCTAATACAGCTGCAGTCATAACAGATGGGTTCTCCTGCCGTCAGGCGGGTCCTCGGTCGGCCGAATTCCAAAGTCTAGGTCCGGTGTCGGTTGTCGTCGCTTCTTCCCTGACGTCAGTGCGACAGGGGTATAAAGGAACCAGCCGACGCCATTTTCTTCTGTTTTTCTTGCCCCAGATGTCAGGTGCCCCCAGAAGGAAGGCAATACATAAATTTGTGTAATAATGCAGTGCAATATAATAAAAATACAGTAGTTGCAAGCAAATACATCATAAATGAATACCCCAATCAGGTTGTATGAGGATGTGTTAGCCTATAGGCCTGTCCCAAGAGGGGAAGGAGGGAGGGAAACCTGGACTGCAGCTGTATTAGCACTCAAACATCTACATTTATGGTAGGTACAAAACTGTACTATGTTCATCGTGCATACAGCTGCAGTCATAACAGATGGGTAGAATCCCAAAGCTAAGAAAGGGGTGGTAGGCACTAGGTGGAACTAGGAGGAGCCAAAATGCCCTGCAAGACTGCAGTGGCAAAGCCTGCTCTAGATTTGGAGTATAATGGTAGGTTGTAGTGCTTGGAGAAGGTATGCACAGAACTCCAAGTGGCTGCTTCCAAAATATCCTTGGTAAGAACTCCTCTGAGGAAGGCCTAAGAGGTGGCTGTGGCCCTGGTGGAATGAGTTCTAATGCCTGTAGGTACAGTTTTGCCATGAAAGGAATAGCAAAAGCATATGCAGTGGGCTATCCATTTTGAGATCGTTTGTTTGGAAATTGGCTTTCCTTGAACTCCTACCGCATAGGCCACAAAGAGCTGTTCTGATTTTCTGAAAGGCTTTGTTCTGTCCAAATAATAACGCAGTTGTCTGTGGATGTCCAAGGAATGTAGTAATCTCTCCCCTTTGTTTTGAGGATTAGGATAAAAAGTAGGTAAATGTATGGCCTGATTTAAAGCTACCCTGGATACCACTTTAGGCATAAAGGACGGGTTGGTTCGTAAGGAAACTCTGTCCTGATGGAAGATGATAAAAGGCTGGACAGCCATGAGAGCCTGTAGTTCTGAAACTCTACAAGCTGAGGTGATAGCCAGAAGGAAAGTTGTTTTCCAGGACAAATATTGCAAATGTGATGAGGCAGCTGGCTCAAAGGGAGGCAAGGTCAGTTTTTCCAGAATGAAATTAAGATCCCAAGCAGGTATTGGTTGTTTCCTTGGTGGTCTTAAATTCTTAGCCCCTCTGAGGAACTGTCTTAAGAGAGGGTGAGAGAATAAAGGTGGATCAGTGTTGTATTCTGCAAAAATAGCCGAGGCATAGATTTTGATGGAGGAGAAAGAAAGTCCACTGCTTAGCAGTTCAGCCAAATATTGTAGTATTTGAGGTAAATTCAGTTTTCCAGGATCCTGGCCCTTTTTCTCATTCCAGATACAAAAACCTTTCCATTTTGCGAAGTAAGCTTTTCTAGTTGATGGCCTTCTGGCCTCCAAAATGACATCCTGCACCTCCTTGGAGAGTAGGGCCTGTTGTGATGCTAAGGAATCTTCCATGCGGCTAGATGTTTTTAGCTGGCTGTGAAGAGTTTTGAAGCTGTGCTGAGTCAGAAGAAGAGGCATTAGAGGCAGGGTCCATGGTGGGGAATGCGTCAGACTCCTCAGGAGTGGGTACCAGTGTTGCCTTGGCCAGTCCGGAGCAATGAGGCTCCTCAGGAGTGGGTACCAGTGTTGTCTTGGCCAGTCCGGAGCAATGAGGATCATCTTTGGTCTGTCTGCTCTGGTCTTCAATAGAACTTTGGGCAGCAGAGGAAGAGGTGGGAAGGCATAAACTGTCATTGATGTCCAACTGAACGAGAGGGCGCCCACTCTCCAGGCCTTTGGATGGAAGATCCTTGAGCAGAATTTTGTCAATTGATGATTTTTGTGGGAGGCAAAGAGATCTACGCCTGGCCTTCCCCATTCTTGGATTATTTCTGTAAAAACTTTTGGATGCAATTTCCATTCGTGTGGATCTGTCATATTCCTGCTTAGGTTGTCTGCCAGCGTGTTTTCCTTGCCTGGCAAGTACTGAGCTTGTAGTTCCATTTGTAAGTCCATGGCCATGTTCCAAAGTGACATGGTCAGTCTGCATAGGGGGTAAGAATGTGTTCCTCCCTGCTTGTTTATGTACCACATAACTGTGGTGTTGTCCGTTCTTATCAATAGTTGACCTGGTTGTAGAAGGTCCTTGAAAGCTATAATAGCATTTATTACTGCTAGCATTTCTTTTTGATTGATGTGAAGGTGCTTTTCTTTTTGGGACCATTTGCCCTGAATGCACCGATCTGTCATGTGCGCCCCCCAGGCGTAGTCAGAGGCGTCTGTTGTGATGACTTGATTTGCTTGAGGCTTGCTGAATGGAAGACCTGTGTTTGTTTGACATGCTTGAGCCCACCACAGAAATTCCTTTTGCAGACATGGAATTAGTGGTATTGTTGTTTCCAAACTGTGGCTGTGTTGAGACCATATGTTTTTCAGGTACCATTGTAGTTTCCTCATATGCAGCTTTGCACATGGGATTAGTAAGACGCAAGATGCCATGAATCCCAGAGCCTGCAGGACTTTCCTTGCAGTCAGCCTGGTGCAATTTGCTAGTGTTTTGAAGTATTGAATTAGTTGCCCCTGCTTCTCTGGCGTGAGGTAGGCCATCTGGGTGTGTGTGTCCAAATTGGCACCCATGAAAATTATCTTCCGAGAGGGTATTAGCCTTGATTTCTTTTTGTTGACTGTGTATCCCAGAGAGTTCAATAACATTATTACATAAGCCAGATGTTTCAGAAGAATGTGCTTGCTGTCCGCTTAGATCAGGCAGTCGTCCAAATAGGGGTATATTTGTATCCCTCGAAGTCTGCAGTAGGCAATTACTGATGCCAGGCATTTCGTGAATACTCTGGGCGCAGTAGATAAGCCAAAGGGCAATGCAGAGAATTGATAATGGGTTGAACCTGCAAGAAATCTGAGGTACCTTCTGCAATTTTGTCTGATTGGGACATGCAGGTATGCCTCCTTGAGGTCCAATGTTACCAGCCAAGACTCCTTGCCCAGCATGGGAAGAAGTTGCTGTAGAGTGAGCATCTTGAATTTTGGTACGAGTAGAAATGTGTTTAGGATGGATAGATCCAAAATAAGTCTCCAAACTTTTCCCTTCCTTGGCACCAGAAACAGCCTGGAATAAAAACCTTGACCTTGTTCGTGCGTAGGTACCTCTTGAATAGCTTTCATGTTTATGAGATCTGTAATTTGCCTTTGTGCCTCTGCCCTTTGATTGTGTGGCAGGTTTGGCATGCCTCTCATTTTTGGAAGGGTGTGAAAATGGAATTTGTAGCCTCTGTTTATAATGTCCAGGATCCATTTGTCCTTTGTGACAATATGCCAATTTTTTGAAAATAATGCTAGCTTTCCTCCTAAGGGGGCTGCCATTGAGACCTGGTTGGCATGCAAAGGGGAAAGTCATTGGGTTTGCTTTCTGAAAGATTGAGAGTTGTCCTCACCACCTCTTTGTGTAGGAGCTTGCCAATGTCTGCCTCTAAACGATCCTTGGGATTATCCTCTGCCCCTCGGGTGCCTGTATCTGCCTCTTTGGGGTCTGTCTGTGGCGGGAAAGGACCAGTTTTTGGAAGGCCAATTTCTACTAAAACGTGGGGGCTGAACCTGTAGAAATTCTTTCACAGTTTGCATTGATTTAGCCTTTTCCTCCATTTTCCTTAATACCTCCTCAGCATTAGCACCACATAGTACATCCTTTTGAAGAGGGGCGTCTAGTAAGTTAGCTTTGACATGATCAGGTAAGGCTTGTTCCTTGAGCCAGGCATGCCTACGTATGACTGATCCTGTAACAGTAGCTCTACATGAGGCCTCTAGAGCATCAAAACCACATTGTAAGGTATGCTTACCCACTTGTTCTGCACTATGCATCAAATCCTGCAACTCCAAGTCTGGTTGTTCAGGTTGTGACATTTTACTTTTCAATTGTGATAACAAGAACTGTTGGTATTTAAGCATATGAAACTGACAGTTTAAGGCCCTCATGGATAAGGTAGCCGAGGTATATACCTTTTTTCCCCACCTTTCTAAGGATCTGGAATCTCTCTCGGAAGGCAATGGATTTTTAGCAATGGAGGCCTTAACTCCCTTGGGGCCCTGTGAGATGGTTTCTGGGTCAGCAGCATGACTTCTGTATAGAAATTGGTGTGAGTCAGGGACCCTGTAGTACCTGTCAGGCTTAACTGGAGCTGGAGGTAGAGAGTCCGGGTTGAGGCAGGCCTCCGAGTAAACATCATCTAGGATGTCCAAGACAGGAGGTATAACCAGAGACCTGTGCTGAGGAAGCAAGACAAATTCCCTGAGCCTTTTCTTGGAATCTGAATAATCCTGGCCTTCCCAGTGGAAGTGTTCCCTTAAGGTATGCAAAGTTTCCCCAAATGAGTAATCCTCGGGGGGGGGGGGGGATACAGAAGGGATGGACTCCTCTGCATCAGAGTCTTCAAAAGGGGAGTAAGAATGTTCCTGATCATCAGAGTGCTCTGAAATAATGGCACCCTGATCAGAGGAGGGGGAATCTTCCTCCACTCTAGGCCTTTTGTCCGGAGGGGGCTGAGAACCTCTGATTAGAGTAATTAAATCCTCAGCCATTTTAAGCATCTGTTTCTTAGGCATGGGGCCTGGGGATGGGCCCTGTGTAGCTGGTCTCTTAGAGTGCATGGTTGCTTTAGACTTTGTGAAAGCCTTGATGGAGAAAGAAGAGGAAGGTCTGGAGACACCTTGAGTGGAGGTGGACCTGTTCACATTCTGAGTTTCAACGCCAAGAGTGGCTTCGGTATCTGTAGTCGGGGTGTGGGCCGAGGAGCCTGCGACCTCGGGCACAGGAGACACCGTCAAAGAAATGTCGTTGGTAGTCAGGGGCTGTGTAGGCGCCTCTCTGAGAACCGGACCACGTGTAGTCGGCTTTGGAGTGGTGTCGGTCGAGGCCGCGGACCTCGTGTGTCGGTCCTTGTCTTTGCGTTTTTTAGACAAAACCGGAGTCGGAGTATCCAACGACATAGTATAATTAAATGCTTTCCCAAAATAATGCTGGGCGAACTCCGCCCGACGCTTAATAGTGCGTTTATTGAATGTAGCACAAAAGCGACAGACCGATACGTCGTGGTCTGGGCCTAAACAAGGTATATAGAGGGAATGGAAATCCTTATGCAGTATTTGCTTCCCACAAGAAATACAATTATTAACTTTGTCTGACATCGGTCTGAGGCGAGAAAGGTTTCCCCAACGGGGTACTTAGCTTTTAAGAAGACTTCGGTTTCCAAATTTTCGTAATCTCAGGAGCTGGCCGACCGGCACTTGCGAACTACTTCTGCTTCGGGCACTGCGCGGCAAGAAAGACTGAAGAAAATGGCGTTTATACCCCTGTCGCACTGACGTCAGGGAAGAAGCGACGACAACCGACGCCGGACCTAGACTTTGGAATTCGGCCGACCGAGGACCCGCCTGACGGCAGGAGAACCCATCTGTTATGACTGCAGCTGTATGCACGATGAACATCACGGACATAGGCATCTACAAGCACCTGACCCCAGCCATTCAGATTCGTCAGGGGCAGATCTTGCTTACTGAACCTGGTTAACTTCTTTGAGACTGTCACAAAGGCCCTGGATGATGGAAAGTCAGTACATACAGCTTACCTTGACTTGCCTAAAACCTTTGACATAATCCCCCACTTGGGCATCATCGAAAATGACTCTCAACTTGGCGTAAATGCCTATCTCGTCAGGTGGGTGGCCAAATGGCTCACTGATAGGACCCAGAAGGTCAAAATAAGCGCTTTCATCGCAGACAGCAGACCTGTCACTAGTGGTGTTCTTCAGGGATCTGTCCTGGGACCCCTACTGTTTGGCATCTATTTCTCAGTGGTCCAGGCAATAACAAAGGGCCTGTGGTTGACCAAGTTTGTGGATGACTGTAAGTTGGGTACTGTCAGTGACTCCCCAAATGATGTTAACATACTGCAAGAGGGTCTCACAGCAACAAATGACTGGTGCCAAAGTCATGGCCTTAAGTTAAATGCAAAAAAATGCATCATCATACCTTTTGGCAAAAACACTGCCCCTATTGATTACCACATCACTGGCAACCCCCTTAGCACACAACCTGTGGGGACAGACCTGGGTACTCAGGTTGACAACAATCTCAAATTCAACCATCTTGTAGTGGCAGTGGTCAGAAAAGCCTTTTACTTGGTTCACCTCATAAGTAAAGGAATTGTATCCAGAAAAAAGGAGGTTATTATTACCTCTCTCTACTCCCCCCTCATTAGGCCTATAATTGAGTATAACACCCTGTTTGGTATGCACCTCTCCAAACACCTGCACCAACCGGAAAGACCACAGAAATACCTCACAAAGAGAATCCACGGCCTGCAACAGCTGTCCTATGCGGACAAGCTCAAATTGCTAACACTCTACTCGGTATCGTACAGATTGCTCAAAGATGATCTTTGTCTCGCCTACAAGGCACTATAAGACCCTGCCCTACTAGACATGCTCCATATCTGTAACTCTAACTCCTCGCACATTACCCACTCAAAAGCCCTAAATCTAATAAGCGATATCAACAAAACCTGCTAGAGAGACAGGTTTGTCTCCCAGAGGCTGCCCTGTCTCTGGAATAGACTTCCCATACATGTCAAACAGAGTACATCGCTGGCCCTCAAAGCGCAACCTTGATGAGTGGATGGGAAACCATGAATTTGTTTGAAGGGCTCCACCTTTGTCCCTCATTGATAGGGGCTACAGGTGCTGACTGAGATTTCTTTTTTGGGGATAAACTCTTGACTAGGCTTGTAAGGGCCCCAGGGCCATTAGCCTAGTAACCTCCTATGATCCTATGAACTGTTCGTTCCCTGGGAAAATTGCGTCAGCAAAGTCAATTAACAGAATGAGTCCCAAAGCAGTGAAAACTTCAACTAAATTGGCTATACTGCCACAACATTAAAAAAAAAAAAAAAAAAACAGCAGATGAAACCATATGTGTGGCTCTGTAAAAACAAAGACTTAATGTACTACTCTAAACAAAAAAAAAAGAACTTTAACAAAAGTACAGCAGGACTGCTGTGCAAAGACGAACAGAATCCAGTGAAGTGAATTTAGATATGATGGTTAGAGAAGGCATATAATCATGTCAACACAGCAATACTACTGAAATACACTATTAAGCCAATGAAATTACTGTGCTGCCAGGAATGACTTTATTCTGACTGCAAAAGACTAAGATGCTGACGAAGAAGAGTATGCTAGACAAATCATACAGAAACATACTGCTGCAGAGTTCTCCTTCACATCTTTGGAGGAGCACAAAAAAATCTGAATTCTCCTACATTTATCTCAAAACAGTTAATCACGGAGAAGGAAAGTACAGAGAATCTTGCAGTCCTTAAACTGGTGCGACTGAGAAATTAAAGAGGAAGGAGAATTGACTAATTTAGACAGCCTCAGGAACAACTTTCAGAAAGAAGCACCATTCATGCCAAAGACATCCTGATTTTGTGGAAAGTTGAAATAATCTTTTCACCACACAACCCACAGTTATAAAATCTTTGAAGTGAAAGTAATTGCATTTTCCAAAACTGAAAGTGAAGATTCTGAGATGCCAGAGAATCAGTCAGTTTTGTAAAGAAAAAATGCCTGCTGATGTGAAATCATGGGTGATTTGAATAGCAAAGCACACTGCCTAATCTTAAATACATACACACACATGCACACCCACACATATAGATATATATATATACATATATATATATATATATATATATATACACACACACACACACACATACATATTGTTGGAACATGGGCAAAATTTTTGGCTAGGCTTGTAAGGGCCTCTGGGCCAATAGCCTAGTATCATCCTATGAACCTGTGTCTGTGTGTGTGTGCATACGTGCACACACGTGTGCGTATATGTATATATATATATATATATATACACACGTATATATATACATACATATATATATATATATACATACATATATATATATATATATATATATATATATATGTGTGTCTATGTGTGTGTGCGTGTGTTTACACACACAAGCATAAATGCATATTTCTATCATACACGGATACACACCTGTGTGTCCATAAGCATGTATGTGTGGAGATTCTCTCTCTCTCTCTCTCTCATATATATTATTATTTTGACACACACTTCCTCACCTGTGACATCCAAATGAGACAATTTGCAAGTTACTGTACTCTAATCTTTGTCTTAAAATATTACGACAATGAAGGGAGCACGGTGACATAACAGAATACCTTGACAACACTAAAAGACTCATGATCTATCAAGTCCATCTCGTTGTTGCAGCAGCCTCCCAACTCAACCACATACACAAACATGCAAAGACACAGCCACAGATGTAGACTCGGCTGTTCAGTCCTTTTCTTGCTGTACACCCAGCAACTTTGAATTAACCTAACAGTCTTACAGACATAATTTGGTGAATGTGGTTTTACTGAATGGATCTGTGCAATCATTATTTGTGAAAGAATATGAATAACAAAAAACTGAATGTTTTATGTGAGGAGGCAGAGCTCCCCACATGGGAGGTGCCCCCTTACTTAATACCACCCAATCATAGACTGATGCATCTTGATGGAAAATGGAATCTCTCTCCATTACAGCATTCTCAGGAGTACTGGCTACTTTACTCTTACAGATTCTCTCGCATGTCTACACACAAAAGATTTTCTTCATTATTTTCGAGTGGAAAAAAGTACACTCACCATTCACAGCAGAGGTTTGATTAGGGTCACCGTTCCTGCAATACTTATGCTATAAGGTAACAAGCTGCATACAGCATCCATCTGACCATTCACACTCAATTTATACAGAGATCACAGCACACGCTACCCTTCATCAGCACCAGGACACTGAAGTCTAGACAAAAACTGCATTTAGCCTGTGCCAACTTCTGTTCTTTTTTTTAGTATGTTTGCTAATGCAGCCTATCCTGCCTCTTCCCTGTATGCCTTAGGCCCAGGCAGAGAGCAAAGGAAAACTATTCCTGCTACCCATTCCTAAGCAGCAACTAGAGAAAGGTAGAACATATGGAGGAAGGTAGGCAAGACCTAGAACTGCAGAAGTGACTGAATATAGTACAGTTGTGTACACTTACCATAAATGTCGATGTTTGAGTGTATTCACTGATGCAGTCATCACCTGTGGGTTATCCCTGCTGTGGTAGCCCTCGGCCGGCCCGAACACCAGAGTCAATGTTTTTCTGCATTGGCTGCTGTCGCTTGCTGATGGACGTCAGCTTGTCAGTGCTATAAAGCAAGGCAGCCAACGTCATTACATCAGTTTGTCTTGCCCTAACCAGTCAAAAGCCCAAGGAAATATGGTAAAAAGGCCCTGGTGGCTAACAGCCACCTTGCAAAGCTTATAACTCCCTAAAGAAAGGAGATATAAGGGGGAAGGAGGGAGGGAAACCACAACTGTAACAGTGAATACACTCAAACATCTACGTTTATGGTAAGTGTACACAACTGTACAATGTTCTTCGTGTTTCACTGTTGCAGTCCTCATCTGTGGGAGGATTCCCAAAGCTGAAGAGAGGGGTGGTAGGCTTAGTAAGAGACCTAGGCATGGGTCAGGATGCCCTGGAGAACTGCAGGGGCAAACCCTGCTCTAGCCTTAGAAAATAGAGGTAGGTGGTAATGTTTGGTAAAGGTATGGACAGAAGTCCAGGTGGCAGGTTTCCAGGATGTCCCTGGTGGGAACTTCTCTGAGGAATGCAGTGGAAGTGGAGGCTGCCCTAGTGGAATGGGTTCGAATAGACTTAGGGGGGTTTCCCATATAATCTGCAACAGAAATGGATGCAGTGTGATATCCATTTGGAAATGGAATTCCCCTCTGCCCCTGGGGCAAAGCTGACAAGAAGTTGTCCTGTTTTCCTGAAGGTCTTAGTACGGTCCAGATAGTATCTGAGCTGTCTGTGCACATCTAGTGAGTGCAAAATTCTTTCCCCCTTGTTTTGAGGGTAAGGGAAGAAGGTGGGTAGATGTACGGCCTGGTTGAGAGTCACATTACATACCACCTTGGGCATAGGTGAGGGATTAGTCCTCAGGGAGACCCTGTCTGCATGGAAAATGATGAAGGGTGGCAAGGCTAGTTTTTCCAAAACATAATTCAGGTCCCAGGCTGACATGGGTCTGAGAGGTCTGATATTGGAATCCCCTATGAGGAATTGTTTAATCAAAGGATGGGAGAACAGGGGCTGCTCTGTATCAAAATAAGCTGAAAAGACTAAGGCATGGATTTTAAGAGAAGAGAAGGAGAGGTCACTATTAAGTAGCTCCGCTAGGTAGTCCAGGATAAGAGGGATGGAAGGTTGTAAGGTATTGCCCCATCTGGACTGGCTCCAGGAGCAGAATCTTTTCCCTGCATAAGATTTTTTGGTGCTGGGCCTTCTGGCCTCTGTGACAATGTCTAGGACATGTTTGCTAAAGAGCGACCCCCTGTTTGCCTTTAGAGTATTAGCCATGCTGACAGTTTGAGAGTCTGCAAACCTGGGTGGCGCATCTCCCCCCCCCACCTGAGTCAGAGGTCTGAGATCAGGGGAAGCTGTCTGGGAGGCTGCAATATCAGGCTGTGCAGTAAGGGGTACCAATGCTGTCTGACCCAATCTGGAGCAATGAGGATGGCCTTTGGTCTCTCCTCCCTTATTTTGATCAGTACCTTGGAAATAAGAGGCAGATGAGGGAAAGTATACACAAAGAGGGAGTTCCAGGGAAGGGCAAGGCATCCACCTTCCACGCTAGGTGGTGATACTCCCTGGTACAGAATTTTTTTACCTGGTGGTTGACGTGTGAAGCAAAGAGATTCACATCCGAAGTTACCCACTCCTGAAAGTCTTACAGAAAGAAATTTCTGTGGAGCTGCCATTCGTGGGGGTCCAGTAAGTTTCTGCTTAAGTGGTCTGCCAGGGTGTTGTTGATCCCTGGTAGGTATTGAGCTATTAGGTGTAATCCCAAGGAGGTGGCTATCAGCCAGAGGTTCATGGCTAGCCTGCACAGACGGTAAGATTGGGTCCCTCCCTGTTTGTTGATATACCACATTACTGTCATGTTGTCTGTTTTGATAAGGAGAACCCCTGGCCTGAGATGGGGTTTGAAGGATGTCAGAGTCTTTTGTGCTGCCATAATTTCCTTCTAGTTGATGTGTAAGGGAAGGTGCTGGGCATCCCAAAGACCTTGGGTGCACCTGCCTGCTAGGTTTGTGCCCCAAGCAATGTCTAAGGCATTGGTGGTGATGGTCAAAGACTCTTGTTCTTGGTACAGGCCCCTGGCCACCAGAGAAACTTGGCCCTTACATAGGGAATCAGAGGGAGAGAAGTCTCTAGAGGTTGAGAGTGCTGACACCAAAAGTTCTTTAGATATCACTGAAGTTTTCTCATGTGAAGCCTGGCCTGAGGAATTAGAAGGATGTAAGATGCCATGTACCCCAAGACTTGCAAGAAACTTCCTTGCAGTGAGGTGACTGCTTGAAGCCAGCTGGGTAAAGTAGAGGGGCAGGAAGCTCTGCTTTTCTGGGGATAGGAAGGCCATTTGGGATGCTGTATCAAGCAGTGCTCCCAAGAAAATTACCTTCCTGGAGGGCGTTTGCTTAGATTTCCTCTTGTTGATGGTGAACCCTAAAGGAGGTTAGGAGGTCCTGGAGAAGCTGTTCTTGCACTCTGCCTGAATGAGGCAGTCATCCAGATAAGGGTAAATCTGTATATTTCCCTGTCTGCAAAATGCTATGGCCGCGACTAAGCATTTGGTGAATACCCTGGGAGCAGTAGATAAGCCACAGGGTAGCGCAGAGAACTGAAAATGTTGTGAGCCTGCTCTAAAGCACAGGAATTTCCTGCAGAATTCCCTTACGGGGATGTGGAGGTAGGCATCTTTTAGGTCTAGTGTCACTAACCAGGCATTTTTGTCAGCACAGGCAGCAGCTGCTGCAAAGTTAGCATTTTGAATTTGGGGACCACCAGGGAGGTGTTCAGAATGGATAGATCCAGGATGGGGTGCCGAGTGCCCTCTTTTTTGGGAACAAGGAATAGTCTGGAATAAAAGCCTTTGCCTATTTGATCTGAGGGGACAGGTTCTACTGCCCCTTGTGATATGAGAGTTTGGACTTACTTCAATGCCTCTGCCCACTGATTTGGAGGTAAGTCTGGGTACCCTCTTGGAATTAGAAGTTCACTGAAAGAGAATTTGTATCTCTGAAAAGTGATCTTTAAGACCCACTGGTCCTTTGTAACAAGGAGCCAATTTTGTTTGCAAAGAGAGATCCTTCCTCCTAGCTTTTGGTGAGTGACAGGAGGGGAGAGGGAGTCATTGAGAGTTTTTGCCATTGAGGGATGGTTAGAACTCCCTGCCTTTGGGGTGGAAATGATCCACTGTTTGGTATTCTGCTGTTTCTGGGATAGAGGCTTGGGAGGTCTGTCCCTGCGGGGCTTACTTTGCCCCTGTCTGCTAGGTGCAGGAAAGGGCCAGTACGTAGAGGAAAAATTACTGCTGAACCTTTTACTGTTTGTATAGAGTTTACTTTGTCTTCCATCTTTTTAAGCACCTCTTCTGCTTTTACTCCAAACAAGCGGTCCTTACCCAAGGATGCATCAATTTAGACTTGACATGATCAGGGAGAGGTTGTTCCTTCAACCATGCATGTCTCCTAATGACAGATCCTGACACTGCTGCCCTGCTTTAGGCTTCTAGGGCATCATATCCACAGTGTAATGAGTGCTTGGCCACTTGACAAGTAGAGTGCAGTAAATCTGCTAACTCTTTCGAATTGGTACAGTCAGGAAAGGTTGAAATCTTTTGCTTTAATAGTTCCAAAGTGTATTGTTGATATTTTAACATATGAAACTGACAGTTGAGTGCTCTGATAGCTAAGGTTGTAAAGGTGAATACTTTTTATCCCATCTGTCCAGAACTCTAGAATCCTTGTCAAAAGGAATAGGATTCTTAGCAGAACTAGCATTAGCTTCTTTAGGTCCCTGTGCAATGACCTCCGGGTCTGCAGCAGGATTTCTGTACAGGTATTTGAGAGAATCAGGTACTTTGTAATATACTGATCCCAAGGATATTGCCAATATCCTGGCAGATCAATTCAGTGCCAACTTCACTCCCCTCTCACCCCCTAAACGGCCCATCTGAATACCGGAAGGTTGCCAAATTCCGGTAATAACGGCCACACAGGTAAAATACACACTCTCCAAAGCTAAGAATACAGCATCCATGGGACCAGATGACATCCCGGACTGTGCATTACATGAACTACAAAATGAACTAGCACTTCACCTAAGTGTCATGTTTAATCATAGCCTCACTTCAGGATTCGTGCCCACTGAGTGGCGCACAGCTAGCGTTATCCAACTCTACAAGGGGGGAATCCACCTTGGATCCCGGGAACTACTGCCCAATCAGTCTGACGAGCCTGATCTGCAAGGCTATGGAATGTATTATCATGGAACTTATAAACAAAGACATTGGCAACCTTCAAACACTGGACCCCACCCAGTTTGGGTTCATGAAGGGCCGATCTTGTCTCCTGAACCTGACTGACTTCTTCGAAAAGGTCTCAAAGGCCCTGGATAAGGGTAAGGCGGTCCAAACAGCCTATCTGGATCTTGCCAAGGCCTTTGACACCATCCCCCACTCTGGAAACATAAATAGACTTACTAAGCTGGGCATTAATCCCTACGTCACTCGATGGGTTGCCACCTGGCATACTGACAGAATCCACACTGTAAAAGTAGCCAACTCCCAAATCCACCTCCAGACAAGTGGAGTACCTCAGGGTTCAGTCCTGGGTCCGCTCTTGTTTGGCATCTACTTCTCTGAAGTACAGGCCAACACTAAGGGACTCTGGCTAACAAAGTTTGCAGATGACTGCAAACTGAGAGCCATTATTGAATCCCCAAATGATGTGGATACTCTACAAAAGGGCCTTACAAAAACAGATGCTTGGTGCCAGAGCCATGGGCTCAAGCTCAGTGCCAAGAAATGTGTAGTTATCCCCTTTAGGAAAAAACATGTACACGTGAATTAACACATAGATGGCAGTACACTAAACACCGAAAGTGTGATGAGACTTAGGGACACAGGTGGACAATGGTCTCACCTTCGATAACCACATCGCAACAACAATCAGGAAATCCTTCTATGTGGCACACCTCAACACTAAGGGCTTTTTGTCCAGGAAAAAGGTCATTGTCCCACTGTACTCATCCCTCATTAGACCCATTATAGAATACAATGTCCCATTTGGTATGTACCTCTCAAGACCTCTGCAACAACTGGAAAGGCTGCAGAAATACCTCACTAAAAGAATCACAGGCCTAAAGCAGATGCCCTACGCTGACCGTCTTAAAAAAACTCCAGCTATACTCTGTCGCATATTGTCTACTCAGAGGTGATCTCTGCTTAACATACAAGGCCATGTCGAACCCAGAGCTGCTGGACATGCTACACTTGAAGAAATCCCAATCCCTCAGAGCCACATGCTCCAGGGATCTAAACCTTGTCATCACAATGAACTCACAATGAACAAAACATGCTGGAGGGATAGGTTCTTGACCCAGAGACTCCCCAGACTCTGGAATAGACTGCCCATACACGTCAAACAGAGCGCCTCTTTGGCCCCCTTCAAAAGGAACCTTGATGATTGGATGGGAGAAAGGAAATTCAACCCGGGGATCACATCAGTTGCCCTGCTAGACAGGGGTCCAGGGAAGTAAATAGTATGGGAAGAAATAGCCAGGGAATTGATATGGCTAGGCTTGTATAGGCCCTAGGGCCGATAGCCTAGTACCAACTTATGAACCTGTCATGTTTACTGGGAGTAGGTAGGAGGGTGTCAGGGGCTAAGCTGGATTCATGGAAAACATCATTCACCACCTCTGAGATGGGGGGGATGGCCAATGGTCTGTGCTGGGGCAGGTCTAGAAACTCTTAGTCTTTTCCTAGACTGATGAAAGTCCTGGGATTCCCAGTGAAAATGTTCCCTGAGGGTGTGAAGTGTTTCCCCAAAGGAAAGGTCTTCTGGTGGGGAGGCAGAAGGAATAGCTTCCTCTGCGTCTGAATACTCAAAAGCAGTCAGATGTTGTTGCTCCTCTTCAAAATCTGAATGACCAGATTCCACAGAATCCTGTTGTTAGTATTTCATGAGAACGGTGTCTTTTTCTTTTAGAAGTTGTGGCCTGACTGCCCCTGATAAGGGAGATAAGATCCTCCCCCATTTTAAGCATTTGGGCTTGGGGAGGTGGAGTAGGAGTAGGATGGTGGCTAGAGGTAGATGTTCTAGGAGTGGCCTGGCTTCTAGGTCTAAGAGTATCCATTGGTCTGACAGAAATGGTAGCCAGACGAGAAGATGTTTTTTGCCTAGATTCGGTACTGTGAAAGGCCTCCTTGGAAGTCGGTGCCTGTGTTACAGCTCCGGACCCAACCAAGGCAGAGACAACCAAAGGCTTGGAAGATGAAGAAGCTTTCTGCGGCATACCAGACTCCAAAAGGGTCTCAGTAGAGGCCTGCATAGATATTGTATCGGGCATCAGGGGCTGCAAAAGTGCTTCACTGAATTCTGGAGAACTTGACGACCTGCTTAGTGTTAGAGTCGTCAGAAGGCTTAGCCCGGTGTGGTCTGTCTCTATCTTTATCTCTATGTTTTTTCGGAATGTCCACAGGTTGTTGGCTGATGGACGCCATTTCGGAATGTGAAGACGGAAGACGAAAATACTGGTCTACAATAAGAGCTCTACGATGAATGGTTCTCGCGTTAAAGAAGGCACAGAACCGGCAACCGGGCACATCATGGTCTGGGCCTAAACAAGTGATGCAGTATGAATGGAAGTCTCGGGTGGGATCTGCTTTCCACAGGTGAGACAATTGTTAACTTTTTCAGACATCGGTTAGTGCAAGAAAAAAGGATCCCCAATGGGGTACTTAGCTTTAGACATTTTCAGCTGTAATTCAAACTCTGGTAGTGACCGACAGGCACACTTGTGAACTGCTTCTGCTACGGGCTCCACAACAAGAAAGACTGATGTAATGGCGTTGGCTGCCTTGCTTTATACCACTGACGAGCTGATGTCAGGGATCTATAATATATGTTCGAAGTCTGAAAATTTCGAATCTCATATGATCGACTCCATACGAGTGAAGTTTTCAAACATCGAACATAAAATATAAACAAACCAAAAATAAAAAAAAACTACCTAAACGCTCTATGCAGGGAGGCAAGCCCCCTGCACCCCCCACTACTTAAATATACCAAATCTGAGATCACACTACATTGAAGAGAAGGGAAATATTCCCTACGACGATCTCCGTTGTACTGTTCGATGTTTGAAAACTTAGATCAAATGATGTCGATCATATGAGATTCGAAGTTTTCGAACTTCAAACTTACAATATAGACCCGACGTCAGTCAGCAAGCGATAGCAGCCAATGCAGAAAAACATTGACTCTGGTATTTGGGCCAGCTGAGGGCTACCACAGCAGGAATAACCCACAGGTGATGAATGCAACAGTGAAGCACGAAGAACATCTACTGTTACTGTGAGTGCGCTGACATGACACAACACTATGTTCTGTATAAGGATCACCATGTTCTATGTCAGGATCACTATTCATTACATATGAGATGATTCCCAAAGCCATGTCCATTCCATGAGGTGAAAATCTTGAGCTGGCCCTACATTACGGTCATACCAAATTCAGCCTTTCTCCTGCACTCTACCTGCTTGCAGTACTTAGAAAAGGTGTAGTTTACAGGGCCATGTGGCTGCCTCATCACAGTGTGGTATTCATGAAAAAGGCTGACTATGTGGCAAGAATCCTGACAGAATGTGCTTTCACCTGTATCCATAAGAGTTTTCCGTACTTTTCATAGCAGAACAAAATACAACTAGCTGGCCACTTACAACAGTCTTACTGATGACTGGCCTGCCCTCTTTCACTAACACAAAGAAAGAATAGTTGTGTAAAATCTTACCATAACCACAGATGTCCTTCTCATCCATGTTGCAGTATTTGTAGTATGGGATTCTCCACCTCAGGTGACCCAAACGTCAGCTCCTATACAAAAGCTTAGGCCTGTTTGCTGTAGGTGCGTACAACCTCACACGTAGGGCCATAAACCAGGGACCTTAAATGTGATGTGTGCATGCACAGACCTCAGAACTTAATTGCCCAGTCAGAAAGTCAAGCATAGAGAGCCAAATGATGTCCACAAGAAGTGTGAAGTGCTATCTGCTGGCTAGTCTGACTGTAGTCTAGGAGGCACCCCAGGGTGCCCTTTAGATAGGTCAATAGGACTGAAGGAGGATAGGTGGGGGGAAGGAATACTGTAACATGGAAGAGAAGGACATCTATGGTTATGGTAAGATTTTACACAGCTATTCTTTTTTTTTTTTTTTTTTTTATTTATCATTTGTTGACCGGGAATGTCCGACTAGGTTGCACAGAGCCTGTTTTCAGCGGAGGCCCAGGGAGAAACGCTCCAGATTCATGATTATTCTATGTCCTTCTATTCCTAGGTTGCAGTATTCTTAGTGTGGGACAGTGCCACAGCTTAGGAAGGAGGAAGGGTGGAGGTAGAGGTAGACAATTTCAGAAAGCCCTGTAGGATTGCCCTAACAAATTCTGCCCTGGCTCTGGAGACATGGTCCAATTTGTAGTCTCTGGTAAAGGTATGTATGGTGGGACCAGGTGGTTGCCTCCAGAATGCAGGCTGTGTCCAGGCCATTGAGGAAGGCTTTGGAGGATGCCACAGCCCTGCTAGAGTGAGCTCTTACCTCGAAGTAGGTTCTTGCCATGGGGGGAGTAGCAGAAGCAGATAGTTTTTCTGATCCAGCAGGAAATGGTTTGTTTGGAGACTGCCTTTCCCAGGCCCTTGGGTGGAAGGATACAAAGAGTTGGTTGGATTTTCTGACGGACGTAGTTTTGTCTAGTTGTCTGTGCATGTCCAGGGAAAGGAGTATCCTCTCACTGTCATTAGTGGGAGAGGGGAAGAAGGTGGGCAGGTGAATAGGTTGGTTTAAGGACAGTTCGTTGACCACCTTTGGCATGAAAAAATAATTGGTGTGTGCAGGGTCACCTTGTCTTTGTGGAAGATAGTGTAGGGTGAGCAGGCCATGAGAGTTTGTAATTCTGACACCCTTCTAGCAGAGGTGAGGGCCACCGGCAATACAGTCTCCCATGTGCACATTTAGAGTGTTGCAGCACTAGCTGGTTGAATGGAGGCAGTGTGAGTTTTTCCAGGATGACGTTTAGGTCCCAAGGAGGTGGGATGGGCTTTCTTGGTGGTCTGATGTGCAAGACCCCTTTCAGGAATAATTTAACATCTAGCCTGGCTAGTAGAGGGGGTTCTAGGGGTTAGCAGGCAGAGACTGCAGATAGGTGGATTTTCACGGAGGAGTATGAAAGGCCAGCCTCAGCCTTGATAAGTTCACACACACATGTAAGGACTAGAGGTGTATCCACTTGAAAAAGATCACTGTGCCTATGGAGACACCACTTGGAGAATCTTTCCCATTCTGACATGTACGACCTCCTTGTAGTACATTTCCTGGCAGCCCTCAGGACAGAAAGCACATCCTTACAGTAGTGATGTCTGAAGGGAATTATAAGTTTATCACCCAGAGTGTTAGACCTAACATCTCTAGGTGAGAGTGAATGAGTGATCCCTTCTGTTGTGTGAGTAGGTCCATCTTGTGGGGTAACTTGTGGTGACTGCCCTTGGTGAGTGAAAGTAGTAGGGGGAACCAGTGCTGCCTTGGCCAATAGGGAGTCACCAGCAAGATTTTTGGTTTGTCCTTCCTGATCTTCAGGAGGACCTTTTGAATGAGAGGGAGAGATGGAAATGCATATAGAAACTGTTCCTTCCATGTAATGTTGAAGGCGTCCACCCTCCAGGCAAATGGGGAGTGGTCCTTGGTGCAGAATTTCTTCAATTGTTTGTTCTGGGGGGAGGCAAACAAATCTACCTGAGGTTTGCCCCACCGGTGGACAATGTCTAGAAAATCTGCTAAGAACATCCACTTGGTTGTCCTGGGAAGGGATTATGTTGCCTGCAGGGATAAGTTGTTTCTGGAGGCAAGGTTCCAAATTTGGATTGTTATCCGGCAAAGGAGGTAGGACTTGGTCCCTCCTTGTTTGTTGAGGTACCACATGACTGTGATATTGTCTGTGAAGATTTGAAGGGGGCCTGGTTGCAGGATTGGGAGAAAAGCTTTCAGGGCCCAAAGGATTGCTGTCATTTCCCTCACATTAATATGTTTCTTTTGGAGGGTAGGTTGCCATGACTCCTGTACCATGAAGGCTTTCGCGGTAGCTCCCCATCCTAGGTCTGATGCATCTGTATGCATGTACTGAGTTGGAGTGGGGGGGTTGAAGTGTAAGGCCAGTGTTCATTTGGATTTGATGTATCCATCACCTTAGTTCTACTTTGAGGCAGGGCAAGACTGGAATCTGAAACTCTAGAGGGTGTTCGTGTTGGGACCACACATTCAAGTACCACTGCAGTTTTCGCATATGCATTCTGGCCAAAGGCAGCATAGGGTTGGTGACTGCCATTAGCCCCAGAACACGTAAAAATTGTCTTGCAGACATCTGTTGAACCCCCAAGAAGGTCTTGGAAGTGGGTACAGAGGGAGAGAACTTTGTCCTGAGGGAGGAATGCCCGCATCAGGTCTGTTTTGATCCTGCAGCCCAAAAAGATTTTGTCCTGTTGAGTGGTTAGGGAACATTTTGGGATGTTGAAGGTGAATCCCAAGCCTTGTAGCAGGGAAATGGTGAACTACAGATGGTTTTGTAGGGTGTTCCTCTCTTTCTGCCTGAATGGGGATGCTGTCTAAGTAGGGGTAAATCTGAACACCTTTGGTTCTGCAAAAGGCTATAGCTGGGGCCAGGCATTCTGTGAATACCCTGGGTGCAGTAGATAAAGCAAAGGGCAAGGCTGTAAATTTAAAGTGAGAACAGGGTGAAGTGAAACGCAAGTATTTTCTGTGGGAGGGTTTTATGGGGATAAGGAGGTAGGCCTCCTTCAGATCAAGTGTGCCCATAAAGGCCTGGGCTGGCAATAGTGGAAGAAGGGTCAGTAGGGATAACATTCTGAATGATGGGACTTTTAGGAAGAGGTTTAGAAAGGAGAGATCCAGAATTGGGCTCCAAGGGCCATCATTTATGGGGACAAGAAATAAACTTGAATAAAAGCCTTTTCCTCCTGTCCTGTAGGGACAGCTTCTATAGTTCCATGGTTCAGAAGATCCTGTAGGACCTAAGGAATAAGGTATAGTTGCTTTTTTGGGGGGCAATGGAATGCCCCTTGTAAGGGTTTTTTCTTTCCAAGAGAGGAAATATCCCTCTTGTACTACTGCCAGCACCCAGCAGTCTGAGGTGATGGATCTCCAAAGGGGTAGGCAGTAGGAGAGGCGGGCTGACCAGGGGTTGTGGGCAAGGCAGTCACGCATTGTTGGAGCCATTTCTGTCATGAAAGGGCTGTCTTTGAATAGGCTGTGGGATGGCTGGTCTGGTAGTGGTCTGCCTCCTGGTTCCTTTTCTATGCCTGGAAGAGTATGGAGTTGCACAGGAGGGGGTCCTCCTGACAAAGGTAGTCTAAGCAGAGTAATTTCTGTAATATTTAGGAATGGGAGACACCAGCAGGTGCTTGATGTCTTGAAGCTCTTTACTTTTCGCCAGCAGGTTTTTAAAGAGGTCTACAGACTGTTTACCAACCAGGAGGTTGTGGTCTAGAGGGTCATTAAGAATTTTAGACAAAGTGCTCTGGTAGGGGTTGAAGGCGTAGCCATGAGTATTGGCATAGTACTGATGCAGAAGCAGCGGACCTTGCAGAGGCCTCTGCTGCATCATAACTGCATCTAATAGAATGTCTGGCCACTTCAGAAGCCAGGGACAGTTTTGATGCTACCGCTGTAGTCGGGCATGGATGACAGGAGGGTAGAAGCTTGGGATACAAGGTCCAAAGCATATTTCATCATATAGGTTTTGCAGTTGATAGCTCTGAAGGCTAGGGTGGAGGAGGTATAAAGCTTCTTGCCTATCCTGTCCATGTTTTTACTGTCTTTGTCGGTAGGCAAAAGAGATGATGAAGGAATTGGTCTTAACTGCTGGGTCTGCCAGGGGTGGTTTTACCAGGCATTTTTGTTCATCTGGTACTTTACAGAAATGCAACCACCATCATATACATACATACATATAAATACAATTGTACACTTTTGCACAACATTTCATAACTATTACATAAACATATATTTTATACATTGTATGTATTTCATAACCTTTCCCTTTGCCTCTTCATTAGTAAGGGCTTTAGGCTGACAGCATTATTTAGAACAGGGGGCACATCTGCCTGAAGTCTAATAATCCATTCTAATTCTTTTAATTCTAGACAATTATTTATATCCCCCTTCCTTAGACTAATATCTATTGTAGCCAATACTCTAAATCTGAAAACATGCTTTTCACCTTTATCCATAATGCATAATGTGTTTACTCAAAGCATTTGTGAATACTTTCCTCCTAATCTCCGATTTATGCTCGGTTATACTCTCTTAATTTCCTAATAGTTTTGCCCACGTAGAAAGATGCACATAATGTGCACGTAGCCAAATAAACCACCCTTTCCTCATTACAAGTGGTCATTATTAATGTGAATACTTCACCATTAGTGGGGTGCTTAAAGATATTCTCTCCTTCATATAGGTCATTACAACAAGAACAGTTGTAACATTTCCTTGTGCCCATTATCCTGTCTTTGATCTTAGTTTTCTCTTTTACAGAAATGGTTAGGTCTCTTAGGGGCAGGAGATTGTGAATCTCTGTTTTCTTGATGCTGAAGAGAATGCATCAAGGTAGGCAGGTATAACTGGTGGAATGGCTGAAGGGGAGGCACATTCCACTTGTAGTAACTCAAAGTATCTCTTGAGTTTCAGTCATTTGGGAAGCGTCCCATTTAAAGTATTCTTTCATTTTTGTGATGGTCTCCCCAAAGGTGATATCCTCTGGTGGAGAGTCCCCTTCTATGGATTCTTCATCAGGGGAATAATATTCTATTGGAGAAGAAATTTGAGATGAATAAGTAATGGACTCGTCAGAAGAAGAGTAGTAAAGCCTTCTGTTCTTCTTCCCTTCATGGGAAGTGGGATGGTGGAGAGAAGAAGCTGAGGCAGACCTAGGGCTGAGAACAGGAATGGTGGAGGGGGAAGAGGCTGTGGGCCTAAGGGCCATGAAAGCCTGCATCAAGGAGTGAGTGAAAGATGGCCAGTCTGGAACTTCCACTGTGGGGGGAGGTAGGTGTTTAGTTTTCTGCTTCCTTTCTAAAGTAGTAGTCCTAGGAGAAGGCCTGGTTTCAGGGGCTTGGGATGGAGCTGGGGCTTCAGGTAGTGGCATCCCAGTCTGTTGTCCAATGTTGTCTGGTTCCCCCTGGACATCGGTAGGGTCCAACATCTGAGCAGTCTCTGTGGACGTGCCAGCCGTTACTTCTGAAGTGGCTTCTTCGAGGGGAGTCAACAAAGTAGACGGCTCTCCTGGAAGTCCCTCATCTCCTAAATTGGAAGCTAACGGGACGTCCAATGGCGGAGAGGCAAAAGTACTAGACCTTGGAACCTTGGCCTTTTTCCGTGGTGGTTCTGCCGGGGTGGATGACTCTGGATCCATCCAGAGTGCTAGCTTTTTTTAAGCCTCTGGTTTTCTAGACACAGATTAAGGGCGGCCAGATGGCTTTGGAAGGTCTTTGGTACAAAGGAATGGCAAACAGGGCAAGAGGTATGGTCGTGTTCTCAGCCTAGACAGAAAACTCAGTGGTCGTGCATATCCTTATGCGGAATGGAATCTGGCGCTTGCATCGGCATTTACCCTTCTTAGCGGACATCAGCTAATGGGGGGGGGGGGCAGCAAACCAAGCTCTAGCAAGTAAATAAAACAAAATTCGCAACGGGGTACTTAGCTATAGATGTTTTCAAAGTAGTGGAGCGAAGTGATAGATGTGACGGTCGACTGCGGCTGAAAAGTTCTGAGGTCTGTGCATGCAGACGTCACATTTAAGGTCCTTGGTTTATGGCCCTATGTGTGATGTCCCACGCACCTACAGCAACCATGCCTAAGCTTTTGTACAGGTGCCGATGTTCGGGTCACCTGAGACAGAGAATCCCACACTACGAATACTGCAACATAGGAATAGAAGGACATCAAATGCCTCGTATGCTTGTCTCATGACTTTGGCCTTGTCTATATAATACCAAAAATGCATCTATGATCAACAGCTACAGGACATTCTCTCCTTTGTTTTCTGTTTTTGGAAAAAGCTTGAAGTTGAACCTGGTCAATGATGCATGGATGCCTTTGGTCCTCAGGAGCATCACCAGTGAGGCTAGACCATACCTGAAGACTACAGCAGCAGTAAAGTCAAAAGGATAAGGAGGCAAACTTAATGAGCCAATCTCTTTTCCTGAACTTCACAGCTCTTCTGTATGCTACTGAATATTGCAACAGGCAAGCAGGTGTCCTTGAGGCCTGGGATGATATGAAATGACTCCAGGTTTTAAAAAGGGGAGAAGGGACTGCAGAAAAAGCTTTCTGAACTGTGGTACCTTGAGGGAGAAATTCATTCCTAAGAGATCCAAAGCAGACCACAAAAATCCTTCTTTCTTGATAACCAGGAACAGATAAGAGTAGAAACCTTTCCCAAGTAGTTGTCTCCAGTGGTACACGTTCTACTGCTTGAGTCAGCAAGGTATTGTGACAGGGAAAGGTAATCTCTGCTTGGTCCTCTAGAATTGGGGCATCCACATGAAAGGCAGAAAATTCTAGAATTCCGTTAGTGTACTTCAAGGTGATGAAAGTGAAAACACATTTGTCTGAAGTTATCTCCATCCAATTCCTACTGAAAATGGTCAGCATGACTGTTAGGAGTAGGGAGATGGGGAATGACATGGCAGGGGGAGAAGAGGGACATGGAGCCTATGTAATCATGCTAGATCAGTGAAGCTTGTGAAATTCTTGACCGCAGAGGCCCCCTGCTTTACTCTTTCCTTAATATTTTTCTTTCACAAACATTCTATTCTTGGTCTGCTGACTTTGGTCCAGCAGCAGTAGAAGGCAAGTGATTAGAAGGGGCATTTTTATTGTAGCTGAGAACAGGGAGGATGGAATAGCTGCTTGACTGCCTCCATAGTCTTTCATTTTTCCTCCAGTTTTCTGAAGTTTTCTGAGAGGGGGGTCTATAAAACAGATCACATTACAAGGGTGCATTAAATAACTGCCCAATGAAGACCCTGGATTCTTAACCATGCATGCTTCCTAAATACAGATCCCTTAGTTGCTGGTCTTGATGCTGCATCTGCTTCATAACATCCACATTTAACAACGTCTGACCACTTAAACTTTCAGGGTTTTGTCCTTGCTCCCTAAAGTGACACCCGCAATGTTACATAATCTCTCCCTGATACTTCGCCCTATGGATCTGAGAGTTAATGGCAATGAAAGTGAAAAGTGTCAGGACATGTACACTTTTTCTCAAATCTATCCAGTATCCTACAGATTTTATCATTATGGAGACTACTGGGGCTAATATGGAGTCGCTGGCTGTATCCAAGGAAAAAATAGCTAGATCTGCTATTAGAGTTTTGTGAACGCACTGGTAAATCTGATGAACCCTGTAAAATCTAGTGAGCTTTTTTGTGTGACAGGTTATGCACTCCGGTCCAGAGAAAGAGCCACTATCTTCAAATGTGTCCAGCATCAGAGGTAAATATGGTAGACTTTGGCTCATTCAGAAACCTGTTATTCACTTCTCTTTTTAAAATGCTCTCTTGTGAGTTTGAGAGGTTCCCCAACAGAGAAAATCTGGTGAGGAGCCCAAAGAAATTTTGTACTCATCATTCAAATTGTGTTCTTGGGGGAGAGCATTTTAAACATATAAGCCAAACCTTCCTCTTCTTGGAGGAAGAATCTGATGATTCTCTTGGAGAAGCAAAGCCTCTTTTCCCTTTTGCTGGCTTGTGACCCTTAAGATAGGGACTGAGTAGGGGTTTGCTTTGAGCTCTGCTACATGACAAGGAGCACTTCTGCCAACTTCTTGAAATCCTACAAGGTAAAACCTCACTCTGCCAGTGAGGAAAATGGGTGTCTGACTACCCAAGACTTGGGGGGGGGGGGGCTCAAGTTATGATGAATGTAGAATGCCCACATATTTTGGTTTCTGAGGAAAGAGAACGGTGTGAAGGCCCAGAATCAAACATCTTCTTCTTTCGGCTTTTTCCCGGTAAGGGGTCACCACAGCGGATCACAGTCCGCTCATAAAAGTTTTTTTTAAATAATCAGCTGAGATCTGTCACCTCATTCCTGTGAAGAGTACGGTGTACTATAACAGATGAGAGCGCCATGAAATTTGTACTGGTTACAGCCATAATTTCCATGCAATTATCAAAGTCAGCTGATTGAGAGAAAGTACAGTTGTGTACATTTACCATAAATGTAGATGTTCGAGTGTATTCACTGTTGCAGTCATTACATTTGGGTTATCTGCCTGCAGGTAGCCCTCAGCCGGCCTGAATACCAGAGTCTTCAGATTCCTGCATCAGATGCTGTCTCTTCTTCCATGACGTCAGGTCGTCAGGGGTATAAAACATGCAGCGGATGCCATTACATCAGTTTTTCTTGCACCAGATGTCAGGTGCTCCCACAATAGGAAGCAATTATATGGTATGGTACACCCCCATCAAAAAGCAAACATACCAGAAAAAAATAAATATACCACACAAGAAGGAAAGATAGAGCCAAGTGAAGTCAAAGGGCTGGAGGGAGGGTAACCAGGACTGCAACAGTGAATACACTCTAACATCTACATTTCTGGTAAGTGTACAAAACTGTACTATGTTCTTCATGTTTCACTGTTGCAGTCATCACATTTGGGTTGATTCCCAAAGCTAAGGAAGGGAGGAGGACATTAAAGAGCATTAGGGCCAGCTATTAAGCCCTGCAAGACTGCAGTGGCAAATCCAGCTCTGGATTTAGAAAAGATAGGGATGTGGTAATGCTTGGTGAAGGTATGTACAGAGCTCCAGGTAGCAGCTTCTAGGATATCCCTGGTAGGGACTCCTCTTTGAAAAGCCGCAGAGGTAGATGCAGCCCTAGTGGAATGTGATCTTATCCCCTGTGGGGTAGGTTTTCCATTGTGCTTGTAGCAGAAATGAATGCAATGGGCTATCCATTTGGAAATGGTTTGCTTTGAAATGGCCTTCCCCTCTGCCCCTGCAGCAAAGCCAACTAGAAGCTGTTCAGATTTTCTGAGAGGCTTAGTCCTGTCCAAGTAAAATCTAAGTTGTCTGTGCACGTCCAGAGAGTGCAGTATTCGTTCACCTTTGTTTTGTGGATAAGGAAAAAAATTAGGGAATGGACTGTTTTAGTGCCACACTAGACACCACCTTGGGCATAAAGGAAGGATTAGTACTGCGGGGAAACCCTGTCCACATGGAAGATAATGAAGGGTTCCACTGCCATGAGGGCCTGTAATTCAGACACTCTTCTTGCTGAAGTGATGGCTAGAAGGAAGGCTGTTTTCCAAGAAAGGAACTTCAACTCTGCTGTTGCAGCTGGCTCAAAGGGGGGGGGGGGTGAGCCTTTCCAATACAAAGTTAAGGTCCCAGGCTGGAGTGGGAGCTCTCCTGGGGGGTCTTAAATTTTTGGCCCCTCTAAGGATTGTTTTAGCAAGGGGTGTGAGAAGACGGGTGGCTCAGTACTATAATGTGGTGAAATGGCAGCGGCATGAATTTTAACTGACGAGAAGGATAGGCCCTTCTGGAACATTTCTGTTAAGTACTGTAGAATATGAGGTAAGCTGGGCACAGTTGTGCCCATCCCCTGAGTTTGGCTCCAGGAAAAGTATCTTTTCCATTTTTCAGCATAGAATTTTCTAGTACCAGGTCTCCTTGCCTCCAGACTGACATCCAGCACCTGCTTACTGAGGGATGCTAGAGGAGAGCTCAAGGAATTAGCCAGGCTGCAAGGTTCAGGGTTTGAAGCTTTGGGTGCAGAATCTGGCCCGCCTGCTGGGACAGCAGGGAAAGGGTCTGAGGCAGATGCCTTGGTTGCAGCAGTGTCATACTGCGCAAGAGGGGGTACCAGTGCTGGCGTGGCCAGTCTGGTGCAATCAGTATTGTCCTTGGCTTGTCCTGTTTGATCTTTAGTAGAACCTTCGAGAGGACAGGCAGAGGGGGAAAGGCATAAACCGAGAGGCTTTTCCAGGTAAAGGACAGGGCATCCACTTTCTAAGCTTGACTGTTGGGAGTTCTTGTGCAGAATTTGTTCAATTGGTAGTTGTGTGGGGAGGCAAACAGGTCTACTTCTGGAGTCCCCCATTTGTTCCTCAAGGTTGAATATTTTGGGTTCTAGTTTCCATTCGTGTGGGTCCATGAGATTTCTGCTTAACTCGTCTGCTAGTGAATTTAGTTTGCCTGGCAGGAATTGAGCTTGTAGGTGTACTTGGTAACTCAAGGCTGTGTTCCACAGAGCCATGGCTAGTCTGCAGAGAGGGTATGAGTGGGTCCCCCCTGCTTGTTTATGTACCACATATAACTGTGGTGTTGTCTGTATTTACAAGTAGTTGTCCTGGAAGACTACGGTCTTTGAAGGCTGTCAGAGCATTCTGTACAGCTAACAATTCTTTTTGATTAACATGCAGGTGCATTTACCTCAGGTTCCATTTGCCCTGAATGCACTGCCCTGCCATGTGAGCCCCCCATGCATAGTCTGATGTGTCTGTTAGGGTTTGGGCGGCAGGGGGTAGAGTGAAAGGGAGTCCCTTGTTGTGGTAGCAGGCCTCTGCCCACCAAAGGAACTCTGTCTTCATGCAAGGAATGATAGAAATCACTGTTTCCAGGTCCTGAGAATGTTGACACCATAGGCTTTTTAGATATCACTGGAGTTTCCTCATATGCAGTCTTGCATATGGAATTAGTAGAATGCAAGAGGCCATGAACCCCAGGGCTTGCAGTATTTTCCCTTGCAGATAGCTGGGGTTTTGTGGCCAATAGTTTGCAGTGGGTTGTCAAATAAACTTATTTCTCTGGAGTGAGGAATGCCATCTGGGATATTGTGTTCAAGCTTGCTCCCAGGAATACAATCTGTTGGCAGGGTACTAGGTGAGATTTCTTTTCATTGATGGTGTACCCCAGTGAGGTTAGAAGTTTCTTTATGAATGTCAGGTCTTGTAATACCAAGTCCTGGCTTTCTGCCTGAATCAGACAATCGTCCAAGTATGGGTAAACATGAATATTTCTCTGCCTGCAAAATGCAATGGCTGGAGCTAGACATTTTGTGAATACCCTGGGCACAGTAGATAAGCCAAAGGGGAGTGCAGAAAATTGACAGTGTATGGAGCCTGCCCTGAAGCGTAGGTATTTCCTGCAAGATTCCCTTATTGGGATGTGCAGGTAAGCTTCCTTTAAGTCTAGGGTTGCCAGCCAGGCATTCTTGGCTAACACAGGAAGAAGCTGTTGCAGAGTTACCATTTTGAATTTTGGAACTACCAGAAAGGTGTTGAGAATAGAGAGGTCCAGGATAGGACACCAGAAGTTGTCTTTTCTGGGTACCAAAAAAAGTCTTGAATAAAAACCTTGTCCCCTTTGTTCTGCTGGGACAGGTTGAATAGCCCTGATACTGAGAAGAGAGAGAACCTGCTGTTGGGCCTCCGCCCATTGATTTGGGGGTAGGTCTGGCCAACCATTTGGGGTTGGTAGTGTGTGGAAGTGGAATCTGTATCCTTGGGAGACTATGTTCAAAACCCATTTGTCCTGGGTAATGAGTCCCCAGTTTTTTGCATGCAGGGCGAGCTTTCCTCCTAAGGGAGCAGGTAGTTGAGCAGGGCTTGGAAGGGTTAAGATTAAGTCACTGTGCCATTATTCCGTAGGGGGGGGTGACTTACTAATCCCTGTTTTGGAAGTGGGAGCCCCCCACTGCTTAGGTCTGTGCGTAGCCTGAGACTGTAGTCTAGGTGGTCTGCTATTCCTGGGTTTGGACTGAGAAGGCCTGGAAGGGACTGGAAAGGACCAGTTCTTTGAAGGCCAATTCCTACTGAATCTTGGAGGCTGTACTTGAAGGAAATCTTTAACAGTTTGCATAAATTTAGCTTTTTCCTCCATCCTTTTGAGGACTTCTGCTTTGTTGCCAAAAAGGCGGTCTTGGTTTAAGGGAGCATCCGGTAATTTAGCTTTAACATGATCTGGCAAGTTTTGTTCCTTAAGCCAAGCATGACTTCTAAGCACAGACCCAGTGACAGCAGCCCTGCAAGATGCTTCTAAAGTGTCAAAACCACATTGCAAAGTATGTTTACCAACTTGCTTTGCAGAATGCATGAAATCTTGCAATTCTTTGTGTTCAGTGCAGTCAGGAATCAACATAATTTTCTGTTTAAGTAGTCCCATAATATGCTGCTGATACTTTAACATATGAAACTGGCAATTTAAAGCCCTAATGGCCAAAGTAGCAGAAGTTTATACCTTCTTACCCCATCTGTCTAAGGCTCTAGAATCTCTATCATAAGGGGTAGGAGTTTTTGGCAGCAGTAGCCTTAATGCCTTTTGGAACTTCGGAAATGGTCTCTGGATCCACAGAAGGATTCTTGAAGAGGAACTTGTGAGAGTCAGGTACTCTGTAATACCGGTCAGGTTTTCTGGGAGCTGGAGGTAAAGTGTCTGGGGTAAGGCTAGATTCCAAGAAAGTATCATCTACAATGCCCAACAGGAGGGATAGCTAAAGGCCTGTGCTGAGGCAGAAGTAAGAATTCCCAAAGTCTCTTTTTTGGACTCAGAGTAATCCTGGCTTTCCCAGCGGAATTGCTCCCTAAGAGTATGCAAGGTTTCACCGAAAGAAAGATCTTCTGGAGAGGAAGCAGAGGGAATGGAATCCTCTGCATCAGAATCCTCATAAGTAGATAAGGGCAAATCCTGGTAATCAGAAGGAGCAGAAATATCAGACTCCTGATCAGAAGAATCAGAAAGAAAACCAGTTCTAGGTCTCTTAGAGGGGGAAGGCTGGCTTCTCCTAATTAAGGTAATAAGGTCTTCAGCCATTCTAAGCATTTGTTTTTGAGGCATATGGGCCTGAGCCCGCGGTTTGGTCATCGGTTTTCAAGGTGTAGTGTGTGTTTTTGGTCTGGATGAAAATGATGGCGTTGGTTTAATATGAATGTCTGTAGACCTGAATACACCCTCAGAAGCCGGTACCTGCACAGCGGCTCCGGACCCATCCAAGTTAGAGACATCCGCAGGTTCTATAGTCGAAGAAGCATCTTGCGGCATACTGGACTCCAAATGGGTCTCAGTAGAGGCCTGCGAATCTGAAGTAGCAGGTATCAGGGGCTGCGAAAGAGCTTCACTGAGTACCGGCGGACTGGCGACTAGCTTAACAGAAGCGTCGTCGGCAGTTTTGGACCTATGCGGTCTATCTCTGTCTTTATCCTTATGTTTTTTCGGAAGATTGGTAGTCGGATGGCTTCACAAAACCATTTCGGAGTAAACAGATCAAGTACAAAAGTAATTGGCTGCAAAAATAGCCCAACAACGAATAGTTCGGGCATTGAACAAGGCACAAAACCAACAGTGAGGGACATCGTAGTCTGGGCCTAAACAGGGGAAGCAGTATGAATGAAAATCTCTATTAGGTATTTGCTTTCCACAAGTAAGACAACTGTTAACTTTTACTGACATCGGTTAGAACAAGAAAAAGGATCCCCAACGGGGTACTTATCCTTTTGAAGACTTCAGGTCTGAAACTCAAAAACGAAAATTTCAGGAGTCGCTCAACTGGCACTTGCGAACTGCTTCTGCTTCAGGCACCGCACGGCAAGAAAGACTGATGTAATGGCATCGGCTGCATGTTTTATACCCCTGACGACCAGAAGTCATGGAAGAAGAGACAGCATCTGATGCAAAAATCCAAAGACTCTGGTATTCAGTCCGGCTGTGGGATACCTGCAGGCAGATAACCCAAATGTGATGACTGCAGCAGTGAAACACGAAGAACATCATGGCCTCTATGTCTGTTGAACCTATTATGTGGAAAAAGCTCCACGAGAATATACAAGAACCTGCTGACAAGTCTACCTTCAGAGGTGTCAGATAGAGGCCAGTAGCTAAAACAGAGGCCATTTCTGGGAGATGGTAACTGCCTCACTGGACGCGGTGTCATCAGGCCTATCTAACACAAAGGGAGCAAACTTCCTTAAATGCATCCTTTTTCCATTGTCTTCTCACACTTCATTATGGCTTTTCTTGGGAGGTATGGACTTCTGCACCAGCACATGGTTGCTCTGAAGCTTTCAATGAGAACACTCCAGCTCTTTATGCACCAACCTGGCATGCAGGGAGGCCTTTCAACTTCTACTTGTTTACCTGGTGAAACCTGGACTAATCACAGTCTGTGTGCCTCCAGGTAGGACTCTCCAAAACAAAACAAACCCTCAGAAAGCAATACCATAGTATGGGATGTGGGACCTGCAATCACCAAAACCTTTCAATCCTACATGAAGCCTGCCCCAAGAAGCTGAAAAAAAAAGATTTCACATGAACTGTTCATCAAGCAAACAAGACAGACAAAACATCAATCAATAACAAGAATTTCTGAAGATCACTTGGAGGCCTTAGGGGGGGGGATGGGGGAGGTTAAACACTGACCTCAAACTTTCTTGCCAAAACAGAGATTGCAGCTGCAATGAAGGTGACAGGCTAACTACAGTTTTTTTTTTTTTTTACTCAGGATGCTGCCTTAAGTCCAGGTAATGGAGAGGGGCGTGCCTGCACCCCAATATCCATGGAGCTCTGACAGTCTGCCTTTCAGGAAGGCACTACCTGTAATGATTTCCTATATGCTAATAATGCTACTGCAACAGTAACTAGTGTGGAGAACATCATAGTCTAACTAGGTTCAAAAACACTACTTTTGCTAGGCAAAGTTCGTAAAATTGATATCTAGTGAGAGTCACTTTCACTAAATGAACAACTCCCACTCTGAACCCCTCTGATGATTTACACTGTCTCAGTGCCCCAAGTAACTCACTCCAAGTCCTTGCCACCCTCTGTGATGTAAACCTAGGAAAGAACATTGTGGTGTTTGGGAACATTATGAGACAGCAGGATAGAAAGTAAATGAAGCTGAAGCAAAAACTACAGCAATATACAATGTACCCATGCAAGAATTGCTTCAGCAATACACAGACTTACAGACACAAGATGAATGTGCATGGTGTAAAAAAAAAATAAGATTCTGTTATGGCAACTAAGGAATTGTGTGAATACACTAAACAGAAGAAAATATAAAAGTTAAGAAACTGGAAGCACCTGACTATGGATAAGGACAGTAAGATGCATACAATGAAAATGTTTTCAGTCCATTTAATTATATATAGGTTCATAGGTGTGTACTAGGTTAATGGCCCTGGAGCCTTTACAAGCCTAGCCCAGAGAAGTGCCCTGGCATCGTGCCACCCGTTAGTTCACAGTGCCTCTATGAAATAGAACCACTGCAGTAATCCTCGGGGTGAACTTTTTATTTCCCATCCAGTCATCAAGATTTCTCTTGAAGAAGGCCAGTGAGGTGCTCTGCTTGACATGTAGGGGAAGTCTATTCCAGAGCATGGGCAGTCTCTGGGTTATGAACCTGTCCCTCCAGCATGTTCTGTTGATTGTGTTAATGAGGTGGAGGTCTCTGGAGCATGTAGTGTGAAGGGATTTGGATTTCTTTAGATACAGCATTTCTAACAGAGTTGGGTCAGACATGGCTTTGTAAGTCAAGCAGAGATCGCCTCTTAGTAGACGATATGAGACAGAATAGCTGGAGTTTTTTTGAGTCTGTCCATATAGGACATGTGTTTAAAGCCTAGGATCCTCTTCATGACGTACTTTTGTGGCCTTTACAGCTGTTGCATCTGTCTAGTGAGGTACATGCCAAATGGGGCATTATACTCGAGGATTGGCTTGATGAGGGAAGAGCAGAGTGAGATGATGATCTCTTTCTTCCTGGATTCAAAACCCTTGGTAATGAGATGCATCACATAGAAGGACCTTCTGACCACAGTGGCAATGTGGTGGTCGAAGGAGAGGTTGCTGTCAACCTGTGTCCCCAGATGTCTTATAATGCATTCAGTGTTCAGTGGGCTCCCATCTATGTGGTAATTAGTGGGAAATGAGTTTTTCTCAAAGAGGATGACGACACGTTTTTTGGCATTAAGCTTACGGCCATGGTTTCAACACCAGTCATTGGTCTCAGTAAGGCCTTTCTCTAGGATGTCTACATCGCTTGGGGAGTTAATAAAGGCTCCCAGCTTGCAGTCGTCTGTGAACTTGGTCAGCCAGAGTCCCACCGTGCTGAGCTAGACTTCTGAGAAGTAGATACCAAACAGGTGAGACTCCACTCGTGGCTGGTCGGCAGTCTGACTTGACGTCTGCTACTTTCACACTGTGGGTTCTATCTGTGAGCCAATTTGCAACCCACCTAGTGAGACAGGGGTTGATGCCTAGTTTGGTGAGTTTATCAATAATTCCTGAGTGGGGAATGGTATCAAAGGCCTTGGCCAGATCAAGATAGGCTGTATGAAATGCCGTGCCCTCATCCACAGCTCTGGTGACTGACTTAAAGAAGTCAACCAGGTTGAGCAGGCATGAGCTACCTTTCACAAAACCAAATTGCGTGGGATCTAGAGTTCGGAGATTCCCTATATCCTTGTTAATTAGGTCCATGATGATGCGGTCCATAGCCTTATTTCATATATATATATATATATATATACACACACACACACATTTATATATATATATATATATATATATATATATATATATATATATATATATTTACACACACACACATTTATATAAATATACACACACACAAAGATGTGAGTGTGTAGACCAGGCCTATTTTTATTTTTTTATCAACCAGAGGAGAATGCGTGGAATACCTCTCAACTGTCCAGATTTTCGCAGAATGACCAGATTTTTGGCTCATATTCTTAGTCTACTCCTCACAAAATTTGTAGTTTTATGGCTAATCACTGGGATGAACAGAGGATTGAAGTAACTAAACAATGACACGCATTTGAGTTTTAGACTTCAAATCCTTCAGAAAATGTATGTTAAAACAAACACTGTCACTCTAGCAACTTTCTAAGTTTACAAGTCCAATATTTAAAAATATGTCCCTATTTTTGGGCCTTTGTCCTCCATTTTGTCAGGCTTTGTCCAGATTTCTGGCACTAAGAGGTTGAGAGGCATGCATGGGTTACCAAAGAGTTTGAGAAGATTTTTGGGAGGGGAAAAGGGCAAGTGTTAAGGGGTTAAGATGATTTTCCCCACAAAATAAGTTACCTGACCTGAAGGGCTATTTTACACCTGCAAAGTTAAGACTCGTATACACAACTCAAGCAGGAAATTATAAATCAAACTGGAAAACGATGACAATGAAACATGAGTGTGAGATATAAAAAAAGAGAGACCTGGACTTTGAAAAGTACAGTTGTGTACACTTACCATAAATGTAGATGTTCGAGTGTATTCACTGTTGCAGTCATTACATTTGTGTAATCCTGCTGGCAGGTTGCCCTCAGTCGGCCTGAATTCCAAAGTTCTGGGTCCTGCGTCGGCTGCTGTCACCCCTTCCCTGACGTCAGGTCGTCAGGGGTATAAAAGATGCGGCCGACGCCATTTTCTTTAGTTTTTCTTGCCCCATTTATTTAAAAATATATATATATATATATATATATATATATATATATATATATATATATATATATATATATCTGTAAATACATGCAGCAATATAAACTTTACCTTGAACTACAAACAAATACACCACATAGGTTGTATAAATCAGAGAAGGAAAGATAGGTCCCATCAGAAGAAAGGGGGATGGCGGGTGGGTAACCTGGACTGCAACAGTGAATACACTCTAACATCTACATTTATGGTAAGTGTACAGAACTGTACTATGTTCTTCGTGTTTCACTGTTGCAGTCATTACATTTGGGTAGAGTCCCAAAGCTATGGATGGGGGGCTGGAGGTAAACAGCATTAGGAGCAGCTATGAGGCCCTGCAGAACTTCAGTGGCAAAATCTGCCCTGGATTTAGAGTAGAGTGGCAGATGATAGTGCCTTGTAAAGGTGTGCACTAAACTCCAAGTAGCAGCCTCTAAAATGTCCTTGGTTGGTACTCCCCTTAGAAAGGCTGCTGAAGTGGCTGCAGCTCTGGTTGAATGTGGCCTAATGCCCTTAGGCACTGGCTTGCCATGGTGCAAGTAGCAGAAACGAATACAGTGGCCTATCCACTTTGAAATATTCTGCTTTGAGATAGCCTTTCCTTGTGATCCTGCAGCATATGCCACGACTAATTGCTCTGTCTTTCTGAAAACTTTGGTTCTGTCCAAGTAGAATATAAGCTGTCTGTGTACGTCCAAAGAATGCAGAATTCTCTCCCCCTTGTTCTGTGGATTTGCATAAAAAGTTGGCAGATGAATAGTTTGGTTAAGAGCCTCACTGGACACCACCTTAGGCATAAATGTTGGGTTTGTCTTCAGAGAGACCCTGTCTGGATAAAAAATGATAGAAGGTTCCACAGCCATGAGTGCGTGTAGCTTTGAAACTCGCCTTGCAGAAGTTATTGCTAGGAGCAGAGCTGTTTTCCAAGAGAAAAACTTTATATCAGCAGTAGCAGCTGGCTCAAAAGGAGGCAGGGTGAGTTTTTCCAAGACATAGTTGAGGTCCCATGCAGGCACTGGTGATCCCCTTGGAGTCCTTACATTTTTGGCTCCTCTGAGGTACTGTTTTAATAAGGGATGAGAAAAGATTGGTGGCTCTGTATTGTAATGAGCCGAAATAGCAAAGGCATGAATTTTAATAGATGAAAAGGAAAGGCCTTTGTCCAGCATCTCAGTTAAGTATTGCAAAATCTGAGGAATATTTGGCACAGCTGTATCAGTTCCTTGTGCCTGGTTCCAAGCACAGAATATCTTCCATTTTCCAGCATAAGATTTTCTAGTACTAGGCCTTCTGGCCTCCAAAATGACATCCATCACAGCTTTACTGAGAGGTGTGTTTTGTAAGACTACATTATCCACCCTGCTGCCAGGTTTAAAGTCCTGAACTTGTTGTGCAGGATCTGATTGTTTTGCTGGGACAGTAGAGGAGGTATTTGAGGTAAGATCCAAGCTGGGCATTGAGACAAGTTCTTTAGGATTGGAAACCAGTACTGGCGGGGCCAATCTGGGGCAATAAGTATCATTTTTGGCTTTTCCTGTCTGACCTTTAGGAGTACCTTGGGGAGGAGAGGCAGAGGGGGAAAGGCATATACCGATAGGTTTTTCCAGCTGAAAGATAGGGCGTCCACTTTCCATGCTTGTCTGTGATAAGTCCTTGTGCAGAATCTTTTTAGCTGGTAGTTGTGAGGGGAGGCAAACAGATCTATGTCCGGGCATCCCCATTTCCTTGTTATCATGCTGAAGACTTCTGGATCCAGCTGCCACTCGTAGGGATCCATGAGGTTTCAGCTTAGTTCATCTGCCAGAGTATTTTTCCTTCCTGGCAGAAATTGTGCCTGCAGATGTACTTGGTAAGTTAATGCTGTGTCCCATAAAGTCATGGCTAGTCTGCAAAGGGGGTAAGAATGTGTGCCCCCCTGCTTGTTTATATACCACATGACCATGGTGTTGTCTGTCTATCAGTAGTTGTCCCGGATGAAGTAGATCCTTGAAGGCTGTCAGGGCACTCTGAACAGCTAGCATCACTTTTTGATTGATATGTAGATGCATTTGGGTTGAGGATCATGTGCCCTGAATGCATCTTCCTGCCATGTGGGCCCCCCAGGCATAATCTGATGCATCTGTTGTTAGTGCCTGCCTGGCTGGGAGTAATGTGAATGGCTGTCCCTTGTTTTGGTGACAAGCCTTTGCCCACCATCAGAACTCCTGTTGTAGGCAGGGAATAAAAGTAATCATTGTTTCCAGGCTGTGGCAATGTTGAGTCCAAATACTTTTTAGGTACCATTGAAGTTTCCTCATATGCAGTCTTGCATATGGATTTAGTAGGATGCAGGATGCCATGAAGCCCAAAGCCTGCAGAATTTTTCTTGCAGATAACTGGGTCTTTGTTGCCAACATTTTGAAATAGGTAGTCAGTTGCCTTTGGTTTATCTGGCTTGAGATAAGCCATCTGGGCAGTTATATTTAAGCTTGCACCCAGGAATATTATCTCCTGAGAGGGTAATAGTTTTGATTTCTTTTCAGTGACTGTGTACCCTAGGCATGTTAGAAGTCTTTTCACAAACGCCAGATGCTGTAGAAGAATGTCCTTGTTCTCTGCTTGAATTAGACAGTCGTCCAAGTAAGGATATATTTGAATTCCTCTTTGTCTGCAGAATGCAATTACTGGTGCCAGGCACTTTGTAAAGACCCTGGGCGCAGTAGATAAGCCAATGGGCAGTGCAGAGAATTGGTAATGCATTGAGCCAGCCTTGAATCTGAGGTATCTTCTGCATAATTGTCTGATTGGGACATGCAGGTATACCTCTTTTAGGTCTAGAGTCACCAGCCAAGCATTCTTGCCCAGCATGGGCAGCAGCTGCTGCAAAGTCATCATCTTGAATTCTGGTATATCCAGGAATGTGTTCAGAATAGATAGGTCCAGTATTGGTCTCCAGGTCTTGTCCTTTCTGGGTACCAAGAACAGTCTTGAGTAAAATCCTTGTCCCTGCTCTTGCTCTGGTACTTGTTGAATGGCCCCCATGTCCATGAGGGATGAGACTTGTTTTTGTGCCTCTGCCCATTGATTTTTTGGTAGATGTGGCCAGCCGTTTGCCTTTGGCAGTGTATGGAAATGGAACTTGTACCCTTGTGACACGATATTTAGAACTCATTTGTCCTGGGTTATAATGTGCCAATTTTGAGAAAAAAGTGCTAATTTTCCCCCTAAGGGTGCTGCCAGGAGGTAAGTGCTTGGTGCAGGAAGGGGGAAGTCATTGGGACTGTTTCCTGTATGGTTGTGATTTATCTTCTCCAACTCTGGTGGTAGAAGCACCCCATTGCTTTGACCTGTAGGAACCTTGCACCTGGGATCTGCCTCTAGGGCGTCTGGATCTGCCTCTTTGAGGTCTGTCTGACACAGGAAAGGACCAATTCTTTGTAGGCCAGTGTTTACTAAACCTAGGTGGCTGTACTTGTAAACAATCTTTGACAGTTTGCATAAATTTAGCTTTGTCCTCCATTTTCTTTAACACCTCCTCTGGCTTAACACCAAAGGTAAAGGTGCATCTAATAATTTAACTTGAACATGATCAGGCAGATTTTGTTCCTTTAACCAAGCATGCCTCCTAATTACATAACCCGTAACTGCTGCCCTGCAGGAGGCCTTCAAAGAATCAAAACCACATTGCAAAGTATGTTTTCCAACTTGTTCAGCTGCATGCAATAAATCCTGTATTTCCTTGTTTTCTGCACATTCAGAGTTTAATAACATGTTCTGTTTAAGCAATGCCATGATGTTGCTGATATTTGAGCATATGAAAGTGACAGTTTAAGGCCCTTATAGACAAGGTTGCAGATGTGTAAACCTTTTTCCCCCATCTATCCAGTGCCCTGGAATCTCTGTCAAAGGGGGTAGGGTTTTTTGCAGTGGAAGCCTTAACTCCTTTGGGACCCTGTGAAATAGTTTCTGGGTCTGCAACAGGGTTTTTAAAAAGGAATTTATGAGAGTCAGGGACCCTGTAATATCTGTCAGGCTTAACAGGAGCTGGAGGTAAGGAGTCAGGGTAAGATTAGACTCCGAAAACACATCATCTACAATATCTAACACAGGTGGGATGGCTAGTGGTCTGTGTTGAGGTAGTAAAAGGAAATCCCTGAGCCTCTTTTTAGATTCTGAAAAATCTTTGCTCTCCCAGTGGAAATGCTCCCTCATGGTATGCACGGTTTCCCCAAAAGAATAGTCCTCTGGAGAAGCTGAAGGTATAGATTCTTCAGCATCAGAATCCTCATAGGGGGGAAGAGAATATTCCTGATCAGAAGAGGAATCAGAAGAAATAGAAACCTGATCTGAAGATTCATAGTCAGTCTCTTGCCTAGGCCTCTTATCAGGAGGGGGATGGGAACCCCTGATCAAGGTAATTAAGTCTTTGGCCATTTTGAGCATCTGTTTTTTGGGCATAGAGGCCTGTCCACGTGGCTCTTAAGTTTGTTTCTTTGCTTTAGAAGGTGCTTTAGTCTTTGCCTTTGAAGCTGAGTTTGGCTTAATGTAAAGATGTTTAGATCTGAATACACCCTCAGAAGCCGGTGCCTGCTCAGCGGTTCCGGACCCATCTGAAGGAATAGTATCCGAGGCACCAATACCTTGAGTTTCCAGCAGCATAGCAGACTCCACGTGGGAGTTGGTAGCGGGCTGCGACTCTAAAGTAGCAGGCGTCAGGGGCTACGAAAGCGCCTGAGAATCGGCGACTGGCTTAGGAGAAGCTTTGTCGTCGGTTTTGGGCCTCGGTTGTCCATCTCTCTCCTTTTCTTTGCATTTTTTGTGAATTCCGGTAGTCGGATGGCTATCCGATGACATTTCTGGATAATTAAACCGATGTCCAAAATAGTTTAAAGCAAAATCATACCAACGCTTAATAGTGCGTTGGTTAAATCTAGCACAAAACCGGCAACCAGCAACGTTGTGATCAGGGCATAGGCAAGGAATACAGTAAGAATGCAAGTCCTTATGAGGTATTTGCTTTCCACAAGAAATACAATTATTAACTTTTTCTGACATCGGTCTGGAGCAAGAAAAAAGTTTCCCCAATGGGGTACTTGGCTTTATTGAAGACTTCGGATCTGAAATTCAAACATGAAAATCTCAGGAGTTGGCCGACCGGCACTTGTGAACTGCTTCTGCTTTGGGCACCGCGCGGCAAGAAACACTAAAGAAAATGGCGTCGGCCTCATCTTTTATACCCCTGATGACCTGACATCAGGGAAGGGGCAACAGCAGCCGACGCAGGACACAGGACTTTGGAATTCAGGCCGACTGAGGGCAACCTACCAGCAGGATTACCCAAATGTAATGACTGCAACAGTGAAACACAAAGAACATCTACCTAAAATATTATCTTCATAAAGTATCAGAAAGCATTCTAAGAAGTAAACCAGCATGGAATGGAAAAATTGGATTTTACCAATAGTGCAGCCTGCAATTAGACATATAGAAAACAGGTGAGGAGAGGCTGGAATTTACAAGAGGAAATTAGGAGAGGAACCATGGTATTAGCAGCAAATAATCCAAGAAGGAAAGGAAACAGCGTGGGATGAGGCTAATCGAAGCATGGACTGCAAGTAAGATTTCTGCCCCCCCTTACTGGGGCCCGATAACAAAGGTACAGGCAAAGAAAAATGCATGGAGTACTAATTGAAAGACCAGCTCTGGCTTAGATTTTAGTTAAGTCGAGAATAGAAGATGCTGTTAAAAGAGAAAGTGGGGCCATAAAATGCCGCATGATAATTACAACAATCATTCACAGGAGGTTAGGAAAGAGTGAGAAAAGAGAAGAGAAAGACAAATTAGAAAGGAACAATGGAAAAAAATAAAATAGATCTGCAACTATGCTACAAAGTCCAGAAGGTTAAATATTTTTGGAATTAACTGCTTACACCAAGTAAACATGAGAGGATTTTTCCTCACCCAGATAGTAAAGGCTGGAGATGTGATGGGGAATATAGAGGAAAGTGGAAACATGTTTTTCAGGAATGTAACAATTTTGAGGATTGTAAAATTTCCATGCAGAGAACTTTGTCAGAAATGGGGGAACAAAGGATAGTAAACAAGGAAATGTTTCTTTTAAGCTGGGATATAGATACTGAATTGTCTAGGCATGTTCAGCCTTTACTAAGTTTAATGCTATCGGTAGCAAAAAAAAAAATGAAATCAAAAACTAAACCAAATTTTAAGGAAGCACCGAGTATTGTAAAGGAGATGAAAGAACTGGAGGTAGGATCTTTACGAAAGAGAAGGAAAAAGTACAGTTGTATACACTCACCATAAATGTAGATGTTCGAGTGTATTCACTGTTGCAGTCATTACATTTGGGGTAATCGGCTGGCAGGTTGCCCTCAGTCGGCCTGAATAACAAAGTCTTGGGTCCTGTGTCGGTGGCTGTCTCCTCTTCCATGATGTCAGGTCGTCAGGGGTAAATATATAAACAAAAATATATGTAAATGCACTTTTAGCAACATAAACTTTACCTTCATCTAAAAGCAAATACACCACAAAGGCGTTAGAATATCGTGAAGGAAAGAGAAGTTATAGAAAAGGGGGATGGCGGGTGGGTAACCAGGACTGCAACAGTGAATACACTCGAACATCTACATTTATGGTAAGTGTACACAACTGTACTATGTTCTTCATGTTTCACTGTTGCAGTCATTACATTTGGGTAGAATCCCAAAGCTATGGATGGGAGGATAGAATAGCATTAGGAGCAGCTATAAGGCCCTGCAGAACTGCAGTGGCAAAGCCTGCCCTGGATTTGGAGAAGAGAGGCAAATGATAATGCTTTGTGAAGGTATGAACAGAGCTCCAAGTAGCAGCTTCTAGAATGTCTTTGGTTGGAACTCCTCTGAGAAAAGTTGCTGAGGTAGAGGCAGCCCTGGTGGAATGTGACCTGGCCCCCTTGGGCACAGGTTTACCATGGTGCAAGTAGCAGAAACAAATGCAGTGGCTTATCCACTTAGAAATAGTCTGCTTTGATATAGTCTTCACTTCTGATCCTGCAGCAAATGCCACCAGTAGTTGCTCAGACTTTCTTAGAGATTTGGTCCTGTTTAAGTAGAATCTTAGTTGTCTGTGTACGTCCAATGAACGCAGAATCCGCTCCCCCTTATTCTGCGGATTTGGGTAAAATGTTGGCAGGTGAATTGTCTGGTTAAGAGCCACACTAGATACCATCTTAGGCATAAAAGAAGGATTGGTCCCGAGGGACATCCTGTCCGGGTAAAATGTAATAAAAGGCTCCACAGCCATGAGAGCCTGTAGTTCTGAAATCCTTCTTGCTGAAGTGATTGCCAAGAGGAAAGCTATTTTCCAAGATAAAAATGTTATATCCACAGTAGCTGCTGGTTCAAAAGGAGGCAGGGTGAGTTTTTCCAGCACAAAATTGAGGTCCCATGCAGGAGTTGGTAATCTTGTGGGAGGCCTTACATTTTTGGCCCCTCTAAGATACTGTTTAAGCACAGGATGAGAAAAGAGGGGAGGCTCCGTGTTGTAATGAGCCGAGATGGCAGAGGCATGGATTTTTATTGAAGAAAAAGATAGGCCCTTGTCAAGCATCTCAGTTAAATATTGTAAAATCTGAGGGATATTGGGCTTTGCTGTGTCCGTTCCTTGTGCTTGGTTCCAAGCACAGAATCTCTTCCATTTATCAGCATAAGATTTTCTAGTACTAGGCCTTCTGGCTTCCAAAATGACATCCATCACATATTTACCGAGAGGTGTTGTTTGAATAATTAAATGATCAGCCATGCTGCAAGGTTCAGAGTTTGGAACTGAGTGTTCGGAATTTGATTGTTCTGCTGAGACAGTAGATGAGGTATTTGAGGCAAGTACCAAGGAGGGAGTTGAGACATATTCCTTAGAATTGGGTACCAGTGTTGGCAAGGCCAGTCCGAAGCAATTAGGATCATTTTTGGTTTTTCCTGTCTGACCTTTAGTAAGACCTTGGAGAAAAGAGGCAGAGGTGGAAAGGCATAGACTGATAGGTTTTTCCAACTGAAGGATAGGGCATCCACTTTCCGTGCGTGTCTGTAATAAGTCCTTGTGTAGAATTTGTCCAGTTGATAATTTTGGGGAGAGGACATCATGGAAGAGGAGACAGCAACCGACGCAGGACCCAAGACTTTGTTATTCAGTCCAACTGAGGGCAACCTGCCAGCAGATTACCCCAAATGTAATGACTGCAACTGTGAAACACGAAGAACATCGGCACTATAATAAATGGAATCTGTGGGAACAATATATCCAGAATTATTACTGTCTGGCAGCTGGTGAGGAGATTAAGCAGCTATTAACAAGCGCCTTCCTGTGGTCTAGTGGTCTAGGGTTTGATTCCCTCAGCCTCCACTGGCTAACTGTAGGACTTTGAGCAAGCCACTTAACTAGACAGTGCTACTGGGCTAAGGTTGAAAAAGGTCCATGGATACAAGTGCTCTACCCTGCTTGACAAACAAAATAAAACAAAAAAACGAATAATGGCTGTGGAGGAGTGAGTTTGTAAGGGAAGACAAGAACTGACCAATTTATGTAATGTTGGCATGATTAAAATTGTTAAAAGAAACTACGTGTCGTCATGGAAACAGTTACTAAGGTTAGTTTTCTTTTCTACAGACATAAAACATGATGACTTAATAAAGAGTTGTTTTAAAAATACTTAATTTGAATAAGGCAGACACCTGGAAAGAAAAGCAATTTAGACAGAACATGTAGCGGTGCTAAAAAGGATTATGCAGAAACTCTGTAAACATGGCACCGCAATAAAAAGTGGTCAGAGGACAACAGAGCTTTGCGGTATAATATGAGTAATGTTTTTACAGCTTTCGCTGTGGAGATGGAATTTTTTGGTACAAGTAAAGAAATTGGCTGCTTTTGAATACCTGCAGACATTAAAGCTGAAGAAGAAAAGTTTGTTGTAAAGAGGATGTCTGTTTTAGTCAAATGTACAGCTGAAAGATTTCAGCAACTAATAATGTTGGCCATCCTTCCAAACAGCTAGAGAAGACTTCAGTTTCAGGGAAGCAGTATAGGCCAAACAAGCCAAGTTAAAAATACACAACAAAAAATGTACAAGATAAATACAAGGACCAGTGACTTTAAAGTTGGAGACAATATATTTGTGTTTGGAATTTTCCATTATTGTTGATTTCCGAGCATATTCACTGCTGCAGTCATCAATTATAGTATATTCTGCCATCAGGAAGCCTGAAAGCTTTCTGACTTCTACAGCTGTATCCTCCTAAGTAGCTTCAGTTGGCCTCCTCTCCCTCATACACAAGGATGTTGGTGGTGTAAGGTCCATCCCAGTGACCACCCAATGTTCCTCTCCATGGTGTAGAGCAAAATCAAGGAGGAAGGAGACCTGGCAGGGAGATCAGAGGAAGGTAGTGGACAGGGAAAAAGAAGGGGACCCATGCCAACCCAACAATGCCCGGGTTAAAAAGAGGGGATGGAGGGAGGGAATATGGACTGCAACAGTGAATGCAAATAAACATCTATAATAATGGTAACTTCCTAACACCAACTATATTATCTTCACTGTACTATTTACTACTGTAGTTTTCATCTCTGGGATTACACCTCATGCATTAGCCCTGTGTGTGGTTGGCCCAGATGGGATCCATTAGGAAAGCAGACCTTGGAGGATGGCAGAGGAGAATTATACCTAGGCCCTGGATGAAATCGCCAAATTACAAGAGGTGTAATAATTCTAAAATGGCATGGGGACTGCCTCCTCCACAGAAGGATATGTTGGCTGTCGAATCTCTTGTTGAAATTACTTTAACATGCCCTGGTACAGGTTTTCCAGAGGAAGAAAGTACAGTTGTGTACACTTAGCATAAATGTAGATGTTCGAGTGTATTCAGTGTTGCAGTCATTGCACTTGGGTTATCTGCCGGTAGGTAGCCCTCAGTCGGCCCAAATACCAGAGACTTAGTATTTCTGCGTCGGTAGCTGTTGCTTCAGGACTGACGTCAGGGGTATAAAAACAGGCAGCTGACACCATTACATCAGTTTTTCTTGCCCCAAATGTTAGGAGCACCCCATATAGGGAGCGAAGTTATGGTGGAAAAAACACCACGAGTAAAAAATAAATACCAACAGTCCTGTAAGGGGGAGCAATAGAGAGAGAGAGAGAGAGAGACAAGGGGGCTGGAGGGTGGGAAAAGTACAGTTTTATACCTACCATAAATGTAGATGTTTAAGTGTTCACCCTGCTGCAGTCATCACACTTGGGTTATCCTGCCATCAGGCGGTCCCGCAGTCGGCCTGAATTCCAAAGTCTTGGACCGGTGTCGGCTGCTGTCGCTTCTTCCCTGACGTCAGTGCGTCAGGGGTATATAAGAGGCATCCGACGCCATTTTTTTCAGTTTTTCTTGCCCCAGATGTCAGGTGCCCCCAAAAGGTAGGCAAAAAAAAAAAAATATATTATATATATATATATATATATATATATATATATATAGATATATATAGATATATATATAGATATATATACATATGGCTATATAAAAATAAAACATAACCCTTAGGTACAAGCAAATACACCACAGAGGTAGTATAGGATAAAGTGGTAGAGATAAGTTCAGCTAGTTCAGAGGGGATGGAGGGAGGGTTACCTGGACTGCAGCAGGGTGAACACTCTAACATCTACATTTATGGTAGGTACAAAACTGTACTATGTTCATCGTGTTACCCTGCTGCAGTCATCACACTTGGGTTGAATCCCAAAGCTAAGGAGGGGAGGTGTTGTCAAACAGGGTTAGAAGAAGCTAGTAGGCCCTGCAAAACTGCAGTGGCAAAACCAGCTCTAGTCTTAGAGTAAAGAGGTAAGTGATAGTGTTTGGTGAAGGTGTGCACTGAACTCCAAGTAGCAACTTCCAGAATATCCTTGGTTGGCACTCCTCTGAGAAAGGCTGCTGATGTAGCTGCAGCCCTGGTGGAGTGGGACCTAATGTTAGCAGGTACTGGTTTGCCATGATGTGTGTAGCAGAAACGTATGCAATGTCCTATCCATTTAGAAATGGTCTGTTTTGAGATAGCTTTTCCTTGTGATCCTGTAGCATAGGCTACAAAGAGCTGGTCAGTTTTTCTGAAAGCCTTAGTTTTATCCAAGTAACATAATTGCCTGTGAATGTCCAAAGAGTGCAGGAGTCTTTCTCCTTTGTTCTGGGGACTTGGGAAGAAGGTGGGCAAGTGAATGGTTTGGTTTAGGGCCACACTGGATACCACCTTTGGCATAAAGGAAGGATTAGTTCGTAGAGAAACTCTGTTTTGATGAAAAATGAGGAAAGGTTCCACTGCCATTAGTGCCTGTAGCTCTGAGACTCTTCTAGCTGAGGTTATTGCTAGTAGTAGGGCAGTTTTCCATGAAAGAAATTTTAAATCAGTTGAAAAAGCTGGTTCAAAGGGCGGCAGTGTAAGCTTTTCCAGGACAAAGTTGAGATCCCAAGTAGGTGTTGGAGCTCTCCTTGGCGGTCTTAAGTTCTTAGCCCCTCTGAGGTACTGTCTTAGGAGTGGATGTGAAAATAAAGGAGGATCCGTGCTGTAATGAGCTGAAATTGCTGAGGCGTGGATCTTAACAGATGAAAAGGAAAGTCCTTTGTGTAACATCTCAGTTAAATATTGTAGAATCTGAGGAATGTTCGGCTCCAGGGGATTTAGGCCTTTAGCCTGGTTCCAGGAGCAAAATCTTTTCCATTTGTCTGAATAGGTTTTCCTGGTGCTGGACCTCCTGGCCTCCAGAATGACATCATAACAGCTTTGGATAAAAGGTGTTGGCTGGTTGTTTAGGTAATTTGCCATGCAGCCAGGTTTAAAGTCTTGAGCTGGCTGTGTAGAATCAGATTGTCTCGCTGGGTGAGCGAGTGAGGAATTTGTGGCAAAATTCATGGTGGGCCCTGGGCCATGTTCCTTAAAATTGGGTACCAATGTTGGCGTGGCCAGTCTGGTGCAACGAGAATCATTTGTGGCCTCTCTAATCTGACTTTCAGCAGTACCTTTGCTAGAAGAGGCAGTGGAGGGAAGGCATGCACTGTTAATGTTTTCCAACTGAATGAGAGAGCGTCCACTTTCCAAGCTAGTGGATGGAAGGTCCTTGTGCAAAATTTTTGAAGTTGGTGGTTGTGGGGGCTTGCAAACAGATCTATGTCTGGGCGTCCCCATTTTTGAGCTATCATTGCAAATACTTGTGGATCTAGTTTCCATTCGTGTGGATCCATGATGTTTCTGCTTAGGTCGTCTGCCAATGTGTTTTTCTTTACTGGCAGGAATCGTGCTTGTAATTGAACCTGGTAAGACAGTGCAGTGTTCCACAAGGTCATTGCTTGCCTGCATAGAGGGTAGGAATGTGTGCCCCCTTGCTTGTTTATGTACCACATAACTGTGGTGTTCTGTCCTTACTAGTAGTTGTCCTGGGTGTAGAAGGTCCTTGAAAGCTGTTAGGGCATTCTGCACTGCTAGCATTTCTTTTTGACTGATATGCAGGTGTCTCTGATCTGTAGTCCATTTGCCCTGAATGCACTGTCCTGCCATGTGTGCTCCCCAGGCATAGTCCGATGCATCTGCTGTCATAGTTTGCCTGGCTGTGGGTAAGGTGAAAGGCTGACCCTTGTTGAGGTGACATGCCTGTGCCCACCATAGAAACTCCTGTTGAAGGCAGGGAATGAGTGGAATCATTGTTTCCAAGCTGTGGCTGTGCTGAGTCCATACACTTTTCAGGTACCATTGTAATTTCCTCATATGCAGTTTTGCAAATGGAATTAGTAGTATGCAAGATGCCATGAATCCCAAGGCCTGCAGAATTTTTCTTGCAGGGAGTTGGGTCTTTGTTGCCATTATTTTGAAATATTGAAACAGCTGTTGTTGTTTGTCTGGCATGAGATAAGCCATCTGGGCCATTGTATTCAAGCTGGCACCCAGGAATGTTATTTTTTGTGAGGGCACTAGTTTTGATTTCTTTTTGTTTACTGTGTACCCTAGCCAACTTAGAAGGTGTTTGACAAATGCCAGATGCTGTAAAAGAATGTCCTTGCTTTCTGCTTGAATAAGACAGTCGTCCAGGTATGGGTATATTTGAATTCCTCTTTGTCTGCAGTATGCAATTACTGGTGCCAGGCATTTTGTGAAGACCCTGGGTGCAGTAGATAAGCCAAAGGGCAGTGCAGAGAATTGATAATGCGTTGAACCTGCAATGAAGCGGAGGTATCTTCTGCAATTTTGTCTGATAGGGACATGCAGGTATGCCTCCTTGAGGCCCAAAGTGACTAAGCCAAGCATACTTGCCCAGCATGGGAAGAAGCTGCTGTAGTGTTAGCATCTTGAATTTTGGTACTTGCAGATAGGTGTTCAGAATTGAAAGATCCAGAATGTGTCTCCATGCTTTGTCCTTTCTTGGAACTAGGAAGAGTCTTGAGTAAAATCCTTGTCCCTGCTCCTGTGTAGGTACCTGTTGAATGGCTCTCATGTTCATGAGAGCTGTAATTTGTTTTTGTGCCTCTGACAATAGATTTGGTGGCAGGTTTGGCATTCCTTTGATCCTTGGTAAGGTATGAAAGTGGAATCTGTATCCTTGAGAGACAATGTTTAGAACCCATTTGTCTTTTGTGATGATGTGCCAGCTGTCTGCAAAAAATGCTAGTTTTCCTCCCAAGGGTGTTGCCAGGAGAGATTTGCTTGGTAGTTTGAGGATAGAGTCATTGTGTCTGCCTTCTGCTAGCTTGGGGCCTGTCTTCTCCTCCTTTCTGGGTAGCAAAACCCCATTGGTGAGGTTTGTAAGGGCCCTGTGACTGACCTCTGCCCCTTGGGTGTCTGTATTTGCCCCTCTGTGATCTGTCTGAAGCTGGAAAAGACCAATTTTTTTGTTGGCCAATTTCTGCTGAAGCGAGGGGGTTGTACCTGCAAGTAATCCTTGACCGTTTGCATAGATTTAGCCTTATCCTCCATTTTCTTTAAAACCTCTTCTGCTTTGACACCAAATAATACATCCTATTGTAAAGGTGCATCTAATAATTTTGCTTTAACATGGCCAGGGAGGGTTTGCTCTTTTAACCAAGCATGTCTACGAATGACTGAGCCAGTAACAGCTGCTCTACAAGAAGCTTCCAGTGAATCAAATCCACATTGTAAAGTATGCTTGCCCACCTGTTCAGCTGCATGCAACAGATCCTGCATTTCCTTGAATTCAGGCTGTTCTAAGTGTGTGCTCTTTTTTGTTTTAACTGAGACATCAGGAATTGTTGATATTTCAACATGTGAAACTGGCAATTTAATGCTCTCATAGCCAAAGTTCAGAGGTGTATATTTTCTTTCCCCATCTATCCAGGGCTCTGGAATCTCTTTCAGAGGGCACAGGATTTTTAGCCATAGAAGCCTTTGCTCCCTTAGGACCCTGGGATATGGTTTCTAGGTCAGCTACAGGGCTTTTATAAAGGAATTTGTGAGAGTCAGGTACTCTGTAGTATCTGTCTGGTTTGGCTGGAGCAGGAGGTAGAGAGTCTGGATTTAAACTAGACTCCAAGTAGACATCATCCACAATATCTAAAACAGGAGGGATAGTAACAGGTCTGTGCTGGGGTAAAAAAAAGGAACTCTCGGAGCCTTTAATTAGAATCTGAGTAATCCTGGCCTTCCCAGTGGAAATTTTCCCTCATGTTATGTAATGTTTCCTCAAAGGAGTAGTCTTCAGGGGGAGATGCTGAGGGAATAGAGTCTTCAGCATCAGAATCCTCATAAGGTGGAAAAGTGTAATCCTATTCCTCAGAAGAATCTGAGGAGAGAGAAACCTGGTCAGAGGATGCATAATCTTCCTCTTGTCTTGGTCTTTTATCAGGAGGGGGATGGGAACCCCTGATAAGGGTAATTAAATCTTCAGCCATCTTAAACATCTGTTTCTTAGGCATGGGGCCTTGACCTGTAGACTGATGAACGGTTTTCTTAGGTTTTAAAGGAGTTTTAAGCTTAGCATAAGATTTAATGGTAAGTGTAGTCGGTCTGAAGACACCTTCTGCAACCGAAGGTGTTTCCTCTGCACCGGTGTCTAAATCTGCTCCGGTGTCGGTAGATGGCTGCATCGGCCTAGTAGACTCCGCTTGGGAGTCGGCAGCTGTCTGGGGTTCCAGCTCTGCGGTCGTCAGGGGCTGCGTAGGCGCCTCACTGAAAACTGGAGAACCAGCGACAGGCCCAGCTGAGGCCTCGGGGTCTGGCTTATTCCTAGGCTGCCTGTCCTTATCCTTGCGTTTTTTATGAATTGCGGTCGTCGGCTGCTCCGACGGCATGATATAATTGAATTTCCTACCAAAGTAATGCCATGCGAAGTCAAAACGGCATTTGATAGTGCGTTTATTAAACCTAGCGCAAAACCGACAATCTGTGACGTCGTGGTCTGGGCCTAGGCAAGGAATACAATAGGAATGGAAGTCCTTATGAGGTATTTGCTTCCCACAAGAAATGCAATTGTTAACTTTTTCTGACATCGGACTGAGGCAAGAAAATATTCCCCAATGGGGTACTTAGCTTTATTGAAGACTTCGGACTGAAATTCAAATCGAAAATCTCAGGTGTCGGCCGACCGGCACTTGCGAACTGCTTCTGCATCGGGCACCGAGCGGCTAGAAAGACTGAAGAAAATGGCGTTGGATGCCTCTTATATACCTCTCACGCACTGACGTCGGGGAAGAAGCGACAGCAACTGACGCCGGACCAAGACTTTGGAATTCGGGCCGACTGCGGGACCGCCTGACGGCAGGATAACCCAAGTGTGATGACTGCAACAGGGTAACATGATGAACATCCAGGACTGCAACAGTGAATACACTCGAACATCTACATTTACGGTAAGTGTATACAACTGTACTATGTTCTTCGTATTTCACTGTTGCAGTCATCACACTTGGGTTGACTTCCAAAGCTGAAGAATGGGTGGAGGCAGTCAAGAAGAGTTGGGGCTGGCTAGTAGGCCCTGCAGGACTGCAGTTGCAAAACCCACCCTGGATTTGGAAAAGAAAGGCGGGTGGTAATGCTTGGTGAAGGTGTGAACAGAGCTCCAGGTAGCAGCTTCCAGAATGTCCCAGGTAGGGACTCCCCTGAAGAATGCTGTACAGGTTGAAGTTGCTCTAGTGGAATGCGTTCTGACCCCCAGAGGGGGTGGTTTTCCACGGTGTTTGTAACAGAAATGGATACAGTGTGCTATCCATTTGGAGATGTTTTTTTTGATATGGCCTTGCTCTGCCCCTGGTGCAAAGCTGACTAGTAACTGGTCAGATTTTCTGAAGGGCTTAGTCCTATCAAGGTAGAATCTGAGCTGTCTGTGCACATCTAAAGAGTGCAGGATCCCTTCCCCTTTGTTTTGAGGATTAGGGAAAACGGTTGGCAAACGGATACATTGGTTGAGAGCCACAATGGACACCACTTTAGGCATAAAAGTAGGGTTTAGTCCTGAGGGAGACCCTGTCAGCATTAAAAATAATGAAGGGCTCCACAGCCATATGTGCTTGTAGCTCAGACACTCTTTTAGCTGAAGTGATGGCCAGAAGCAAGGCTGCTTTCCAAGACAGAAATTTTAACTCTGCTGATGCTGCAGGCTTAAGGGGGGGGGGGGTAACATGAGCTTTTCTAGCACAAACTTAAGGTCCCAAGCAGGGGTGGGGGCTCTTCTTGGGGGCCTTAAGTTGTTAGCCCCTCTCAGAAACTGCTTGATGAGAGGGTGTGAGAAGAGAGGTGGCTCAGTGCTGTAATGAGCAGAGATGGCAGAGGCATGGATCTTAATGGAAGAGAAGGAAAGGCCTCTGTGGAATAGGTCCTCTAGGTAATCCAGGATGAGAGGTAAGGAGGGCATTGCTGTGTCCTCTCCTTTACAGTGAATCCAGGAACAATACCTTTTCCACTTACCAGCATAGGATTTCCTTGTACTGGGTCTTCTGGCTTCAAGAATGACATCCAGCACCTGCTTCCTTAGGCTGGCCACTGGAAGAGAATTCAAGGAATAAGCCAGGATGCAAGGTTCAGTGTTTACAGTTGCGGATGCAAGATCTGTCCCTCCTGCTGAGTGAGGAGGGTTGGGATCTGGGGTAGGTGCCATGGTGGCACCGGTGACAGACTGCGCAGTAGTGGGTACCAGTGCTGGCATGGCCAGTCTGGGGCAATCAGGATTGCCCTTGGTCTCTCCTAACTTATCTTGAGTAATACTCTTGTAAGAAGAGGCACAGCGGGAAATGCATAGATCAAGAGGTTTAACCACTGGAATGATAGGGCATCCACTTTCCTGGCCCTGCTGTGAGGTGTCCTGGTGCAGAATTTGATGAGATGGTGATTGTAGGGGGAGGCAAATAAGTCCACCATCGGGGTCCCCCATTTCTGGGTTAAAAGACTGAAGGTGTTGGGGTCTGACTGCCACTCGTGCGGGTCTAGGAGATTTTTGCTTAAGTCGTATGTCAGAGAGTTTTGTTTGCCTGGCAGGAATTGAGCTTGCAGATGAATATGCATGGCCAAAGCAGTGTTCCACAGGGTCATGGCTAGCCTGCAGAGTGGGTAAGAGTGCGTTCCCCCCTGCTTGTTGATGTACCACATCACTGTGAAGTTACTGTTTTTTATTAGCAGGGGTCCTGTTGAGAGTAGGGGTCTGAAAGCTGTCAGAGCTTGCTGAACAGCTAGCATCTCTTTTTGGTTGATGTGCAGATGAATTTGGCTTGGGCTCCAGTGGCCCTAAATGCACCTGTCATCCAGATGTTCCCCCCATGCATAGTCTGATGTGTCTGTGGTTAGGGTCTGGGCACCGTGGGGTTGTGTAAAGGGAAGTCCCTTGTTGTGGTTGCATGCTGCTGCCCACCAAAGGAACTCTGTCCTTGGACAAGGTATGATGGTTTCCAGGTCCTCAGACTGTTGGCACCAAAGACTTTTTTTTAAGTACCATTGAAGTTTCCTCATATGCAGTCTGGCATATGGAACTAGTAGAATGCAAGAGGCCATGAACCCTAGACCCTGCAGAATTTTCCGTGCAGATAGCTGGGTTCTGGTGGCCATTTGAGCGAAGTAGCCTGTTAGATAGGCTTGTTTTTTGGAGTAAGGAATGCCATCTGGGATGCTGTGTCCAAGCTTGCTCCCAGGAATACAATCTTTTGACTAGGACTAGTTTTGATTTCTTTTCATTGATAGTGTACCCCCAGGGAGGTTAGAAGGTTCTTCACAAATGTCAGATGCTGCAACAGCTTTTCCTGACTGTCTACCTGAATCAGGCAGTCCAATAATGGTATACTTGAATTTTTGTCTGTCTGCAACAGGCAATGGCTGGAGCCAGGTATTTTGTGAAGACTCTGGGAGCAGTGGATAAGCCAAAGGGAAGTGCAGAGAACTGATAATGCATAGATCCTGCCCTGAACCACAGATATTTCCTGCATGAGTCCCTGATAGAGATGTGCAGATAGGCTTCCTTTAGGTCTAGGGTGGCTAACCAGGCATCTTTGGACAGCACAGGGAGAAGCTGCTGAAGGGTGAGCATTTTGAATTTTGGTACCACCAGGAAGGTGTTTAGAATGGAAAGATCTAAGATTGGGCGCCATGTGCCCGGTTTTCTGGGTACCAGTGAAAGTCTGGAATAAAACCCTTGACCTATCTGTTCTGCAGGAACAGGCTGAATTGCCCTTATGGAGAGCAGGGATTGAACTTGGTCTTCTGCCTCTGCCCACTGGTTTGAAGGAAGGTCTGGGAACCCTTTTGGGGTTGGCAGCATGTGGAAATAAAATTTGTACCCCTGGGATACTATGTTGCAGACCCATTGGTCTTTGGTGAGGGAGGTCCAGTTTTTTGCATGGTGGCCAAGTTTTCCTCCTAGGGGTACGAGCAATTGCGCAGAGGTGAGGAGTGGAGTTGAGAAGTCACTGTGAATTCTTTCTGTAGGTGGGTGGCTTAGCACTCCCTGTTTTAGAAGTGGAGGTACTCCATGAGCAGTGACACTGAGGTAATCCCTGGGTATATCTGATCTCCTCCCATCATTTGGTCATTTTTTCTTTGAACAGATGAATCTATCCCTCCAGCACGCCCCTTAAATAGCGTGTCGAGGTTTTAGTCTCCCCCCCTTGTGGGGCTGGACGGATCTAGATTTTTTTGAGGTGAAGCATATTCATCAAATCTCCTTGATCTAGATGAGAATCCCTCATGATAAGGAGGTCTTCCTAACTACTTTAGCTACATGGGTGTCGAATGACAGACTACTATCAACCTGGGTCCCCCATCCTGATATAACTTCTTCTGTGTGCTCAGTGGCCACCTAGTTATCCGCTTCTGTGAGACCCTTCTGAAGGATATCTGTGTCAGATCATAACCCTCCTGTGTTTGCTTGTACTCGGAAAGTAGATGCTAACAACAAGAGGGCAGGAGGACTGCCTCCTGTGGTACACCACCACTTGGCTTTGCGCCAGTTTGCAACCCATCTTGTGATGTATGGGTTAACATTTAAGCTGATGAGTTTTTCAATGATAGGCTGTATGGACTGCCTTTCCTCATCAATGGCTTGGTGACTGTTTCAAAAAAAACCAAGTTTAGAAGAGGCATGATCTGCTGCCCAAAAGCCAAAAACTGATGGATGGAGAGTCTGCAAAAATTCTATGTATTTCTTTATTTATGAGGTCCATTGTCCCTCTCATGGCTTTGCAGATAAGGCTGCTTTGGCTACCGGGCCATGGGCCAGTATTTCAAATGGTGTGGGCAATCCCTTTGTGAGTGGGACCACAGTTGCAGTGCGCCCTCCCTGAGTGCAGAGTCCAAGAATAAGACTATGATTAAACAGCTGTCTAGGGCCATCAGGTCCCATGGATGCTGTGATGTCTGTAGGATCAGTAATCTTCACATCATTTTGAACTAGTTCTGAGCATATCTGGGGTTTTCCTCCAGGTTTTCTACTATAGCTAAGAAGGCCTTATCTTTTGTTTTTTTGCTCTTTTTCTTTTTTTCTCAAAATTTGTTAGTTTTTATTATAGTGATCAAGGGTGTCTTTACCTTTTAAGGATTTGCTCTATCTTGTAGTAGCTTCCTCCTCCTTGTTGTAGAGTTTGTTTATGGCTGGGGTCCACCAGACTGGACGCTTTGCCTTTTGTACAGAGAGAGTCTTTGTTTTGCTTTGGATTGCCCATGCCATCCTGCAGGTGCTGTGTAGAAGGCATTTATGATGGTGTTTGGTGATACATTTTAGTGTTTTCAGGAAGGCCATGTGAGGTTCCTGAGTTTGTGAGGGTGGCCTGTAACATGCTACAATTTGCAGAGCAGTCTTGCCTATGGTTAATCATTTTTGCTTAGTTCTCTGCATACCCTGAGACTGTAATCTCGGGGGTCTGTTTCCCCTGGGTCTAGTTTGAGATGGCCTTGAGGGGGCTGGAAAGGACCAATGTTTTGAAGGGCAATGTCTACTGAATCTTGGAGGCTGCACTTGCAAAAAATCTTTGACTGTCTGCATAGACTTAGCCTTTTTGTCCATCTGTTTTTAGAGCCTCTTCTGCTTTGGTGCCAAACAGATTGTCCTTGTTCAAAGGAGCATCCAGTAATTTTGATTTGACATGGTCTGGCAAGGTCTGCTCCTTAAGCCAAGCATGGCTTCTAAGTACAGAACCTGTGACTGCTGCCCTGCAAGATGCTTCTAGGGCGTCAAACCCACATTGCAAGGTATGCTTGCTGACTTGGCTTGCAGAATGCATAAGCTCCTGTAATTCTTTACTTTCTGCACAGTCAGGAAAGGTAGATCATTTTTGCTTAATAAGTTCCATAGTATGTTGCTGGTATTTCAGCTTGTGGAACTGGCAATTCAATACCCTAATGGCAAGAGTTGCAGAGGTGTATACTTTTTTACCACATCTGTCTAAAGCTCGGGATCCCTGTTGGAAGGGGTGGGATTCTTAGCTGTAGTTGCTTTTATGCCTTTAGGCCCTTGGGAGATGACCTCTGGGTCAGCAGTAGGATTTTTGAAAAGAAATTTGAGAGAGTCAGGGGACTCTGTAGTACTGGTCTGGTTTCCTTGGAGCAGGGGGTAAAGTGTCAGGAGTTAGACTGGATTCCATAAAGACATCATCCACAACATCCAGAACAGGAGGGATAGCTAAGGGTCTATGCTGTGGCAAATCTAAAAATTCTCCAAGTCTCTTTTTGGACTGAGGATAATCCTGGCATTCCCAGTGGAAATGCTCTCTCAAGGTATGTAGGGTTTCACCAAAAGAAAAATCCTCTGGAGGGGAAGCAGAAGGAATGGATTCCTCTGCATCCGAATCCTCACAAGTAGATAAAGGCAAGTCTTCATATTCAGAAACCTCTGAGTCGTCGGACTCCTGGTCAGTTAAAGCTGCTGGGGACAGGTCTTTTTTTCTCTTAGCAGTGGAAGGATGGCTTCCCCTCATCATCATGATCAGGTCTTCGGCCATTTTAAACATTTGAGATTGTGGCAAGGAAGCAGGTGCTTGAGTTTGGGTCATCGTTTTTTTAGGCATAGCTCATACTCTTGACCTTAGAAACTTGACAGTTTTAGACAGAACTGAAGATGTGGAAGAAGTAGTCGGTTTGTGTCGAGTACTGGAAATGTGAAGAACTTCCTTGGAAGTTGGTGCCTGCACAGCGGCTCCGGACCCATCCAAGGTAGAGACATCCACAGGTTCCATAGTCAAAGAAGAGTCTCGCGGCATACCGGACTCCGAACGGGTGTCGGTAGCAGCCTGCAAATCCATCAAAGTGGGCATCACGGGCTGTGAAAGCGCCTCACTGAGTACAGGTGAACTGGCAGCTAGCTTAATGGAAGCGTCGTCGGCAGTTTTGGACCTGTTTGGTCTCTGTCTTTATACTTACGTTTTTTCGGAAGATCGGTAGATGGATGGCTTACCGAAGCCATTTCGAAATATGGAGATAGAGAGCGAAAGTATTTAGCTACAATGAGGGCCCAACGACGAATAGTTTGGGTGTTGAACAAACCACAAAACTGAAAGTGAGGTACGTCATGGTCTGGGCCTAAACAGGTGACGCAGTAAGAATGGAAATCTCGGTGTGGTATTTGCTTTCCACAGGCGAGACAATTGTTAATTATTTCTGACATCGGTTAGAGCAAGATAAAAGGATCCCCAATAGGATACTTCACTTTAGAAGACTTCAGGATGATTCAATTCGGAAACAAAAACTCAGGTAGCAGCCGACCGGCACTTGAGCAAACTGCTTCTGCTTCGGGCTCCTCGGGAAGAAAGACTGATGTAATGGCGTTGGCTGCCTGTTTTTATACCCCTGACGACCTGACGCGACAGCTACTATAGGTTCATAGATTAGTACTAGGCTAAGTGCTCTTGTGAGCCATTTTAAGCCTAGCCAGTTACCCCATGTATTAAACACTGCACCTTGTGTCTGTAAGGTAAACACCTTAACCATTATGCCAACCTAACACAATGGGTTCTTTAGTTACCAACAATGTGAAAATGCATGGGCATCATACACATACCTCTTAGCACAAGAAATTTGTAGAAAGCTTATAATAACGTAGGGACAATGGTCCAAAAATAGGGACACATTTTAAATACTGCGCTTCTAAACTTAGAAAGTTGATAGAATAACAGCATTTGTGTTCTAACACTCGTCCATCTACCTACGTAACTGAATAAACCTACTGGAAACTTCACCAAGGTGTCATTATTCCCACAGGGAGGGTATCAGGGAGACTGAGTCTCATAGATCTGATGGCTAAAGTGATTTTATCTGAACTAATCCTTTATACTCTGTTGTTAGTTCTGTCACCCTCTGGGTGACAGGTGGGATATCAGACTTCACTCAAGCCCTTTGGACTACCTCTGTTTTTTGATTGAAGGTTAGAGGATGGCTGTGCTTCACTACAGTCTGATCTAATACAGCTCACTACAGCTGGACAGATATTATAAAGTCAAGCCACTTCCTTGTGTGTACGGCACAGCAGGATAAATCCTAGGTACATACTACAAGGCCGCACATTCTTTCAAAACAAGAGGCAGTACATTACTGTTGGCCTAAAAAGCAATTTCTCACCAGAATATGCTGTAACTTACTGTATTTAGGAATATCCCAATTGCAGGTTAAGCCCCAGTGAAATCTCTACCGACGCAGAAATACTAAGTCTCTGGTATTTGGGCTGACTGAGGGCTACCTGCAGGCAGATAACCCAAGTGTGATGACTGCAACAGTGAAACACAAAGAACATCCAATATTCCCTGGGCCAAAATTGGGGTATCATTATAAAGTTTGCCTTGCCTTCCTCCTGCAATACACTGGGGACAAAGGGTATGGAAGGAAAAGTGTAAAGAAATAGGTCATTCTAAGTCAGGGAGGATGGATCCCTCTTCCAAGCTGCTGTTTGGCAGCAAAACTGTCTCAGCTGCTTTGTTTTCTATTGAAGCAAAAAGGTCTTCTGACATCTCCCACTTGCTAGTCACATACAGGAAAGGTTCCATGTTCAACATCCAGCGGTATTAGTCTGTCTGGGATCTGCTCAGCCTGACTGCTAGGACATTTCTTGAGCAGGAAAGCAGGCTGCCTTGAGGGTTGGACACCACAACAAAACCTTCACTTCCTCTATGAATATATCCACTACAACTGTGATCCAAATGAAAACATACTCAACTGCTTACTTCTGATGTCAAAGAAAACCATGTAGTAAAACAAGTTTAGTTTATTCTAGCACCTCTGTGTTATCACCTTCAAGGAATAAAAAAAGCTACAAAAACTCTGTGTTTTATATTATGTTACTAGTTACATTCAATTAATCAAGTAAACAATAAAAATAGGTTCCCATTTTAGAACACTTCCAATTCAGTTCATTATTTAAACCCTTAGGAACCAATGTCTTATATTTCAAAATATAAATGCTTTCCTTATATAATAACTTTTGTTTTAATATATTTTCATTAACATCTATACATTCTATTTGCTCTAAAACAGTGCCATGCAACAAATTAACATCACTATTGTGAAACATTTTAAAATGAGAAGCAATCACTATCTTCCCTACAATTTTTTATATCTCTCATATGTTCCATAGCCTTGAGGGTTAGGCCTGCATCGTGGGCCACTTCCCACACCTGTATACCTAGCCTACACAGGACGCAGATGTGGGACCTTTTCCTTTTTTGTCAATGTATCACATGACTGTGGTTGTCTGTAAGGATTTTGAGTTTGCTCTACCCAAATTTGCTTGAAATCTCTCAAGACTAAGAACACAAACATATCATGTTTTTAAAGTTTGTGTGTTTCTTTCTAACATATTTGGCCCATGTACCCTGAACCTTCAGAGGTTCCACATGACCTCATCAGACTAAGTCTTAAAAACATGCAGTCAATGTCTGTGTATGTCATGCTATCCCGAAGGCACACCCCCAAGTTGAGATTTACCTACATATTTCAACACAACAGCTCTTTTTTATGCAATTGTGGTTTGGGATCAGAGTTTCTAGCAACTGAAAGTGTTGGTACTATCTGTTCCTTAGGTACTACTGTAGCTTCCTCATGTGCAGTCTTCCTAGGGATATAATCAGGATGCATGAAGTGATGTAGCTGAGAGCCCTGTGGAATGTCCCTGCTCCTTCTCTAACAGACTCTTGATGAAGAGGATAAGAGAAGGTACCTTGACCTCTGAGAGGAACATCTTTTAGCAGAGCCCCCAGAAACAACTCTCTTTGCTGGGTTCAAATCTGACTTGACCAGGAAGAAAGTGAGTCTTTGGTCCTGGGGTACGTGTAAAATTCAAGGCCTTCTGTATCCCATCCAGGGAGTATGCTTGTGTCAAGTCATTATCCAAATAAGGGTAAATGTAGACACCCCACCTGAGTCTGGTATTCTGTAAAGACCCTGGGTACAGCAGACAAGCCAAAGATAGGGATTAGTAATGTCGTCTCCTACTTTGAATCTCACAATCATTCAGTTGTCCTTTGTTACAGGGAAATGCAGATATGCACCTGTCAGTACCAGGGAGATCAGCAAGATCTTGGGGGGGGTACAAAAGAGAAAGCAGGCCTTGAAGATTTAGCATTCTGAATATTGGAATAATGAATTTATTCAGGCTTGATAAATCCATGACAGACCTACTCCTTCTCTGGACACTTCAATGAATTTCTGGGCACTCTGGACACTTCCTTCTTCCCTGACACTTCAAGAACATTTAAAGCTGTCTGCTTGGGTTTAAGGAAACTCATGAAGTCCTAAACTACATGAAGCAGCTGTTGTGAAGAAGCCTAACAAAGTGGATTGGCCCAAGGCTCTGCTCAGCCTAGGCCCAGGCAAGCTACATTAGTTTTGCCTTCAGAGGTTTAAGCCTTAGCTTCTTGGGGGAAACTGCCTGGGGGCCTCAGATAATGTCTGGGTGATTAAGACCACCACTTAGTCTCCAGGAACCTCATCGCAAACAAATATTTAAAAAAAAAAAAGTGTCCTCATACTGGTCAACAACCAGACAAGTGTCAGGAGCTGGGGTTTCTCAAAACAGGCGTCGGAACTGGACAACTTCTTAATGTCTTCAGTCTATATGGACATACTAACAGTAAAAGCATGGTGGCCTGCAAAACTGAGGGCTGCAAAAGTACCTCACCAAGGTTATTGTCAGTACTGGGGGTCAATACAGTTCAGAAAGTCAAGCTGACCTTTTGGCTACTGCTGGCAGGAGAGCTCACATGAGGACTACGACAGTGAATAGTATAACAAACCTAAGAGTGTTAGTACTGATCCCCTCAAAGAAAGCATGTTTTTTTTACTAATTGGCAGGGTCCCTCTAAAACAACAGAGAACATAAATGAGGTAAACGGAGGGAAACGATTCAGTCAGTGGGTCAGGGCCACCATAGTGAACACTCAGCCAATCAACTCCATGATTTAAAAAAAAAAAAATAATCAAGAGGGAAAGTGGAGGCTGAAAGTCTCCAAACCATGCCTAGTGGGTACAGCCATTAATAGAACAAGGGAGCTGAATCAGAAAATCAACAGGTGTCAGGAGTTGAGTTTCCTATTAAAAAACATGTTGCATGCCTCTGTTTCTTGTAAGTGGTGAATATTAAGAATCACACATGAAATATTCCTAAAAATCAACACAAATTGGAGGAAAATGAACAGAATGCATAAAACTCAGTAGAAACTACATCCGATACAGATTGGTAAAGTTACAGAAAAGGATACACAACGAAAAGTGTATTAATCTCTGTGCTAGAGATGTCACCAGTTAAGCAAAATTACATAAGTTTTTGCGAGCTGTAAGTATACCATTAACAGAGGGACAAATAACCAGCTAAGAACCCCTGGTCCCATTACTCCAGTTTCACATGCTAATGTCCAAGTTTAATGATCCAAGAATGAAAAACAGGAAGATTGCCATAATAACAGCATGAGTTCAGTGGTTGTGGCTGAGATATGTTAAAGAAAGCCATGGTAAAAATTCTGTTCCCTGCTCCATCACAGAAACAGTATGCTTTGCAGTAAGAGGATCCATTCTTTTAAATCTAAAATCCTTAATTGGTGAAAGTGACCAGGCCCACAGTTACTAAGCATTGCACTAGAGAAACTTCTGTGGTTGACTGGCTAGGAGAGCTCAAAGGAGGGCGACAGTAAACACAAACAGCAGTAACAGTGCAGGGATCACAGTGCTGTTCTTTGAGTTGATGATGATGTAGTCATCTGATGTCTGGGAGAAGGGCATGGCTGGAGTACCTAGTCTACAACTCTTTCCAGATTAGTACCTAGTCTACAAATCTTTCCAGATTTGTCTGGAAAATAACAGAAGCATAGATTTTGAAGAGATGCCCAAATATCTCTAGGTGTGGAAGTGGCACCCTCTGGGCAAATACATTTTCAGGGGTTGCCCATTGCCCAGGAACAGCTGGTGAATAAGTCAGGTACCAGGCTGCCACTGCTCATTCTGTGGGTACCCAGTAAAGGGGAGATATGGGAAGAGCTAAAGCTCTACTTGTGCTCATGTCTTGTCCACAGCTTTTTCTTTTGGTGCACAGGTAAAAGCGGCAGAGACAAAGTTTACCTTGTGATAAAGATATAAAATAAATGAACAGCAAAGTGGGTAGTGACCTTAGCAATGATAAGTTATCTGTTTTATCCTGGTGTCCATGCTCTGTTACTAGCCAAACTCACACTTAAGATCAGGGAGTGAAAGGATCTGTGTTCCTGTCACTCGTCTCCAAGTCAGCAAGCATTAATATGTCTCAAGATAGCCAGAGATTCAAAACTCTCTTCATACAGATTATGGTGTTAGGGACAGGGGTTGACAAGCATTCAAGCAAATTTGCCACTGGAATTCCACTTTCACAGTTTTCTCATTTGTATTTCTGTTCAGTGTTTTCATCCCTTTTTGCTAATGGAACCCAATTCACAGAATTCAAATTTCACAAAATCTTTGCAAGCCTCAGTGTCTGACATGGTTGTCAATGCAGTTCTTGTTTTTAACTATGTAGATGTGTTGGGCTAAACTCCATTTTAGGAACTAGATGGTCTTGCCAGTATAGAAGCAGTTGTACTTTACCTAGTTGGCCTTGTATACAAGTAGTTGTACAGTACCTATTTGTTTCAGTGAATCTTCAAGGATCCATGAAGAGGTCCTTTCTGCTCAAACTTACAGTAGCAACAGAAAGGTGGGTCCAAATGGGAATGTACTATCAAAGGATGATGGGTGTTCCACTTGCTGGTTCACAAGCAACATCTTAAGTTTTTGCTGCATTTACAAACAAGGGGCCTCTCTTTCATATGTTGTTGATACTTTTCTCCCCTTGTGTGATTTTCCAGTTATCTCTCATGATTGCCTTGATCTTTGTGCTGACCTTGGACTATGCTAGGTTCATGACTCTTGTTCTGTCTTCCTATTTTGGACAGAACCAAGACTAGTCTCCAGTAGTGGGTATGGATCTGGGATGATGGCACCTCTTTCCTTTAGATGGTCCTTCCTTTAGATGGTCCTTCCTTCTTTTCTCATGTCTTAAACAGGGCCAAGAATGTGACTGATAAATATATCATTGCATCCTCTTTCCCAGAAGTCACTCTGGAGGTCATCCAGGTTCTTGAGGGATGATCTCCAGCTCACTCATGATCCTGACTTCCCTAAGTTCCTGTGACTTGATAAAATTGCACTTTGTGTTATCTGAATAACACCTGTGCCAAGGATGAGTAGGTTGACCTTTGTAGGTTTCCTAAATATATCACTGAGAAGCTTGAGTTTGCCCAATGTCTTGTATACTTTCAGGTTGAGGGAAGATCATTTTGCCATGGTATATGGTGTAATCAGCAGCAAAGTGAGGAAAGTCCATAGATACACTGATGTGTTTGAAAGTTCATCAGATCCTTTTTGTTACTTTCCCAAAGGATAAAGACATAGTCTATGATACAAAGGGTAGCTGGTTATGTTGGCCCAACGTCCAACACTTCTAGTTGGTTTCTTTTTCTCGAACAGCAAAGGCTGTGTTAGACAAACTAGGTAGCAATGGCTGTCCCCATCGCCATACTCTTCTATATGTTTGTAGAAAGAATGATTGGAAAGTAGTTATTTTCCAGGGCTAGTTTTAGGAGCTCTGTGGTGAAAGTGATTTCTTCATCTTTAGTTTTGTTTCCTCCTCAGTTACAATGTCTCTGATTTTGACTTTGCAGCACAGGTCAAGGGGTTCAGTTTCAATGCATGAAAAATTGCCACTGGCTGTATAAAAAGAACCTCCTCCAACCAACCACAGAGCAGTATGATGGGTCCAGGAAATGTCTATGTAGTTTCACAATACAAATAATTGTGAAATTTTAGGGTAAGGAATTGTTAGGAAGTCAAGAAGACTGTATGAGAAGATGTTATTGTCCACCCGTTAGTCTAATGTTGCTCTAAATGTTGTATGAATCCTGGACTGTGGGGAGTTCTACTTGATAAAATCTTGAGTCCATGAGCATTTTCTCAATTTTGTTGCTCCCGCTTGTAATGTCAGTAACCAGGATGCTCTCTTCCTTTATCAACTTCCATGTTTCTTCAGGTTTTATCATTACTTACTGCTTTATGAGTTTCAAGATCATCCTTAGAAGTACTGTAATAATTCGCTGGGCAGGGTTTTCTAAACACATTGCAGATGTCCTTTTCACAGGTCCTATCAAAGATCCTGAGTGCTGGATGGCGACGTGGACAAAAGTCACTTGCTTTTTTCCACTGGTTCTTATTTTCATCTTCACTGTTCTTTTTGTCATTGAAGAAAATTTCAAGATTCAGATCCAGGTATAAATTTTGAGGTTAATGAAGATGTTCACTACACCTGATGTGGAGTGAGGGATGAAAGCAAAACCATCCTCAACCACCCTCAAATCTTTATCAGTGCTTTCAGTTTTGTAGATTAGTTTCACATTCATAGCTGGTTCTGCTTTTGTCTTGGGGGGGGCAGCATTTTTTCCTTGCTGGATATTTCCTTGTTTTTGTTTGGCTTCAGTATGTTATTATGTCGGCCTTTTATTGGTTCTGTTGATTTAGTGGATGTGGTGTTATCCTGTACGCTTTGAGCTAGGAGATTAGTTGTTCCTATATTTTGAACCCATGGCAAATCACCTCTGAGGAGTTTGAGGCAGTATATTAGGACAGGTACTACTTCTCTGGCCTTGGGAAATTCCTGTGCTGGGGTGGTCACCCTCTTGGCTGATTCTCTGGCTATGGGTAAATGGTGCTAGTCTGTGGACATTCAGTGAGTATTTCTATGACAGTCGTTGTTTAAATGTTCTTTCTGATCATAACTCCTTATGGGGCTATGTGGGAGGGAGCAGTCATCAAAATCCATCTGTCTGTGTGTTATCTCTTTCCATTTTCTGGATTTTTTTAGTATTGATAATGAACTTTCGACTTGGTGAAAAATGTTGTTAATGTAATTTGGATCACTTCTTTCTGCTAGGAGTCCCTTCTCCAAATGGACAAGTCCTTCACTGGTGTCTTTTATTGAATTGCGTTAGTTATTGATACTAGTGTTAGCCTGCATATTTCAAGAGTCTCATACCATTCATTGACTTGTCCCAAACTCACGATGTGCCACATTGCTCTTTTTTGCAGCCTCAGACCTCTCGGAACTTGCTTCTTATTGATGTCGCATTGAGTATATTTCTTCCCATAGAAGGGCTCTGTATTTCTTCATTTTCTTTTCCATCAGACTGAGGCATTCTTCCCTAGCCTGTAGGTGGCTATTTGATATATTTTTTATTCTATGTTCTACCAATTATGGCTCTTTATACACACACACACACACACATATATATATATATATATATATGTATATATATATATATATATATATATATATATATATATATGGGTCTAGAACACATGCTCGACTAGCATATATCCGAATCACAAAACATCGAACACCCATACACGAAAGCGCTTAACATCGAAAAGCGTTCAGTGTATGTGTAGTTCAAAAAAAAAAATCTACATTTCTGCAGGGGGCTTCGCCCCCCAGCAACCCCCACACCCCCCTACTTTATTATTCTCACTCTGAGATCGCACTACAGTGGGGAAAAGGGAATTTTCCCTTACCCGCACTGCAGTTTGATCTACGAAACAGGCACACATACACGGAAGCGCTTGTTGATGCTTTGGTGTATGTGTGTTCGAAGTTTCATGATTCGGACATATGCTAGTCGAGCATGTGTCTGGATCCCATTTATATATATATATATATATATATATATATATATATATATATATATATATCTATATATATACACACACACACACACACACATATCTTTATATATATATATATATATATATATATATATATATATATATATATATACACACACACACACACACACACACACACACACACACACACACACACAGAGTCGAGACTCACTTATCCGAACTAATTGGGACCTAGGGTGGTTCAGATACTTAAACTGTTCAGAAAATCAAACGTACATTGAACCTGATAAACTTCTAAAATACTGTTTTTTCTGCATGCAGGGAATACACTTCTCAACCATTCAGTGATTTCAGAGGGCAATAAAGAATATTTTTCACACGAGTGGGCTACAAGCTCAAAAAAAAAAAAAGCACAAGTGAATACGTATAACATTTACATATTCAGACTTTTTGACTTTTCCTACACAAAAACTTTGGAAGACTGTGTTCAGATAACTGACATTTCGGACAATCGACTCTGTATTGTACACACACACACACACACACACACACACATGTATGTAGGTTTACCATGGTTTTAGCGATCATAACAATGTTGAATAACAATCACGTGACCAGAAGGGCTGAAAAACGAGAATGCAAAAGTCAACTTTTTTGAACACCCAGATTTTGCCCTCTCCCCTCTTTCTGGACCCACAATAGCATTTGTTCCTGTGTCCACACAGGTCAGGGGATTCAATGTTTGACACTGTTCAAACAAGTGGGCATCAACATTCTCGTCTTGCAACTTTCTGGTCGTGTAATTTAATGATCCAACATTGTTATAATTGATAAAACCATAGTAAACCATATATGTACACACACACACACACACACACACACACACACACACACACACGTCAACTGACAGGTAGTTCAGTCAGATTACATCAGAATACATTTGATCTAATGTGTTTTATTGTTGTTTTTTGTGAAAGTGAACGACAACAGATACTTGCATGAAATTCACTTACACTACAGGATGGCGGATCGGAGGATGGTTTCATAAGCCCTGCAGAAAAGTGCAGCAAGGGATTTCATTTACCCCACTGCTGTGCGAACTTGGAGTTGATTTATTTGTGGGGTATGTGAGCTGCAGAGGACATGATCCCCCCTCCCAAACTATCAGTATTTGTTTTCTACAATGGCTTTAATGAGTAGGGTTTTCACTTTTTCAGTGATGTAGATGGCACTGATATTTTGACAAACATCTTTATCTTTTGTGTGTGTGTGTGTGTATTCTCATACAAAAGATCCAGCACTGTCATGTAAAAATAACAAAAACATATATTTTATTTCACTCAATAGTGTTTCTCTTCTGTCCCACAACAGACCCAAGAACCAGAGTCTCGCCTGCAGGCTTTCTCAATGTCATGAGACTTCACATAGCAAAATGTAAATATTATACATGACAGCTAATGACTAGCAAACCACCAAGCAAAAAGAAAAAAAACGATTACATAAATTACAGTACAAAAAAAAAATTAAAGAAACTGAATAAAAAAAATGTAGTAAGGCAATACTGCCACCTGGAGATAAATCAAATAAATACAACCCATATAAAATTCATCACCAAGAAGCACTTCAAGAAATAACGTATTTTACAGCTGATAAAACCAGAAAGGGACATTACAGTGTTATGAAATATACTGAGACAATTTCAAATCTTTTCAGGTTACAAAATGAATGCAGCTAAAACCAAGGCAATAGTGGTAAATTATGTACCTACACACAAATTGGCTTAGCAATATCCACATCTATGGGGATAAGATCAAATGAAGCACTTAGGAGTATGGACTAAAACAAATTCCTGTGTGGCAGCTAAGGATACTTGGGAAGAGATTAAACAAAGGATAATAAAAAAAACTGAGAAAATGGAAGCTCTGTTGTATGGACATGGACAGTAAGATACAAGCAGTTAAAATATTTTTAGTCCCTTTAATCTTGTACACAGGTCAAGCATATCTTTATCAACCAGAGAATAATTTGTGGACAGCAATCAAAGAGCTGAAGGACTTTATCTGGGAGGGGGAGATGGCAAGAGTCAAGTGGGATAAGCTGATTCTTCCAGTAGAACAAATCGGACAGGGATTAGCTGATTTGAAGGGGTACTTCAGAGCTACACAGTTAAGACTCCTACACACAGCACAAGCAGAAACCTATAATTCAAAGTGGAAAGGGATGCTGATGAAATGGGCGCAGCTCTGGAAACAAGGAGAGACTGAGATTTTGGAGGATGCAGACATTTAAGGAGAATAATAATCATACAGATTATATTCATAAAGTAGCAGGAAGTATTCTAAGAATTAAGCCAACATGGGAATCAAGAAAGGAGATTCTGCTGAAAGGGATGACTGCAATTAGGGATACAGGCAAGAGGGGGCTGAAATTTATTGAAGGAAACTGACAAAGGAATCAGGGTATTGGGAGCAAATAATTAGAGAGGGAAAGGTGAATGGGAGATGCCAAGAGTTTATTTGGGCTGCAGGTTAGAGATTGCCTTCCCTATCAAGGACTGATATCAGAGTATAGCCGAAGAGAAAGAAATCAGGGGATCCTAAACAAAAGACCAGCACTGGCAGAGTTTTTAACAGAAGCTGCTGTTAAAGGAATAATTAGTACAGTGTATAAAATATTGCATGATAACTATAAGACTCAATCAGAGGTGGCTAGAAAGGAGTGGGAAGAAAGACTGGATAAGCAAATCAAAAAGAAACAATGGGGGATATATGTATGTCTCCCAGATATACAACACAATCTAAATATGCAACAAAATCTAGAAGATTCAGAATCTTTGCTTGGAAGTGTTTACAAAGGTATTTTTATACCCAAAGTAGAATCCAGATCATTTTTCCTATGGTAAACAGCAAATGTTCGAGGTGTGTTGGGGAAGAAAGAAGCAACTGGGAACATGTTTTCTGGGAGCGTAATGAGTTGGCAGACTTTAAAAATTCCCTGCAGACTGCTCTGTTGGAGATACTGCGTACGCAAATTGGTGCACCTAGGGAAATTATTTTTTAGCCAAGATACAGAATCGGAATAAATATAATAAGGTCTTGCTGAGTTTAATTATGGTGGCTACCAAAAAAATAATTACTAAAAAATGGAAATCAAAGTCTAAACCAACTGTACTAGAAGTAGTGAATATAGTAAAGTAAGTCAAACAACTGGAAATGGGATCTTTAGAAAAGGGTAGGCGCACTTACACAGGAAAAAAATGGGAATTCTGAGAACAATACATACAGATGAGAAATGAGGTTTAAAAGAAGGCAATGCTTGACAATGACTGGTACATTATAAGTGATGGATAATGTTTGCAACTAAAATTATGTCATGGTTTGTTTATATTTAAATAAATGCATAACTGTCTATGTCATAAGTGATAATTTAATAAAGATGTTTCTTGTTTTAAAAAATATTTAATTTTGGATATTACTCTCAAAGAGTGTGTATGTGTATGTGTGTGTGTGTGTGTGTGTGTGTGTGTGTGTGTGTGTGTGTGTGTGTGTGTGTGTGTGTGTAAATCATCAAGTCCAGGCTTTCCAAAGGCTCCTAATGACTATCTTCTTTCCTTATGGATCAATAAGCTTTCTTTCCTTATTTTTGTAATTGTGACAGAAATATTGGCTATGCTAATAAAACAAAAGCATGCTGTGGGCTGCTGCAATAACTGTTTTTAGAAAGGGCTATGTTCACTTTTACATTTTATGTCACAAAGATGTACAGCTGATCTAATTTCTAGGGTAGGGAAGTTTGTCCCACATAAAACCTCCCACTCTGGCAGTCTGCATTATATACTACCTAAAGTGTAATGTAATTAAATTTCTAATCTCAAAAACCTTGGACGTTTTTATTGAAGTGAAATGCTTCATTTTAACCAAATGTGGACAATATACAAAATTTCCACAAGGTGAGCACCCCCAAACAAGCCTGCAGCAATGTCCTTACTCCTAATACCAGATTTTAGAATGAGAAAATATTTTTTCAGCGTTTTGCCTGCTAATATCTAAAAATGCATTTGTGAACAACCTTTCCTTCAAAAAAAACAAAAAATGTTACCACCAGCTATCAAATGCTAATGTTTTATGCCAGCACTTTTTTAAAAGGAAGGAACTAGAATCATATGTAAGAATAAACCTATCTGCATTTATTGAGTGGACAAGTATTCCTTCTCCAACAATGTTACGTAATATATCTTTTATGAGTGTCTCCCCCTCACCTGATTAACAGTTTCCAAAGAATACCCCTATGCAAAAACCTACAAGTTACAGTTTCTGTTTCATAACAGAGTCTCCTCTTCACTACAAATTCTTCTAAGCCTCAAATATTGGGAGTTGGGGATATTCTTTACTATATGTTTAGGATGGCAGTTGTCCACGTGTACAGAAGACCTTCTATGGAATTGTTTCCTAAATTGTACTTTCTGTCCCATCTAAGAGCTATGTGACATCTACATTCAAAAAATCCATCTAAAAAATCGTAGATGGATTTTTTTGGATGAAGCAGGAACGTGTGGGTGTGTGTGTGTGTGTGTGTGTGTGTGTGTGTAAAACTTAATTCTGTATATTTTTTCTTACCCTTAACATCACATACTAACCCTGCTCCTCAGTATCCCATATCCATGCCAAGTCTTCCAGTTAATCTCCTACCCCCAGACTAACTCCAGTACTGCTGTGGTCAGTCATAGTTCCTAAGAGTGTCCTGGGAGCTTGGCCATCTTTGCATCCATATGCCCCCCCCCTTATACGCTCTACCCACTTCCCTCCCTGCCTCCCACACTCAGACTATGTTTGAAGGCAACTCCCCCCTTTTGGGCAATGCTTCCCCTCAGGGAGCATCATTGATGAGTGCCCCCCACCCAGGACTGGCTCATCTGGCCTTCCCTGCTGCTCAGTCTGTTGCTCCAGCTGCTAAGCAAACCTGGGTCACTTGGGCTGTAGTTAGAGATTTTATCTTTCTGCACCATCAGAATGGGTCAGTTTTATACACTTCTGGAATAAAATACAGGATTTGGGGTTTAGGGTCGTACAGTACCAGCTTTTGTTTCTGTTTTTCGCAAATAACTCACTGATCATTAAAAAAAAAAGCATCCAATTATTTCTTAAAAAAGAGGGTTAGGCTCTATGGCCACTATCATAGAAATCTTCTGGTCCAAAAGCTGCGACTTCACCTCCCTAATATGATCCTCCTTTCCCCAAAAAACTATCACTCTGCCCTTGTAATTTGTGATCACAAGGTTCTTCATTATTTCACAAAACCTGACAATGCTTTCTTTTCAAAGATTTTAAATTAAGAGAAAAGTTTACTAAAAAAAAATCAAGCCTCATTTAGATTAAGTTCATTCATAACAGCATTTCGATAATTCGAACAGTAAAGTGGGTTAAAGTCAATTTTATTTTAACCCAAACAAATGATTCTTCTATTTCATGGCCAGATTATTAGTCATATATTGACATTGTCTCCAAATTTGTCATTATTAATGTGACACCCCAACCCTATGTGCAAAAAATGGAAAAAGAGGTTATGGAGGTTGGACATATTACGTACACATATGTACAAACACACAGGTTATACCTCATACCATGCTTTTCGGCCCCAAAACTTGGACCGAACCACAAAAGGAGGGGGAGTATCGATATTCATCAAAGATACCCACACCTCCAGGTTGGTGGCAAAGGACGAAGCATCAGAGACTATCCATGTGCAACTAACAGTGGGTAAAACTGCCTTCCAGTTTATAGCCTGCTACAGACCACCCTCCCAAACCCAGGAACCCCACTCGGCCTTCCTGAGAACACTGGAAAATATGAAGGTCTCTCCAAACACCATTATATTGGGCGACTTCAACTACCCAAACATAGACTGGGAGCATTACTCTATCTCCAACACCCTAGCCCAAAGGTTCCTAGAATTTATAAACTCAAATGCTATGGAACAACTTGTTACCACTCCCACAAGAAGGGAAAACATACTGGACCTGATCATCACCAACATGGGGACTCTATGCTCCAGACCAGAAGTGTATCCCTCACTGGTAAAATCAGACCATAAACTAATCTCACTGGATATTCACATCCCGACCCCACCCCCTGCCCAGAAAACCAGTGAAAAACTTCTCTAAAGCAAATTTCACACTCCTCAAAACTGAGGTGGAATCCTTCAAAGCCCCCGGGCCTGTGGAAAATACGGCCCAGACCGCAGAATCCTTTATAAATGCATTCTATGAACACCTTCAGGAATGCATGGATCATGCGATCCCAAATAAAACCAAGACCCAATCCTCCAAAGGCAGACGTCCTGTCTGGTGGACCCCATCCATAAACAAACTATACAATAGAAGGAGGAAGCTACTAAATGATAGAGCAAAATCCCAAAAAGGGAAGGCAACACTGATCAGTATTAGCAAAAAACTACGGGCACTCATAAAATTGTCTAAGGACAGCTTCGAGAGAAAAATTGCACAGGACACTAAGGATAATCACAAGGCTTTCTTTAGTTATGTTAGAAACCTGGGTGGTAATTCCCAGATATGCTCAGAATTAGTCCAAAATGACAAAAAATACACTGAACCCACAGACATTGCCAACATCCTAGCTGACAGGTTCAGCGCAAACTCCCCCCCCACCAAAAGGGCAAATATCTATCCCAGCAGAGTGCTGCCCCCTGACATCTCAGATGCTCAGGTAAGAGCCGCCCTCTCCAAAGCAAAAACACAGCATCAATGGGACCAGACGGTGTCCCGGCTGCGTCCTACATGAACTCCAAGAAGAGCTAAACCCAAACATAAAACTACAGTTCAATCTCAGCCTTACTACAGGATATGTGCCCAAAGAGTGGCGTACAGCAACAGTAGTCCCTCTCCATAAAGGTGGTGCCTCAACGGATCCTGGAAACTATCGCCCATAAGCCTGACTAGCTTGGTCTGCAAAGCTATGGAAAGGATCATCATGGACCTCATAAATAAAGATATTGGGGACCTACAGACACTGGATCCTACCCAGTTCGGCTTTGTTAAGGGCAGATCCTGCCTCTTAAACCTGGTTGATTTCTTTGAAACAGTCACCAAGGCCACTGACGAGGGAAGGTGGTCCACACAGCCTACCTGGACCTCGCAAAAGCCTTTGATACAATACCTCACTCGGGCATTATAGATAAGCTCACCAGCTTAAATATAAACCCCTATGTCACTAGATGGATTGCAAACTGGCTCAAGGACAGAACCCACATGGTTAGAATTGCTGGAGCCATGTCAGACTCCAAACCAGTTACAAGTGGTGTCCCACAAGGCTCAGTCCTGGGACCTCTCTTGTTCGGTATATATTTCTCGGAGGTACAGGCCAACACGGAAGGACTGTGGCTGACCAAGTTCACAGATGACTGCAAACTGGGCGCCATAATCGACTCTCCAGCCGACACAAGCATCCTCCAAAAGGGCCTCATAGAAACAGACAACTGGTGCCAGAGCCATGGCCTCAAGCTAAATGCCAAAAGTGTATAGTCATCCCTTTGGCAACAACAAAGTGCCCACAAATTACCACATAGGTGGTAATTTATTAAGTACAGAAGAAGTAATTAGGGACCTGGGGACCCAAGTTGATAGCAATCTCTCATTTGACAACCTCGTGGCCAAAGTGGTTAGAAAAACATTTTATATAGCCCACCTAATCATGAAGGGATTCACATCTAGATCAGGGGAGGTCATCGTGCCTCTTTACTCATCCCTCATCAGGCCCATAATTGAGTACAATGCCCCTTTTGGGATGTACCTTACCAGACACCTGCAGCAACTGGAAAGACCCCAAAAGTACCTCACCAAGAGGATCAAAGGGCTCAAACAGATGCCATATGCTGCCCAGTTAAAGAAACTCCAGCTCTAATCAGTGGCATACCGCCTGTTCAGAGGCAATCTGTGCCTGACGTATAAAGCCATGTCCAACCCGGAATTAATGGACATGCTGCACCTCAGAAAATCCAAATCCCATCGAGCTACGCTGTACAGATTACAGAAATAATTTTGCACTCATTAAGTAGCTAAAAAGCCCCCAACAGCCACTCGGTCACTCGCACCTTGATCAAACATTACTGTCTGGTCTGCATTTTCAGGAGTCTGGCCTCATTGGCACCTCAGTGCTTCAGGACATAGCCTTCTGATTGCTAGTAAAGAGCCTCAACAACTGCTCAATCATCCGTGCACAGATCCACCAAACATTAACACTTGAGAGTCTTCTCTCTAGGAACAGAGGCTCACTGATGGTTCAAGAGTCTGCCTTCTGAACCCTTGCCTTTTTACCTTCTTCCAGCTGTGGCCTTCCAGGGATGTTTAAAATAAAGTCAGTGGTTACCATGACAAACAAAAAATTTAACAATAAGACAAGAGAGACAAAATATTGAAAAAGAAAGCTGAAATCGGGTTTACTACAAGACAGGAGAAACCTTGAAACACCCTCAGTCTTCATCAGATTTAAACTGCAGCAAAAACCATAGAAAATTTATACAAATGTGTTGGGCACATCTACAAATCCTTTTAACGTTAACTAACAAATCACTCATTTGACTACTGTACAACACCACCCAAAACTCAAATTAGCATGTTAAATCAATAAAATAAACATTTAAGAAAATTCAACACACATTTTCACTATGTTGTTGCGTCTTTCGGCTTTTCCCGGTTAAGGGTTGCCACAGCGGAACTCCGGTCCACTAATGATTGGCAGTAGATTTTTCACAAACGCCGAGGTACCAGCTCGACGTTCAACCTTCAATGAAGGCATGCCCATTACGCATGTCTTTCGAACGCCCACCCAACTGCGGGAGGACATGCAGACTTCACACAGAAGGCACTCTCTGCACTCCAGACGAGAATCGAACGGGAGAACCTCTTGCTGTATAAACTTTAAATAAATGTTTGTTTGTGTCTTTCGGCCTTTCCTGGTTAGGGGTCGCCACAGCGGAACTCCGGTCCGCTAATGATTGTTAGTGGATTTTTACATACTCCGCCCTGACGCACAACCTTCAACGAAGGCACTCCCCATTCACGTATGCCTCCACACAGAAGACGCTCTAGCTAATAATCGAACGGGACAACGTCTTGCTATGAGGCGACAACGCTACCGCAGCGCTACCAACTTTAAATAAATGTATTTGTTTAAATCTAGTACTGTGTATGAATACTATGCAGGCTTAATGTTTATGCTTGCATTAAGACCATGCCCTCTAGTGGTAAAAACTTAAATGTCACCTAATTACTTCAGAAAGCAATCTGAACTACCAGCCTTATTGTTACACATCTTCAAGAACGCGAAATTTAAATGACCCCAGTATCGCAATCAGAACAATGTAACGCTAAAGTATTATTGCAATACACTTTTTACATCACTCTACTGTTCAAAACTGCATTACAGAGGGACTGTTCCTTGCTTCATACTTAAATGTAAACACTCCTAAACACCGACTTTAGTAACTGTTAAGCAGCATTCACATTACACTACTTATAACTACTGTCAGAATGTACAAAGATGTTAGAGCTATAAATACAACTGCATGTGCAACTGAAGAATTTTACACAACTTTAATGACTATTAAATGAAGTATTGATGAAAGAAGTGCAACTACATAAATGACTTTTGATATTATAAGATCTTCTGTAAGTGAAGGTCGGCTCATTACAAACAATATTTTGAACACATTTATTAGAGATTAAAAATCAAACATTTCTGCAATATGAGCAACATTTTACCATATACGAATACCAAGTAATGCAGAGGTCCTGCTATGTATTGGGTCGAACAGCAAGCTGTCAGGGACCGCAAACAGCAGATACTGATCAGGTGTTGGAGATGAATGTCAGCCTGCATTAAATGCCTTGATACTACAATTTGTGCTCTGTGTTTACATGCTTCAGTGCCCTGTGTGTGGTACTTAGCAGCAAGTACCTTGTCACATTTGTAGAAAGTGGTTTGTTCCTCAATTTAAAGTTGAGGGGGCACCAGATTAAGGGGTGGCACCAAGCAACAGAATAACTACCTACACATCTACAGTAATGAACTGAAAATAACTTTTATCAAAACAATTTAACAGCTCTACTTTCATCAAGTTCACTGCAACTGCTAAATGTGGGCCAACTCTGTCAGGATTAGCTTTAAATGTAATTTTAATTAGATGGAAACTGAGCAATAAAGTGAGGTACAGCCTAACCAAAAATATTTCTTTTCATTACCAAACATGACAGCTCTTTCATCATCCTAACTATTTTTTTTATCATACTAAATACAGAAACTGACCTTGCAGGATGCTACGTCAGACTCCCTGGGGCAACAACCACTGCCTAACATTTTATTCATGTCAAAAGGCTTTCTAAAAAGTTTACTTTACTATTTATTACTACTGTAATTCTTATAAACTACATCCAACAAATCAATGTTAACAAAAGTATATTATACATTAATAAGTGATACACAGTAGTTTTAAAGTAAACTCAACAAAAACATTGTTGTCAATGCTTATCAACACCCCCAAAAATCATCAATACACTACTGTTGGAGTCTGACAGCTGAGAAGCAATTTACTGTCACCCTAGGTTTGCTAAGCCTTTGTGTGGAGGATCTGTGTGCCTCCTGACGTCACCTATAACCAGGGCATCATCACGTATGTTGGCAGGCCCATGATGTCTTAAGGGTATTACAGACACACAATATGGTGACTCCTCTGCATTGTGTTTGTGGTAAAAGGTATACTAGTAATGTGGTGTGTCATTATGCTGCTAAGGAGTTTGAGGGTCTAGCTTTTGCCTCAAGGTTTTTAAGGCATAGGAAGACATTTACTACGTATTTCAAAACAAGAGGACTTCATACCTCTCAACTGCCTAGATTTCTGCCTCATATTATACTCTCTCATGCTTGCATATACTCTCTCCTTTCCTTCTTGTAAATACTAGAGTTCTCAGTGATCAACTCTGGGCCCCCTCCTGTTTAATGTATTCACTAACAAACTTCACTCTGCTACTAACCTCTCTACACTTCTATAGTACGCCGACGACTCAACCCTCATTACCTCTGCCCACAACATCCCTGAACTCCAACATCTCACTCAACAAACCTTCTTCTCTATCGAAAACTGGCCCTCCGATAACCAACGAATACTAAATCCCCAAAAAAAAAACCAAACAAACAAATTCCTTCTCTTCCTCCCTAAAACACTTGCACAGCACAAACTCTTTTTCTCTACCACCTCTCTCAATAACACCATTATTAAACCTGCACTCTACACCAAACTACTTTGAGTTATTATTGATGACAAATTAAAATTCGATATTCATATTCAACAATGTATAAAAAAGACCCACCTGAAACTTGAACTTCTCTACTGCAAAAAAATTTCTGTCACCCTCCTCCAAACCCTCCCTCGCTCAGTCCCTTCCTCTACCCTGCCTTCTTTACACTGCCCCTTATCCTTACTAATGTTCAAACATCTCATCACTAAACTAGAGCAAACTTATAATAAAATAGCCAGATTTGCCACCAATGTCCCATACAAATCTCACCACTGCTTTACCCATAAGTCATTCCAATGGCCAAAATTATCTAGATAGCTATTTCTACCCCAACTACACATTACACACACTATCCTGAATGACCCCTCTGCCTGCCCCTCCATCTCCAATCTAGTCTCCTTCTACTACCCCCATCATCACCTCCGCACTAACAGCAAACACCTCCTTGACATATACAAACCCAATAAAAATACTGGAAAGTCCTTCTACAAATACTCTGTAGCCCATGCTTGGAACTCACTCCCTCACAACATAAGAAACATTCATCATAAATACCTGTTTAAGAAAGAACTTAAACTTTTTTTTCTGAAGACATGGTCCTGTCCATGTCAAACCTTCACCTGACCTAGCCTCCTCTTTTCATCTTAACTGCTCTTCCCTATTAACTCGTTCCCCCCTCTCCTCTCATTTCCTTAGTATTTATCTTTTTAATTATACAAATATATTTTTCCCTTTTTTGTACTCATGTAATATTCTCTAAACCTGTTAACTGTTATTTCACCTATGCTATGTACTGATGTTCTCAAATTTTTGACTTGTACTATGTTTCTGTTGATTTTACTTTTTTTTTTTTTTTTTTTTTGCAACTATAGTAATCTGTACTATTTCTGGAGCTTTTCTCCTTCGGTCTGCACTGAAAATGGGCCCCTGGCTCAGCTGGACTAACCTGGTTAAGAAATGTCAATAAATATATAAATATTTTTAGTCTCCAACTCAATTTTTGTTTGCTGTTTTTCTTGCAAATCACTGAGAATTGAACTAACTAAATAATGACATAAATCTGAGTTTCAGACTTTACATCCTCCAGAAAATGGATGCTTAAACAAATCCTGTTATTCTAGTAACTTTCTAAGAGGAAATATTTAAAACATGGCCTATGTTGGGCCTCTGTCACCCCCCCCCCATTATTTTAGGCTTACTCTAAAAGGTTGAGAGGTTGAGAGGTATGGAGGTCTTGTTTTTTGAATGTCATGCAGATGCCTGGAGGGAATGGGCACTGACAACCTCATATGCTGTGTACATGTGTCTAGATGAAAGGCTAACCTCCATCTTAAGTAGGTATTTGTACCAGTCACATGTGGACTGTAGGGAAGGTAGAGAATTAAATGGCTGTCAGGGAGCATTAAGCAGTTTGAACATAGCCTCAAGGTACCTAGTGCTAACAGACTGACAGTGCAACGTAAAGAAGTGATCTGGTGGCCCATGATCACACAGCAGGTGGCCTGGTGAGAAGCTAGGAGAGAGCTTAAAGAATACAGAAAGTAAACTATGTATCCTTCAAGCAGAATAGAGAATATAGAAGTTAAATGGGCACGAGTTTTACTTACATTTCCTTAAATCAGCAGTGATGTATCACATATGTCTATCTGGATGTGATGGAGGTATGCAATGCAGAAGAGGCACAAGGTAGGTGATGCCTGGTGAAGTGAAGTGGTGCAAAGTGTGGATGGATTCTGAGCATTATCAGAAGTTGTAGCATTTAGCTACCTACCTGCACTGGCTAAGAACCTGGCAGTGAAGTTAAGGTACTGTGTATGTGAAATAAATATGTAGGCTAAAACTATATAGGTACAAGTCTCTGAAACATAACTGTAACTACAGTACACTGTGCCCCACTGGTATGAGATGGGACATCTTAGCCAAATGAAAAGCAATAGTCCCCACAGCTGAACATTTTAAATCAGACAAGAAAAACAGAACAGCCAATCAGACGACAATTCTAAATCAATACTAGCAGCAGTTTAAATGCCCAGAACAGCAATGCTACATTATTTAATAAAATAACTATCAAAATTGGGAATGGGAGAACATCTGTGTGGCTCCCCAGTATGAAACAAAGTCAAGGAGATTTAAGAATTTTACAAAGAAATGTTTGCATTTGTATTTTCAAAGCTAAAGCAAACTTTAGAGATGCCTTGCAAATGCTGGAAACATAATGAAAAGAAAGATAGGTAATTGGGAACGTTTTTTTTGGGGGGGGTGTAACTACCTGGCAGCCCCTACTAAGTACTTTTCAGAAATGGGGTGAAATTTTTTCTTTTGAGATGGGACATTCATTATTTATTTATTTACTTACTATTTGGTAATTGGGTAGGGAGAATGATATAGACACCCTTTTCAGCAGAAACCCTGCTCATAAATAAGATCTAAATTGCCCAGACATAGCAAGGCCTTACCAAGTTTAATACTACGGTGCCAAAAAGCAATTACTAGAAAACAGAAATCAAAATCGAAACCGGCCTCAACTGAAGTACTGAGTATTTTAGAAGAGATGAAAGAACTGGAGGTGTAATCCTTTGAAAAGGGAAGGTACAAATTACGTAAATTTCTTGGAACAATGTACACAGAATAATGTTCAGGAGGAGGAAGGTTCAAGGGAAGGCAAGATTTGAGCAATTTATGTAATGTCGGGGAAATTATAGTTGTTAAAAAGAAAACATATGTACAGTGCATGAAAACAATAAAAAATGTTAACCTGGATTTGTTTTCTCAAATAAATGTATTTGTACTCATGTTGCTTCTTAAAATGTGGCAATTTATTAAACACGAGGTCAAGTTATGCGTGCCTCCAGGTACACCCCCAATAATTTATGTTTTAAGAATGAGATTGAAGATCTATCTGTGAGGCTTAGAGAACGTGGCTATACAGAAGATGATTTAGCCTTAGGGTCAAGTAATGTAGATGAGATTAGGAAAGGTAGAGCGGCCCCATATTTCTCTGATAGATCTGGATGCAATATTGATGTCAACATTGACATGAAGGGTAAGCTAGGTAATGCTGCATGTTCAATTCTCTATACTAAAGATGTAGGGTCTATTAAAGATATTATTAGTGCACATTGGCACATATTATCTGTTGATCCTGAAGTGAAGAGAGTGATAGGTGAGAAACCCAAGTTTATATACAGGAACAAGATGAGTTTGAAAAAGTTATTGTGTTACCCCAAAGTCTCGAAGAATAATGGCCCAGGCATGAACGTTCATACGTCCTCATGTGGTCATTGTAATTTTTGTTCTTATATTGAACCTAGTCCAACTTTTGCTCATCCCAATGGTTTTGGTAGTTTTAGAGTTAGAGCAACTGGAGACTGTATGTCGACCAGCGTGGTATATTTGGCCACGTGTGTTGTGTGTCCCGCATTCTATGTTGGCAAGACTAACAGGAGTCTCAGGGATAGAATGCGGGAACACATATATCACATCAGGATAGGTAGTCCACACAATGCCCTGGCCAAACATGTAAGTGAGACGAACCAGACACATAGTTTTAGGTTTAGAATATTGGAAAGGTTATAAGATACACAAAGAGGTGGGGATATTTGCAACCTCACGGAATCCAAGGAAAGTAACTGGATTATTAAACTCAGGTCTGATGTTCCACCTGGTTTGAATGGGAAAGTACCAATCAAACCGTATTTAAAAATGAGGAGACTAAGAACATAACGTACATCTTCATATGTTCACGTATGTTTCTATATCAGTATTGTGATAGATGCACACACATTTGTTTAGGCAGGACTGTTGTCAGTTCTTATGACGATATGAAACAGGGTTTGTTTTGGTTAACAGTCTCTTCACTTTGACTCTGCCTCTTTATTTAATGTGTTTATATTTTTTAATTAATAATTCTACAAGTCCGATGCTGAGGGGTATGTTTTACATGGACAAATTGTTCTGGATATGGTAGCTCTCTACCTCAGTTGTTGGGATCCATATACTATAAATGATTGTGAATAGTTATGTTTTTATCTAGTTTTCATTATAGGCAGTTGCTGCTTTGCTATTAAAGTTCGTGATGAACTGATGTTCATTACATGTTTTTGTATACATGTTGTAGGATGTTATACATCCTTTCTAAATATTTTTCCAGTTTTATGTGATGGATCAATATTTCCTATACACTGGGTATGCATGTTTTTAATGTTTTAAAGTTTTAAATAATTTATTTAGTAAATGCTGGAATATGTCTTTAAATGTTCTTGATTTTTATGGTTGCTTCCCGCCTTTTGTTATATTTAAACACTTTAATGAGAGCTTTTAATTGGTCTGATGAAGCTGTAAGCGAAAGCGCTAACCACCGTGTGTTTAATGTGCACGCAAATAAATATATTTTATTGGAAGATTATGGACTGAGTTTGATCATCTTTGGATATATGCAACTTGTTTTCGAAGTATATCGACCCTTCATTGCTTTGCTCCTAGTCATTTTCATCTTTGGAGTTATTTTCTTTTGCTTTTTGCTAGGAGCATTTACCCTACGTGGACCTACTTCTTCAATTGTAATTTATTAAACACGTTTAAAAAAGTTTACTACCACAGCCAAATTCTAAAACATTTTTCAAGTTCTCAGAAGTATTTTTTAAACAAAGTAATCCAGGTGTTGCGTGGATTTCAAAATTAGATTACAGTTAGGTAATAAGAAACTGAGCAAAAACTACTTTTTCTTGCAACTGTATTATCAGTTTTACATTTCCAGTGTTTATTTACTCCAGTACTTCAGTTTCAACTGCACTTATGTCTTTTTTGAAATCCTGATAGGTAATGCTATCTTTCAAATCAGTTGAAGAATAAATGGGAAAACAGAAATTCTGATAGAAGTACCTGAAGTTTGGAATGCACCTCAAAAATAGAAATCAATAAGGTACACAGCAGACATGGAACACTAAGAAAAGTGACTGCAAGACTGGTTCTGTGGTGCAGCGGGATGAGCCCTATAACCCACACAATTAGGGGAGGGGTGATTAGCAGCCCCAGTACTGAAACAGACATGTGCCAAGGGGGACTGAAAGGGTGTTGCCTGTTCACCTCTCCCAGGGGAATGTGGGACTTGAATGCAAATCAGGGTACACAGAGCAGTGCAATTTACTTGGTGAAGTCCATGAACACCACTGAATATGCTGCGAGAAGAAAGGCAGGGCTGCCTAGAGAGAACTCTCCTTGCGTAGCCACCTTACTGGATGCCCCCACCCCAGCACCTCATCAGGTGCGTGTGGTTAGTAGTGGGGAGAAAAAAAGAAAACATTCAAACCACCTCAGATGGCTGCCACAAGAATGAATTATTTTGGTCAACTCTCACCCAATCACGGAATGAACAGGCGGACAGACCAAAAGAAGGTTTGAAGGCCAGCAGGCAGCAGAGTTAAAAACTGAAAAAAGAAAAAAAGAGGGAGAGATCCTTTACATATTACACTGCTAATAACAGATGTGATGTGTACCATAACTCCCAAGTGTGCCATGAATGGGATCCCACACCCTTAACCATACCAGTCAAATGAAGTAACCCAAAGAGCTTAGCGTGAATAAAATGTTGTAAGGTCTGCCCTATGTTTACAGTACCACGCTTCATACTAGGGCTACGTGGGTTCACTTACTTTTAGTCTTACTGTACAAATTACAACAGGTATCACCCTGCTCAACACGAAACACATAAAACAAATGTGTGCTCACTTTTAAACATATCTATTGGCACATCTGTGACCACTCTTAGTTAAGGTAGCATGCTGTGCTATGACATGTGAACACTTCAACCACCTACATAAAGTGAAAACACAAGCCAGTCTGTGATGAAACAAAATACTGGCCCAAGCTATATTCTGTTCCTTTCTGTTAGTGAAAAATGAAGGAGAGGTCATGTCTTATGCAGATCAGTGACCGCCTGTACAAATTAATGGAGACACACCATTACAGTACACTGCTCACATAGGCTCTTCTGGGCAGTAACTAGGAATGGGTAGGATACCACTAGAAGCATAAGGGACAGAAATAAAAAAGGGGTGAAGGGTAGACTGGAGTTAATATTGTAACAGTGATCCTACTCAAACATCTCCTGTTACAGAGAGTTTCTCCCATAACAGTACTATATTCTTCACATGGATCGCAGGTACAGTACACTTCCTGACCTATGGGAAGATTTACACTGCTGCATCAGGAATGAGGAGGAGGAGGAGCAAAAGGGTCCAATGTCCTATTGGTACCCTATTACGTTGTCGAACTTTTAAAAGTTTGAACGTGTTAACGGAGATCTCCATTCAGTGCGGAAAGGGAAGATTTCCCTTTACTGCACTTTAGTGCGGTCTCGGAGTTGGTATATTTAAACAGTGGGGAGGGGTGCAAGTTGGGCTTGCCCCCCTGCTTACAGCTGTTAGGTAGGTTTTTTCTGTTTTTTATTTTTTGTCATGTTCGAACATATGGGTTCGGCCATATAGTGTTTGAACCTTTAAAGTTTCGATAACGTAATATGAACCCTGTCCTTTTAGGTCCCTGTAAATCAGCACTCCAAAATCCTTCTCTGCTTCTGGATTGCCAACCTGGTTCATAATTCTTTGAAAAATGTGACAACAAATGACGAAGTCACTGTCTCACAAACATATTAGGGAGAAAGATGCCTGAAAATTCTCTCATGTTCTCTTGTTTATTAATGCTCATCACCCATCAGATATCCTACATTATCATTTATCTGACATTATGCTGACTCAAATTTCATAGGACTGGCGCAGTCATCCTTAAGACAGTTTAGGGGGGACTGGGGGATAGAAAGCAGAAGAGGCAGGACAGGTGGGATGTCATCTGAGTCAGAAGGGGGTGTCAGGACTGGCAGAACTGCTCTCCTGCATCAACCATGCTTTAAACATGGTCTCCCCACTTCGTTAGGTTTTTTTCTCATAAGACCCACACAAATCTGGCACTATATCAAAGGGTGTGACCTGCCTAGACAAAAAAAACAGCAGTTTAAATCTAAATCCTTGTGTGCTGGATGTATATAGAAAGGCTTTTAAGTCCTGCATGAGGCATACCCTAGGAACTACATAAGGTTATCCAATTAAATTCCAGCAGCAAAAAACAATAATGCGTAATCAGAACAGAATGACAAAAATACATTTTGTCACAACAGTGCACTTATCATTTCCATGATTCTTCACAACAGAACGTCTGAGGCCATGTGTTGGAGAAGAGTGACGCAGATTTTCTTGGCAAACAGTACTGACACCTGCTGCATGAAAGAACTGAAGACAGAATGGGCCAATGTCCTGTTTTATATGTCAGATGCAGCCTTACAAACTCATGGGATGAAAACTCTGGACCACACCCATGTGTCCTTATAGCTCTAGAAGTAAGGCTGATCCAGGTGTATATCAACCCGCATTGATTCCCACAGGTCTATTTCTACTTCGAACGGTGATCTTTATGAAGATCTCCTAGATTTTAGACTGACTGCAAAACTGCATAATTTTTGTACTGGGCTACAAACCTAACTGTGTGATAATGTGGATTTTTCCCCCCACAACTTACATACACTACAAACTTGGAAGTCCTCCCCCACCCCCCAAATTTCCTGACTCAGAACCACTTCTCCTTTCTTAATATTGCCTGTAAAAAGCCATGCTGATCTGCAGACTAAGCTAAACACGTAATGCTGTTCGGGGGGGGGTCGGGGATCATTGCTAAAGGAAGAACTTTCTTCACAATGACAAGTACTAAACGTGAAACACCAACAACTCCAGAAGAACTGCTTTAAAGTTGCATTAGTAGTTGCTAAATGGTAGGTCAAACTATCCAGCTGTCGGGAAGAATTAGTTCCAGATTCCTTAACTGGAACAGCTGAGGCAAATGAATAAACAGTGCAAGGGAAACAGAGACAATGATTTGGGCAAGGTAGTTTGAGTGGGGGAAGGAAGGGTTGCTATTACCACAGAAAACTGCTTTACAAGAACACATCTGCAGGAAAACTACTTTACAGCGTGCTACTGAATTATTTCCATGTGACCTACAGCCAACAAGTTACGAACCGTAAGAAACGAGCAATTAATGCATAGTTACAGTGGAAGACTGACATACAGAGTTAATACAATTTTCTCCATTATGGCAACTCTTGACAGCACACCCAAAAAAACATAATGGCACTGCAAAATATTTATAGCACAGCTATCGACTGAATGATTCTGCTAAATACAAGCTTTTATCTGCAGCAGCAGCAAGAAGCATTTTATTTCCTTTAAGGAATGCCCTACTTTTTATGCCAAGTGAAACCTGTCGTTAACCCCTCTGTACCTTTCTGCAAAACTGAGCAATATTCCCACAAAGCCCACCTGTCAGTACCCAATGTTTCCTACCATGTGTACAAAGACAACAGTACTAAGGAATACAGTTAGTAATTTACTTAACTATTTCGCCTCTTACAAATCCTTTTTTTTTTTTTTTTCAAAACTCCATTATGAAAAGGTACTTTGACAAAACGGTTTAGTGTAACAGCACAGAAGAAACACAGCTGACTATATTATTTTGAAAAATTAGTAAGTAAACAACATTTTCTGCAGAAAAGTGTAATTAACTGCTGACCTATTGTGAATAAATGCTAAAACGCAATCATAAACTTAATGACTATTTTAAAGTTATTAAAAATGAAGTGTGCGTGTTTGTGGAAAACAAATACTACAAATACAGTCGATTATTATAGTCTAACTCCACTAATAATATGCACGGAAGTTTTGTAAACCTGCACTAGATGGTAGTAATTAACTGCACATTCCCAAGGACTCAGTTAACAACTGCTTGACCAGGGCTATGACACTAGTTTCTCAGGGTTTCACCACAGATACACAGCACTATGCTCCTGGGACAAACACTCGCTGCCTTCTAGACACCACAACCTCTACTTCCTTCAAAATGGAGAAAGAAAAGATCATCACTGGCATGATGTGTGTTACAGACTGACTGTCCCCTGGTATGAATGATAGTTTGAATTTTAAGGCCACACTGTAGATAGTACTGAGTTTTTGAATATCATTCGTGATATACAATTGTAACCAGACTGGTTTCTCTGCACACTGGATGTCACCTCCCTCTGCACCAGCATACCACATGGTGCTGGATTACAGGCCATCGAATATTGGTTAGAGAAATCCCAATTATACACTCCGGGTTTCAATAATTTTCTACTCAAGATAACAATATTTGTTTTAACTAAAACATTTTTTACTTTGATGGCCATTCCTACTGGCAGGTTAGAGGCACAGCCATGGGAGCATCCTTTGCTCCCATTTATGCTAACTTATTCATGGGGTTTTTTGAGGAGCGGTTTATCTATGATACCAACAATAACTCTTTCTTAGACGAGCTAGATATTTGGAGACGATATCTGGATGATTGTTGGATGGTATGGCGGGGTGATGCGACATTTGTACATGAATTTGTTACATATCTCAACAGTAATAAATGGGATCAACAAATAATCTTTTTGGATGTCATTGTTACTCGACAAGAAGACCATACATTGGAAACTCGGGTACACAGAAAATTTCCAAAATATAACACCTTACCTTCATGCCTCCAGTCATCACCCCCGCCATATTATCAACAACATCCCAAAGTCCCAATTCTTACGTATTAAGCGTATATGCTCTTCTGAACAATCTCACCAGGAGTGTCAACAAGATCTAACAAACAGGCTGATAACTAGAGGTTACAACAAAGATCGCATTACCCAAACTGTAACCCAGGTTAACCGTACGCAGAGTTCACAACTTTTGGAATACCAACATGGTACCACTGGACACAATACACAGATATCCCAACCAATTAGACTAGTCACTACATTTGGAAGTAACACTCCAAGATTTAGGGATATCATCAACAATCACGGAGATATTCTACGTGCGCATGAACATTTAAATGGGATACTACAAGATAGATGTGCTTTTTCCTACCATAGAGGTAGAACTATCAACTCACATCTTACCCATTACAAACGCCACAACCCACCCATCCCAATGCAGAAAACACTATTTGGTGACTCTTTAGTAGGCTGTATTCCCTGTGGTCACTGCAGTGCATGTACACATATCTTTAAAAGCAAAGAATTTACTAGTTGTAACACTTCTAAAGTGTATCAGATCAGAGTTTTTGGTAACTGCAGCAGTGACTGGTTAATTTATTTAGCTACCTGCACGTGTTCATCTTTCTATGTGGGGCAAACATCTAGACCCTTTAGACACCGCATAAGCGAACACTTAAGTGAGATCAGAAATAAAAGAGTTTCTAACGCCCTTTACAAACACACCATCACACATAAAACTGCGAAATTCAAGTTTATCATAATAGATAAAATTCAAATGCACAGAACTTCCAAAGCAGGTTGGCATGATATACTAAACAATATGGAATCCTCTTAGATCACCAGGCTGGGAGCTTTATTTAGACCTGGCCTTAATGAATTAAGTTAAATTTTGTTTTGGTGGTTCTGCTTCACATTTATTTATTTTGAATGCATCTCTTTAAATTTTGTGATATAAAAGCAGACACTAGGATGCGCTCTAATTGAATTTTCTGTTGCACTGAAGAAGGCTTGATTCTTAGCCGAAACCGGTTTGCATGATGGAGTTGCCACAATAAAGCCTACTTATTTTACCTTCCTTTGTGCTAGATTGCTTTTGGATGTACAAATGTATATGGTTTAATCCGTGCACTTGGTCTACCCTGCGTGGCTTTGGTTTGTTCCCCACACTGAATACTAGGCCTTTAATTAAGTGATTGTTGTAAATAGGACGTCATTGTGCATGAGAACGTAGAAAGCTGTGGTTTTAGTGATGGCTTGACCTGATGAAGTACTTATAAACAAAATCGACAGCATTTGTTTAATTCGTGTACTTATTATTATGTTTAATAAATACTACTTGGAGTTTTAAGCCCACCATTTTTTTTCCTTCTCTACTTGGGAGAAGACAGAGGCGACACAGACCAGTACAGAAAGGACAATCACTAGCCTGGGCATCTCTCTAAAGGAGGAATCATCTGGGGAAGAACTACAGGGAAGAGTAGTTTCTTTACCCTTATCAGTTTCACTAACACCACATCAGCATCTTTAGAATACCCCTCCTAAGGGGATAGTGAAAAAAAGGAGGCATTTCATGCCTAGTTCCGTAACAGGATGATTTGAGCTCACCAAAAGTGAGAAGCAATGATGGAAAGACAGGTGGGGTTCGGTGCTGGGTGAATGGTGCAGCTGCTTTGTCTCTTTGGATGGAGTGCTCATACCCAAGCTTCTCCTTTTAATTCTACTTTCCCTGGATCCCCACCAAGCCAAGTTCGATCTATTGGCCTGCAGTGCCCTTTAACAGAACCAGGCAACCTTGGAACGAGTGTTATTTTCAAAATATACACAAAGTATGTTTTATCCTCCAGACAATTAATTGCTAGCCCTTGTTTAATTTCTGTTTTTAAGTAAAGCACTCCATCACAGACATTAGTTTGCCCTTCCCATACTGTACTTTCTAACAGCAGTCTTCCTTTGCAAGCTGTTTCAACTATTTGAAAGCCCTGCTGTTTTTCTAGTATTACTAAACCCTTACTCCTATAACTTGTGGTCTTTCTAAATCCCACGTACTTCTGGTTACAAGTGTTTATTTTATTTCAAAAGAAAGGTATGCAAAACAAGTAAGTCCAAAGCACCTACTGATTTTCTTATTGTTTCAGAACATTAGCTGCCCCCCCCCCCCCATTCTGTACTTCTGACTGCAATCTGTCTTTAGATGCTGTACTATTTGTATGCTCTGCTGTTTCTCTACTTCTACTAAAACTTTTCTCTTAATTTCCACATAACTCCTTGGTAAAATTGGCCTATTTTATTTCAATAAGACAGGTATGCAGAACAAGCATGTCAGAGTACCTACTTGCCTTTTCTTATTGTTTCTGTAGACTTGCATATCTGTGAAATCAGGGCCAGCCCTTTTCATCATACTATTGCTATCCACCACTTTTCTGGTCTATTCTGATCCTCCTCCTCCCCACAAGGACAACTGCAGCCTAATCAGGACCAGCCCTTTCCATTATAACCTATAAACCTACTAATAGTCTTCCTTCATCTGTTGCCCACTACACTCCCCCAGTGGTCCTACCTTTATTACAAACAGTAACCCCTCCCACCCTTCAACCTATAACATCACCACACCTATACTTCCTCCTCCAACTTCTCACTACTATCCCTCCTACTCAGCTAATATGTACAAGCACACCATACCTATACTCACTGCATGCACACTCCTTGCATACATCACATCTTACCAAACCTCCACCATTCTTGCACTCAACCACTACCACTGTACCACCACACACACCACCACTCATATCCCACCTCTACTCTACTACTCTCTCATCAGGTCAACAACCTTCCCAATACACCCTCTATATAGACTACAGACCACAATACCTAAACTAAAAACAACCCCACAACCTAACATATCCCTACCACCATACCTATTGCCCACAGAACACAATCAAAAAACTTCCCTTATAAGCAAGCATATACAGAAATTGATAAAACTAATAATGTCATCCATATCCAACCTAGCACTCAGTGGAGACATCCATCCTAATCCTGGTCCCTCTATCTCCAAACCCCTCCCCTCATAATCAGACTACAAACCACATCTCCCAAATCACAGCCAATAGAAAGCCAACCGGCCTCCTTCTGATAAGCTTAAATATTAGAAGTATATGCAACAAGGTGCATGAATTCCATGCCACCATAGACTTCTACTCCCCTGATGTAGTGATCCTTACAGAAACATGGTTAAAACCACACATTACTAATGAGCAAATTCCTCCCTACTGGTTACAATATACTAAGAGTAGACCGACTAAACAAAAAAGGAGGTGGTATAGCTATAATATTTAAGCAGCATCTAGACATCCAGATCTTAAAGTTAGTAGCTCCCCAAATAGGTAAGGAAGAAATAATATATACCAACCTTAAAATAAACCAAAATAAAACCCTAAACATAATAGGTTGCTATTTCCCACCTGGCCACAACATCCCTCCACTTGAAAGCCTCCTCAGCTGGACTACCCACCACCTACCCGAAGAAACTTTAATTCTAGAAGACTTCAACACTGACTGGCAATCCAGCTCTAGCAACCACCCAACCCATCATGCAAATCTTCATGGCTTCACCCAACTAGTCCAGTCACCTACTAGGATAAATAACTCCAACAAACACACTACCCTTGATTGGCTACTAGTCAATAAGAGCCCCCAGTCATATATAGCAGGCTACTTATCTGATAGCCTCAGTGATCACTCCCCAACCTACTTACTAAGAAAAAACCTTTATAAAGCAAAATCCATCATCTACCGTCAAATATGCAAAAAAACTAACTTCAACTCTCTCTCATTCAGCTCTTCCCTAAAAGACTGTCACTGGCAACCTCTAAAATACCTCAAACTAGATGGCGCAGTTGACTACTTTAATAAAACATTCCTTAGCATCCTAAATTACCATGCCCCCATAATACGTTCCCGAACTAGAGCCCAACAATTCTCATGGCTACAAAAAAACACAAAGTCTGAAATGAGAAACGGGGATAAAGCGTGGGACAACTGGCGCAAAATCAAAACCCCCTCTACTAGGCAAAAATTCCTAGAACTACGCAATAGAACCAAAAAGCTTATAAAACAGGACAAAATCCAATACTAACAGTCTGCCCTTACCTCCTCCCAACATAACCCCAAACAATTCTGGTCCTCAATAAACTCCATCCTCCACCCAGGTAAAGTAAGTACACCCACTCCTAACTTAACTCATTCCTCCAAAAATATTGCTACCTCTTTCAACAATCACTTCATACAAACCGTACTATCACTAGCTAGACAACACAACCGCCCCCATAAAACCACACCATCAACTAGAACTAAATCTCCCAACTAGCTTCGCTTTCTCTCCTGTTCCTACCTCCAAAATAAAACAACTACTAACTAAACTTAAAACCACCAGATTAGCAGCAGACAACCTCCCAGGTGAATACATTCAACTTGCAGCTGACGCTCTAGCCTTCCCCGTATCACTCTAGATTAACAGATCTATGTCAGAAAGTTATGTTCCTACACTATGGAAAATCTCACACATAATTTCCCTACACAAAGGAGGCCCCTCCACAGATCTAACCAATTACCACCCCATAGCTATTCTCTCGCCACTCTCCAAAATACTAGAGATGCATCCATTCTCAAGGCTGTAAGCTTCTAACTTTCTAAGTCTTCTCTCTGGCTGGCTAGCTGAACATATGGAAACACTGGTATTTCTGACACTGTATGGTGTTTGCTTTCAGCAAGCACTGGAATTAATGAAAATGCAGGTTTGGGATAATGATCCAGTGACAAAAGAATACTTTTAAAAGGCAATTGTTTTTATTATCAAAAGTGGGAAACTTTCTAACAACATACATTATTATGCGTGAGACTCACACTGTGGTGTAACTAAACAACTACAGAGTAAAGGGACCAAGTGTGACACCCCAAGCCTGATGGATACATACATGCACTGTGATAGCCTCAAAAGCATGAGTTAGAGATTTCATTAGCTATACTAAATGGGGACACTAGAAAAGGGAGAAAGGCTGAGCAATGAATCCCTTAAGGCTTTGTATGGTACATCCTTAGCCTTGCCCTTTACATGACTAAGTGTCCTCTGGTATTTCAACATGTATGTCTGGCATTAACAGTCCTGAAAAAGCAGAGTGGCAGAGGTGTAGGTTAACTGGGAAATGGGTTCTTGGTTGGATCCCTAACCGATCTTTTACTGTCATCCGAGGCCATCGTAGGTGGATCATAATTAGGATCTTTAAGAAGATATTTACAGAAATGTACAACCATGTAAAAGGGTCTGGTTTCCTGGAAGCAGCTGTTTGAAAGTCCAGCTTTACAGATGCAATACTGAATTAATCTGTCAAGGCTTCTGTCACTGGGACACTGCTACAGTTTAGTTCCCTGTATCTCTTCTGGGTAAATGAGAATTCCTAGATTGACATTTGAAATTATCCTTTATTCTGCTGAGGGTGTCACTAAATGAGAAATAGTCTACAGTGGAGGAAGAAGACAAGGTCTGTTAAGTGTCCGAGTGTTAACTGTTTGTAGCAGAAATGGATGCAGTGTGCTCTCCCCATTTGGAGATTGATTGGATATGGCCTTGCCATCTGCCCCTGCTGCAAAGCTTACTAGCAATTGGTCATGTTTCGTAAAAGATTTAATCATATCCAGGTGGAATCTGAGCTGCCTGTGCACATCTAGAGAATGCAGAATTCTTCCCCCCTTGTTTTGTGGGTTAGGGAAAAAGGTGGGCAAATTAATTGATTGGTTGAGTGACACACTGGACACCACTTTAGTCATGAAAGTTGGGTTAGTCCTGAGGGAGACCCTGTCAGCATGGAAAATGATGAAGGGCTCTACAGTCATGAGTGCTTGCAGCTCTGAAACTCTTCTAGCTGAAGTGATGGCCAGAAACAAGGCTGTTTTCCAACAGAGGAATTTTAACTCAGCTGAAGCTGCAGGCTCAAAGGGGGGTAGTGTGAGCTTTTCCAACACAAAGTTAAGATCCCAACCTGGGGTAGGAGCTCTTCTGGGTGGCCTTAAATTGTTAGCCCCTCTTAGGAACTGTTTGATGAGAGAAGAGAGGTGGCTGTGCTGTAATGAGCAGAGATGGCAAAGGCATGAATTTTAATAGAAGAGAAAGAAAGGCCCCTGTGTAGTAGGTCTGCTAGGTAATCCAGGATGAGTGGTAGGGAGGGCTGTGCTGTTTCAGCTCCTTTTGCCTGGATCCAGATGCAATACCTTTTCCACTTGTCAGCACAGGATTTTCTAGTGCTGGGGCATCTGGCCTCACGTGTAACATCCAGGACTTGTTTGCTTAGGCTGGCAGCTGGAGAAGAGGTCAGGGAATAAGCCCGGCTGCCAGGTTCAGAGTTTGCAATTGGGGATGCATGAATTCTCCATTGTTCTGGGTCAGGAGTTTTGGGATCTGAGGTGGGTGCCAAGGTGGCAGTACTGACAGGCTGCGCAGCAGTGGGTACCAATGCTGGCATGGCTAGTCTGTGGCAATCAAGATTGCCCTTGGTTTTTCCTCCCTTATTTTGAGCAGTACCCTTGAAATTAGTGGTAGCGGGGGAAATGCACAGATTGAAATGTTTACCCATTGGAAGGATAGAGCATCCACTTTCCAGGCCTTGCTGTGAGGTTCCCTGGTGCAGAATTTGCTGAGCTGGTGATTGTTGTGGAGGTAAAGAGGTCCACCTTCGGGGTGCTCCATTTCTGGGTTACAAGGTGGAAGGTTCTGTGGTCTAGCTGCCACTCGTGTGGGTCTAGCAGGTTTCTGCTTAAGTTGTCTGCCAGAATTTTGGAAGCCTGGCAGGAATTGTGCTAGCAGATGAATTTGCATGGCTGAAGCCGTGTGTCAAAGGGCCATGGTTAGCCTGCAGAGAGGATAAGAGTGAGTTCTCCCCTGCTTGTTGATATACCACATCAATGTGGTGTTGTCTGTCTTGATCACTAGAGGCCCCAGGGAGAGTAGGGGGTCTGAAAGCTGTCAGAGCGTGCAAAACACCTAGCATCTCTTTCTGGTTGATGTGCAGATGTATTTGATTTGGGCTCCAATGGCCCTGAATGCACCTGCCGTCCAGGTGTGCACCCCAGGCATAATCTGATGCATCTGTAGTTAGGGTCTTGGTGGCGTGGGGTTGTGAGAAGGGAAGACCCTTGTTGTGGTTGCATGCTGCTGCCCTCCACAGAAAATCTTTCCTTAGACAGGGTATCATAGGTATGACAATTTCCAGGTCCTGAGAGTGTTGACACCAAAGGTGTTTTAGGCACCACTGTAGTTTTCTCATATGCAGTCTGACACATGGAATTAGTAGAATGCAGGATGCCATGAACCCTAGAGCTCACAGGATTTTCCTTGCGGACAACTGGGTTCTGGTGGCTAGTTGAGAGAAGTAGCCTTGTTTTTCTGGAATAAGGAATGCCATCTGGGATGCTGTGTCCAGGCTTGCTCCCAGGAATACAATCTTTTGAGTGGGGACTAGTTTGGATTTCTTTTCATTTATAGTATACCCCAGGGAGGTCAGTAGGTCCTTTACAAAGGTCAGGTGCTGTAACAGCTTTTCCTGGCTGTCTGCCTGAATTAGCCAGTCGTCTAAATAGGGATACATTTCAATATTCCTTTGTCTGCAAAAAGCAATGGCTGGAGCCAGGCATTTTGTGAAAACTGTGGGAGCAGTGGATAACAAACTGCTGAAAATGAAAAACTGCTAATCCATACCAAAGAATCCTGAGTAGATCTGTATCACACACCAGTTGAGTCCAACAAGATCCACAAAAGCAGTATTTATACTAGTTGGACTCAACTGGTGTGTGATACAGGTCTACTCAGGATTCTTTGGTGTGGAGGAGCAGTGGATAAGCCAAAGGGAAGCGCAGAGAACTGAAAGTGCATAGATCCTGTCCTGAAACGTAGACATTTCCTGAAAGAATCCCTGACTGGGATGTACAGAAGGGCCTCTTTTAGGTCTAGGGTGGCTAACTAAGCATCCTTGGAAAGCATAAGAAGAAGTTGCTGGAGAGTGAGCATTTTGAATTTGGTATCATCAGGAAGGTATTTAGAATTGATAGATTGAAGATTGGGCGCCAGGTGCCCTCTTTTCTGAATACCAGGAAAAGACTGGAATAGAAATCTTGGCCTATCTGGTCTGCAGGAACAGGCTGTATTGCCCTCATGGAGAGCAGGGAATGGACTTGTTTTTTTGGCCTCTGCCCACTTGTTTGAAGGAAGATCTGGGAACCCTTTTGGGGTTGGCAGAGTGTGGAAATAAAATCTGTATCCCTGGGACACTATGTTGAGGACCCATCGGTCGTTGGTAATAGAGGCCCAGTTTTTGCATGGGAGGAAAGTTTTCCTCCTGGGGGTACAAGCAGGTGAGCAGATGTAAGGGGTGGAGGTGTAAAGTCATTGTGAGTTCTTTCCATAAGGATGTGGCTTGGCACTCCCTGATTTTGAAGTGGAGAAACTTCATTGCTTAGATCTCTGCATTCCCTGGGACTGCTGTCAAGGGGGGGGCTGCTTCTCCTAGGTCTTGTCTGAACTGGCCTGGAGGGGGCCGGAAAGGACCAATGCTTGGAGGGGCAATGCCTACTGAACCTCTGAGGCTGGACCTGTAAGAAGTCTTTAACTGTCTGCATAGATTTAGCTTTTTCTTCCATCTTTTTTTAAGACCTCTTCGGCCTTGGTGCCAAACGAATTGTCTTTGTTCAACGGTGCATCCAACAGTTTTCATTCGACATGGTCTGGCAAGGTCTGTTCCTTGAGCCAAGCATGCCTTCTAAGTACAGAACCTGTGACTGCTGCCCTGCAAGACGCTTCTAGGGCGTCAAAGCCACATTGCAAGGTGTGTTTAGTAACTTGGCTTGCAGAATGCATATGCTCCTGTAATTCTTTACTTTCTGCACAAGCAGGAAAGGTAGATATTTTTTGTTTGAGAAGTTCCATGGTATATTGCTGGTATTTCAGCATGTGGATTTGACAATTCAGTGCTCTATAACGGCAACAGTTGCAGACGTGTATACTTTTTTTCCCAATCTGTCTAAAGCTCGGGAATCCCTGTCCAAAGGGGTGGGATTCTTAGCTGTGGTGGCTTTTATTCCTTCAGGTCCTTGGGAGATGACCTCAGGGTCAGCAGTAGGATTTTTGAAAAGAAATTTGTGAGAGTCAGGGACTCTAATACCTGTCAGTTTTCCTGGGAGGAGGAGGAAGGGTGTCAGGAGTCAAACTGGATTCCATAAAGACTCATCCACAACATCCAAGACGAGGAATGGCTAAAGGTCTGTGCTTTGGTAAATCTAAGAATTCCCTGAGTCTCTTTTTGGACTGGGGATAGTCCTGACATTCCCATTGGAAAGTATGCAGGGTTTCACCAAATAAAAAATCCTCTGGAGGAGAGGCTGAAGGAATGGATTCCTCTGCATCTGAATCCTCATATGCAGACAGAGGTTGCATGTCTTCAAATCAGAAACCTCAGAGTCATTGGACCCCTGGTCAGATAAAACTGCTGGGGACAAATCTCTCTTTCTTTTGGTAGGGGTAGGCTGGTTTCCCTTAATAAGCATGATAAGGTCTTCTGCCATTTTAAGCATTTGAGACTGAGGCATGGAAGCAGGTGCCTGAGCTTGGGTTGTCGTTTTTTAGGTGTAGTTCGTATCCTGGGCCTTAGAAACTCGGTAGTTTTAGAAAGAACTGAAGTTGCAAAATAAGTCGTCGGTTTGTGTCAACTATCGGTAGTGCAAAGAACATCCTTGGAACCCAGTGCCTGCTCAGCAGCTCCGGACCCATCCAAGGCAGAGACATCCGCAGGATCCTTAGTCAAAGAAGAGTCTCGCGGCATACCGGACTTCGAATGGGTCTTGGTAGTGGCCTGCGAATCCAGAGAAATGGGCATCAGGGGCTGCGAAAGTGCCTCACTGAGAACCGGCGAACTGGCGACTAGCTTAACGGAAGCGGCGGCGACGGTTTTGGACCTGTGCAGTCTGTCTCTGTCTTTATCCTTATGTGTTTTTGGAAGATCGGTAGTCGGACGTCTTACCAAAGCCATTTCGGAATACGGAGATCGAGAACGAAAATATTTAGCTACAATAAGGGCCCGATGACGTATAGTTCTGGCATTGAACAAAGCACAAAAGTGACAGCGAGGGACAACGTGGTCTGGGCCTAAACAGGTGACACAGTAAGAATGGAAATCTCATGTGGTATTTGCTTTCCACAGGCGAGACAATTGTTAACTTTTTCTGACATCTGTTAGAGCAAGAATAAAGGATCCCCAATGGGGTACTTAGCTTTAGAAGACTTCAATTCAGAAACGAAACTCAGGTAGCAGCCGACTGGCACTCATGTGAACTGCTTCTGCTTCGGGCTCCTCGGCAAGAAAGACTGATGTAATGGCGTCGGCTGCCTGATTTTATACCACTGACGACCGGATGTCAGTCCTGGAGCGACAGCAACTGATGCAGAAATACTAAGACTCTGGTATTCGGGCCGACAGAGTTATCCCTAGCAGGATAACACAAGTGTGATGACTGCAACAGTGAAACACGAAGAACATCATTTGGTCCATTAAGACCAACTGCAATCATGTTGATAAAGATTAAAAACTAATCTACAGACTGGCAATACTCCAAAACCAATCCACTGAAATCAATTTATGCAACTACAGGAGTAAGGCTCTTTTGGAGAAGGCAATCCACCTTGCACTCCCCATGAGAGGCAACACTCTCACACCCTCTGAACTTGCATATTCCTACTTCAAGACTGCAGAACACTGGAGAAAAAAAAAGAAAACTCTACTGTCTTTGAATGTTGTTTCCTTGATTGACTCTGTAATATCAGCATTAGTTGAAACAGTGCTGAATCTACTGACAGTTTCCAGGATGGTTCATCCACCTCATAGTCAGAGGTTTCTGATTCGGGGGGGGGGGGGGGATAGTACAGTTGTGTACACTTACCATAAATGTAGATATTCGAGTGTATTCACTGTTGCAGTCATTACACGGGTTATTCTGTTGGCAGGCTACCTTCAGTCGGCCTGAGTTCCAAAGTCTAGGTCCGGCGTCGGTTGCTGTCACCTCTTCCCTGACGTCAGTGCGCCAGGGGTATAAAAGATGCAGCCGATGCCATTTTCTTCAGTTTTTCTTGCCCCAGATGTCAGGTGCCCCCAAAAGGGTAGGCTAAAAATATGCCAATAAAACATGCATGCACCAAAATATATATGTTATACCTTGATCTACAGGCAAATACACCACAGAGGTTGTACAGATTAGAGAAGTGCAGATACGTTCCAGCAAAGATAAGGGGGATGGAGGGTGGGTAACCTGGACTGCAACAGTGAATATGCTTGAACATCTACATTTATGGTAAGTGTACACAACTGTACTATGTTCCTCGTGTTTCACTGTTGCAGTCATTATAATTGGGTTGAGTCCCAAAGCTATGGTAGGGAGGCTGGCTCTAAATAGCATTAGGAGCGGCTATGAGGCCCTGCAGAACTGCAGTGGCAAAGCCTGCCCTGGATTTAGAGTAGAGTGGTAAATGATAGTGCTTTGTAAAGGTGTGCACTGAACTCCAGGTAGCAGCCTCTAAAATGTCTTTGGTTGGTACTCCCCTGAGGAAAGCTGCTGAAGTGGCTGCTGCTCTGGTTGAATGTGGCCTAATGCCCTTAGGCACTGGCTTGCCATGATGTGAATAGCAGAAACGAATGCAGTGGCCTATCCACTTTGAAATAATTTGCTTAGAGATGGCCCTTCCTTGTGATCCTGCAGCATATGCCACTAGTAGTTGCTCAGTCTTTCTGAAAGCTTTGGTTCTGTTCAAATAGAAGCATAGCAGTCTGTATATGTCCAAAGAATGCAGAATCCTCTCCCCCTTATTCTGTGGGTTTGGATAAAAAGTAGGCAGATGAATAGTTTGGTTATACCACACTGACACTACCTTAGGCATAAATGTCGGGTTGGTCCTCAGAGAAATCCTGTCTGGATAAAAAATGATAAAAGGTTCCACAGCCATGCGTGCCTGTAGCTCTGAGACTCGTCTTGCAGAGGTTATTGCTAGGAGCAGAGCTGTTTTTCAAGATAAAAAATTGATATTAGCTGTAGCGGCTGGCTCAAAAGGGGGCAGAGTGAGTTTTTCCAAAACATAATTGAGGTCCCATGCAGGTATTGGTGATCTCCTTGGAGGCCTTAAGTTTTTGGCTCCTCTGAGGTATTGCCTTAACAAAGGAGGAGAAAAGATTGGTGGCTCTGTATTGTAATGAGCCGAAATGGCAGAGGCATGAATTTTAATTGATGAAAAGGATAGGCCTTTGCCCAGCATCTCAGTTAAGTATTGCAAAATCTGAGGAATATTTGGTGCTGCTGTGTCAATTCCTTGTGCCTGGTTCCAGGCACAGAATCTCTTCCATTTTCCAGCATAAGATTTTCTAGTACTAGGCCTCCTGGCCTCCAAAATGGCATCCATCACCGCTTTAGTGAGAGATGTGTTTTGTATGACTACATTACCAGCCATGCTGCCAGATTTAAGGTCTTGAGTTGGCAGTGCAGGATCTGATTGTTTTTTTGGGACAGTAGATGAGGTATCTGAGAGGTAAGGTCCCGGCTGGGCATTGAGACAAGTTCCTTAGGACTGGATACCAGACTGGCGGAGCCAGTCTGGGGCAATCAGTATCATTTTTGGCCTCGTCTGACGTTTAGGAGTACCTTGGGGAGGAGAGGCAGTGCTGGAAAGGCATATACTCTTAAGTTTTTCCAGCTGAAAGATAGGGCATCCACTTTCCATGCTTGTCTGTGATAAGTCAGAAATTTTGGGTGAAAGGAGTCAGGGTTTTTCAAAATCCCCTGTAAAAGGGGTTTCCGGGGAGGCAAAGGAGGGAAAGGGGTTTTTCAGGAGTCAAACTGGACCCATAAAAATCCACCCCGCAGGAATCTAAAGGCTGTGCTTTTAAATCTAAAAATTCCGTCTCTTTTCTGGGATGTCCTGACACCCTTTGGAAAGCCCCCTTAAAATTTTTGGGGTTTAAAAATGAAAAATCCTCGGAGGGGGCTGAAGGGAAGGGACCTCGCACTGAATTTGCAACAATTTGATGCTTCAAATTTCAAAAACCCTCAATCGGACCCTTAAAAAAAATCTGGGCAACTCTCTTTCTTTTAAAAAAGGGGTAGTGGTTTTCCCTTTAATAAGCATGATAAGGTCTTCTCCATTTTAAGCTTTAACTGAGGAAAAAAGGGGCCTGACTTGGGTTTTTTTTTTAAAGTTGGGGTTCCTGGGCCTTAAAAGGTATTTTAAAAAGCTAAGGCAAAAAACCCGGGGTTTTTTCCGGAGGCAAAAAACCCCTTTTGGAACCTCCTGCCACACTCCACCCATCCAAGGAGGAACCAGGATTTTGTAAAAAATCCCTCCGGATAAGGAGTCCTGCTCCAAAAAGGGGGGCTCAGGGGTGAAAGTCCCCCTGAAAAACCGGCAAAAGGGTAACAAACGCGTTTGGACCTTGGTCTTCTCGCTTTATCCATTTTTTAAATCGGTATGGCTTTACCAAAGCCGAATTAATCAGAAAAAATTTTGCTACAAGGGCCGGGCAAGTTCGGGTTTGAACAAAGACAAAAGGGAAGCAAACTGGCGGGGCCTAAAAGGGTGAACAGAAGAAGGAAACCATTGGAGAAGGGAGAAAATTGAACTTTTTCTGACCTGTTAGAGCAAGAAAAAGGCCCCCGGGATTTAGTTTGAAACTTCATTTAAAAAAAACCGGGGGCCCGATGGCACTCTGTGAACTGCTTTGTTTCCTCCAAAAAAGCGGGGGCTCCGATTTTATACCACTGGACATTATCCTAGGCAGAACTAGCAGAAAACAAGCCTCTGGAACAAGTTACCGAGGATAATTATGACTGCAACAGTGAAACATGAAGAACATCATTTGGTCCATTAAGACCAACTGCAATCATGTTGATAAAGATTAAAACTAATCTACAGACTGGCAATACTCCAAAACCAATCCACTGAAATCAATTTATGCAACTACAGGAGTAAGGCTCTTTGGAGAAGGCAATCCACCTTGCACTCCCCATGAGAGGCAACACTCACACCCTCTGAACTTGCATATTCCTACTTCAAGACTGCAGAACACTGGAAAAAAAGAAAACTCTACTGTCTTTGAATGTTGTTTCCTTGATTGACTCTGTAATATCAGCATTAGTTGAAACAGTGCTGAATCTACTGACAGTTTCAGGATGGTTCATCCACCTCATAGTCAGAGGTTTCTGATTCGGGGATAGTACAGTTGTGTACACTTACCATAAATGTAGATATTCGAGTGTATTCACTGTTGCAGTCATTACGGGTTATTCTGTTGGCAGGCTACCTTCAGTCGGCCTGAGTTCCAAAGTCTAGGTCCGGCGTCGGTTGCTGTCACCTCTTCCCTGACGTCAGTGCACCAGGGGTATAAAAGATGCAGCTGATGCCATTTTCTTCAGTTTTTCTTGCCCCAGATGTCAGGTGCCCCCAAAAGGGTAGGCTAAAAATATGCCAATAAAACATGCATGCACCAAAATATATATGTTATACCTTGATCTACAGGCAAATACACCACAGAGGTTGTACAGATTAGAGAAGTGCAGATACGTTCCAGCAAAGATAAGGGGGATGGAGGGTGGGTAACCTGGACTGCAACAGTGAATACGTTCGAACATCTACATTTATGGTAAGTGTACACAACTGTACTATGTTCCTCGTGTTTCACTGTTGCAGTCATTATAATTGGGTTGAGTCCCAAAGCTATGGTAGGGAGGCTGGCTCTAAATAGCATTAGGAGTGGCTATGAGGCCCTGCAGAACTGCAGTGGCAAAGCCTGCCCTGGATTTAGAGTAGAGTGGTAAATGATCGTGCTTTGTAAAGGTGTGCACTGAACTCCAGGTAGCAGCCTCTAAAATGTCTTTGGCTGGTACTCCCCTGAGGAAAGCTGCTGAAGTGGCTGCTGCTCTGGTTGAATGTGGCCTAATGCCCTTAGGCACTGGCTTGCCATGATGTGAATAGCAGAAACGAATGCAGTGGCCTATCCACTTTGAAATAATTTGCTTAGAGATGGCCCTTCCTTGTGATCCTGCAGCATATGCCACTAGTAGTTGCTCAGTCTTTCTGAAAGCTTTGGTTCTGTTCAAATAGAAGCATAGCAGTCTGTATATGTCCAAAGAATGCAGAATCCTCTCCCCCTTATTCTGTGGGTTTGGATAAAAAGTAGGCAGATGAATAGTTTGGTTAAGGGCCACACTGGACACTACCTAAGGCATAAATGTCGGGTTGGTCCTCAGAGAAATCCTGTCTGGATAAAAAATTATAAAAGGTTCCACAGCCATGAGTGCCTGTAGCTCTGAGACTCGTCTTGCAGAGGTTATTGTTAGGAGCAGAGCTGTTTTCCAAGATAAAAAATTGATATTAGCTGTAGCGGCTGGCTCAAAAGGGGGCAGAGTGAGTTTTTCCAAAACATAATTGAGGTCCCATGCAGGTATTGGTGATCTCCTTGGAGGCCTTAAGTTTTTGGCTCCTCTGAGGTATTACCTTAACAAAGGAGGAGAAAAGATTGGTGGCTCTGTATTGTAATGAGCCGAAATGGCAGAGGCATGAATTTTAATTGATGAAAAGGATAGGCCTTTGCCCAGCATCTCAGTTAAGTATTGCAAAATCTGAGGAATATTTAGTGCTGCTGTGTCAATTCCTTGTGCCTGGTTCCAGGCACAGAATCTCTTCCATTTTCCAGCATAAGATTTTCTAGTACTAGGCCTCCTGGCCTCCAAAATGGCATCCATCACCACTTTAGTGAGAGGTGTGTTTTGTATGACTACATTACCCGCCATGCTGCCAGATTTAAGGTCTTGAGTTGGCAGTGCAGGATCTGATTGTTTTTTTGGGACAGTAGATGAGGTATCTGAGAGGTAAGGTCCAGGCTGGGCATTGAGACAAGTTCCTTAGGACTGGATACCAGTACTGGCGGAGCCAGTCTGGGGCAATCAGTATCATTTTTGGCTTCTCGTCTGACGTTTAGGAGTACCTTGGGGAGGAGAGGCAGTGCTGGAAAGGCATATACTCTTAAGTTTTTCCAGCTGAAAGATAGGGCATCCACTTTCCATGCTTGTCTGTGATAAGTCCTTGTGCAGAATCTCTTTAGTTGGCAGTTGTGAGGGGAGGCAAACAGGTCTATGTCCAGGCATCCCCATTTCCGTGTTATCATGTTGAAGACTTGTGGTTCCAATTTCTTCTCGTGGGGATCCATGAGGTTTCTGCTTAGTTCAACTGCCAGAGAGTTTTCCTTTCCTGGCAGGAATTGTGCCTGCGGATATACTTGGTAAGTCAATGCTGTGTCCCACAAAGTCAGGGCTAGTCTGCAGAGGGGGAAAGAATGAGTGCCTCCCTGCTTGTTTATATACCACATGACCATGGTATTGTTTGTCTTTATCAGTAGTTGTCCCGGATGAAGTAGGTCCTTGAAGGGTGTCAGGGCATTCTGAACAGCTAGCATCTCTTTCTGATTGATATGCAGATGCATTTGGTTTGTGGGCCATGTGCCTTATATATATCTTCCTGCCATGTGGGCCCCCCAGGCATAATCTGATGCATCCGTTGTTAATGTCTGCCTGGCTGGGGTAAGGTGAATGGCTGTCCCTTGTTCTGGTGACAGGCCTTCGCCCACCATCGAAACTCCTGTTGCAGGCAGGGAATGAGAGTAATTATTGTTTCCAGGCTGTGGCAATGCTGAGTCCAAACACTTTTTAGGTACCATTGAAGTTTCCTCATATGCAGTCTTGCATGTGGAATTAGTAGAATGCAGGATGCCATGAAGCCCAAAGCCTGCAGTATTTTTCTTACAGATAACTGGGCCTTTGTTGCCAACAGTATGAAATAGGTAGTCAGTTGCCTTTGTTTGTCTGGCATGAGATAAGCCATCTGGGCAGTTGTATTTAAGCTTACACCCAGGAATATTATCTCTTGAGAGGGTACTAGTTTTGATTTTTGTTCGTTGATTGTGTACCCTAGGCATGGTAGTAATCTCTTTACAAATGCCAGATGCTGTAGTAGAATGTCCTTGTTCTCTGCTTGTATGAGGCAGTCGTCCAAGTAAGGATATATTTGTATTCCTCTTTGTCTGCAGAATGCAATTACTGGTGCCAGGCACTTTGTGAAGACCCTGGGCGCAGTAGATAAGCCAAAGGGCAGTGCAGAGAATTGGTAGTGCATTGATCCAGCTTTGAATCTGAGGTAGCTTCTGCATGTTTGTCTGATTGGGACATGCAGGTATGCCTCTTTTAGGTCTAGAGTCACAAGCCAAGCCTTCTTGCCCAGCATGGGCAGAAGCTGCTGTAAAGTCAACATTTTGAATTTTGGTATATCCAGATATGTGTTTAGAATAGATAGGGCCAGTATTGGTCTCCAGGCTTTGTCCTTTCTGGGTACCAAGAACAGTGTTGAATAAAATCCTTGTCCCTGCTCTTGCTCTGGTACTTGTTGAATGGCCCTCATGTCCATGAGGATGAGACTTGTTTTTGTGCCTCTGCCCATTGGTTTTTTGGTAGGTCTGGCCAACCGTTTGCCCTTGGCAGGGTATGAAAGTGAAACTTGTAGCCCTGTGACACTATGCCTAAGACCCATTTGTCCTGAGTTATTATGTACCAATTTTGAGAAAAAAGTGCTAGTTTTCCCCCCTAAAGGTTCTGCCAGAAGATAAGTGCTTGGCGCAGGCAGGGGAAAGTCATTGGGACTGTTTCCTGTAAGGCTGCGATTTGTCTTCTCCACTTTTGGAGGTAGAAGCACCCCATTGTTTAGACCTGTATGAACCTTGGGGCTGGGATCTGCCTCTTGGGCGTCTGTATCTGCCCGTTTGTGGTCTGTCTGACACTGGAAAGGGCCAATTCTAACATCGATCTGGAGCAAGAAAAAAGTTTTCCCCAATGGGGTACTTAGCTTTTAATGAAGACTTCGGATCTGAAATTCGAACACGAAAATCTCAGGAGTCGGCCAACCGGCACTTGTGAACTGCTTCTGCTTCGGGCACCGCGCAGCAAGAAAGACTGAATAAGATGGAGTCGGCTGCATCTTTTATACCCCTGATGCACTGACGTCAGGGAAGAGGTGACAGCAACCGACGCCGGACCTAGACTTTTGAACTCAGGCCGACTGAGGGTAGCCTGCCAGCAGGATAACCCAAGTGTAATGACTGCAACATCCCTTATTTTCTTAAGACTAGGGTCCCCTGACACTGACTGCTGTTTTGAAGGCAGTTACAGGTTTTTAAATGTACAAAATCATGAGCCAATTTCATTAAGTCCTCAAAGGAAGGCATGGGAGGCAAAAAGGAATAAAGAACCACAAAATATAATCATACTAGGTGATTAGTAAAACAAAAATCAAATGAATAAAGTCACCACAACGCCCAGACGTCCATGGAAATATGAATTTATTAATAGAATAAATAAGATAAAAAAATAATTTATGTACTCACCATAACATTCCATGTTTGTAGTCCATCTCCCCCTTCATTCTTACATATGGGTTCGGAGCTGATCCTCTGCTCAGACTCTGCCTATTTACAAGCTGGAAGACATCTGTTCGGCTAGTGGCTAGGTAGGTATCCCATGGTGCACCAGTACAATCCCCAGATCTTGTTTGCTGCTAACTAGGAGAAATAATAACAAACATACAGAAAGAAACCAATCTAAAAGGTCTCCATAAAATAATGATAACATTTTTCTGTCTCCAGGTACTTCCAGGATGGGGGTAGGAGGGTGGGTTCGTAAGAATGAAGGGTGAGATGGACTACAAACATGGAACGTTATGGTGAGTACATAACTTCTTTATGTTCTGTAGTCCTATCTCACCTTCATTTTTACATATGGGACAGCGTCCCTAGCACCTTATTCTTGGGTGTCTCAAGGAAAAATACTCCTGAGTACCGTGGAATGAAAGGATGCTCTACCCCTGGTGGTTAAATCCAATTTGTAATGAGTACTAAATGTGTGAGGGGTAGCCCAAGTTGCTGCTGCACAAATATTATCAAGTGGGACCCTGGCTTGAAAGGCTGCAGAGGTAGACTGAGATCTCGCAAAATGAGCCTTGACTTTAAAAGACAAAGGTCTACCCTCAGAGTTGTAAACATAAGCTATACAGCTAGAAATCCAATTTGAGAGTGTTACTTTGGAACCTGGTAAACCTGACCTGGATTCGGAGAAGGAAATACATAATTGATCTGATTTCCTTAGTCCGGTGCAAATAAAAACGTAACTGTCTATGGACATCCAACTGATGAAATCTGTTTTCAGCTGCATTGGAATGATTTGGAAAGAACACCAGGAGTTCTATGGATTGATTCAAAGTGGCATGGGAACAGACCTTGGGGACAAAGGAAGGATTAGTACGAAGAGATACTCAGACAATGGGGTTTTACAGACAATGCTTGTAACTCTGACACCCGTCTAGCAGACGTGATAGTCACCAGAAACAGTCTTCCAAGACATAAATTTCAAGGGGGATGAAAGAGAAGGCTCAAAGGACGGAGAAGTCAATTTGGATAACACAAAATTTAAATCCCATGAAGCAACAGGTTCTTGAAAGGGGGGGTCTTAAAGTGGCACCTTTAAGGAAAGTTTTGCACAGCCTATGTGACATCAGATTAGAAACTTGGAAGCCTAGATGTAAATTTGAAATCATTGCCAATTGAACCCTGATAGTGGCAGCCGCAGATCCCTGGTGGAAAAGCTCAGACAGGAATTCCAAAACCACTGGAACAGAGGCGGTTTAAGGGTCAACATTATTTTTCTCCGCCCAGATAGAGAATCTCCTCCATTTACTGGAATACAGTCTCCTAGTGGTGGTGCTGTGGTAGCGTTGTCGCCTCACAGTAAGACGTTGTCCTGTTCGATTCTCAGCTAGAGCGTCTTGTGTGTGGAGACATGCGTGAATGGGTGTACCTTCATTGAAGGTTGTGCATCAGGGCTGGCAACTCGGCATGTAAAAATCTACTGCCAATCATTAGCGGACCGGAGTTACGCTGTGGCGAGCCCTAACCGGGAAAAGCCAAAAGACTCAACAACAGTCTCCTAGTGGAAGGTTTATGAGAGGATGTAAGGATATGAGTCACGGTGGGTGAGAAGTCATGAAGCCTGACTAGGGATGGAACTGGAGCAGCCACGCTGTCAAACTGAGGGTGTATATAAGGCGGGATGAAGCGAGCCTGACATGTGAATCAAAGGATCTGGAACTGCGTCCAGAATCCAAGGATCGTCTAGGAGAAGAGGCCCGATAAAGGGGAACCAAACCTGATGAGGCCAGTAAGGAGCAATGAGGATAGTACAGTTTTGTACCAACCATAAATGTAGATGTTCGAGTGGTTATGCTGCTGCAGTCATCACACTTGGGTTATCCTGCCGTCAGGTGGTCCCTGCAGTCGGCCTGAATTCCAAAGCCTTGGTCCGGCATCGGTTGTCATCGCTTCTTCCTTGACGTCAGTGCGGCAGGGGTATAAAAAAGGCAGCCGACGCCATTTTCTTCAGTTTTTCTTGCCCCAGATGTCAGGTGCCCCAAACTAAGAAGGCAAAATATGAAGCTTGCAAAACATACCTTAGTGAAAAACAATAGTACTAGTTGTAAGCAAATACACCATATAGACATGCATCCCAAAAGTTGATGTACATGGAGGTATAATAAAAGCCTTGTTAGGTAGAGGGGATGGAGGGTAACCTGGACTGCAGCAGCATAACCACTCAAACATCTACATTTATGGTAGGTACAAAACTGTACTATGTTCATCGTGCTATGCTGCTGCAGTCATCACACTTGGGTAGAGTCCCAAAGCTATGGTTGGGTGGTAGGAACTAAACTGGGTTAGGTGCAGCTAAGCTGCCCGGCAGAACTGCAGTGGCAAACCCAGCTCTGGTTTTTGAGTACAGAGGAAGGTGGTAATGCTTGGTGAAGGTGTGCACTGAACTCCAGGTAGCTGCCTCCAGAATGTCCTTTGTTGGGACTCCTCGGAGGAAGGCTGCTGAGGTTGCTGTAGCCCTGGTAGAGTGAGACCTAATACTAATAGGCACTGCTTTCCCATAGTGTGAGTAGCAAAAGCGGATGCAATGTGCTATCCATTTGGAGATGGTCTGTTTTGAAATAGCCTTTCCTTCTGAGCCTGGTGCATAGGACACAAGGAGTTGGTCAAATTTTCTGAAGGCCTTTGTCCTGTCCAAATAGTAACGTAACTGTCAGTGAATGTTCAAAGAGTGAAGGAGTCTTTCTCCTTTATTCTGTGGGTTTGGATAAAAGGTGGGCAAGTGTATGGTCTGATTGAGAGCCACACTGGATACTACCTTTGGCATGAAGGAAGGGTTGGTGCTTAAAGATACTCTGTCCTGATGGAAAATGATGAAAGGTTCCACTGCCATAAGAGCCTGCAGTTCTGAGACTCTGCGTGCTGAGGTGATAGCCAGCAGCAGGGCTGTTTTCCATGACAAATATTGAAGCTCTGCTGAAAAGGCTGGTTCGAAAGGAGGAAGTGTTAATTTTTCCAGCACAAAAATTAGATCCCAAGTTGGAGTTGGTGGTTTTCTGGGGTGTCTTATATTTTTTGTCCCTCTGAGAAACTGTCTTAGCAAAGGATGAGAGAAAATGGGAGGAAACGTATCATAATGAGCTGAAATGGCTGAAGCATGGATCTTTATTGATGAGAAGGAAAGGCCTTTGTGTAGCATCTCAGCTAGATACTGGAGTATGTGCGGAATTATTTGGGATGCCAGGATTTAGGCTTCTGGCCTGGCTCCATACACAAAATCTTTTCCATTTGTCTGAGTAAGTTTTTCTGGTGCTGGGCCTCCTGGCCTCCAAAATGACATTTTGGACGTCCTTTGAGAGAAGTGCTGTTTGATAATTTAAGGTATTTTCCATGCAGCTAGATTTAAGGTCCTTAGTTGACTGTGAAGGATCTGAGAGTTTTGTTGGGTTAACAGCAGAGGGAATTGAGGTAAGATCCATGGAGGGCTGCGAGCCAAGTTTCGTAGTAGTGGGTACCAGTGTTGACGTGGCCAGTCCGGAGCAATGGAGGATCATCTGTGGTCTCTCTGATCTGGCTTTCAGTAAATACCTGGGTCAGTAGAGGCAGAGGTGGGAAGGCGTAGACTGACAATGCTGCCCAACTGAATGATATGGCATCCACTTTCCAGGCCAGGGGATGATAAGTCCTTGCGCAAAATTTTTGTAGCTGGCAATTGTTGGTTGAGGCAAACAGATCTATGTCTGGTGGTCCCCACCTTTGAGTTATCATTGAGAATACTTGCGGGTGTAGTCTCCACTCGTGAGGGTCTGTCAAATTTCTGCTTAATTCATCTGCCAATATGCTCTCCTTTCCTGGCAGGAATCGTGCTTGCAGTTGTACTTGGTAAGTTAATGCTGTGTTCCACAAGTCCATTGCCTGTCTGCATAGTGGGTAGGAGTGCGTTCCTCCTTGTTTGTTTATGTACCACATAACTGTGGTGTTGTCCGTCCTTATTAGAAGTTGTCCTGGATGCAAGAGGTCCTTGAAGGCTGTTAGTGCATTTTTTACAGCTAGCATCTCCTTTTGATTGATGTGCAGTTGCCTTTGGTTTGCAGACCATTTGCCCTGTATGCATTGTCCTGCCATGTGTGCACCCCAGGCGTAGTCTGATGAATCTGTTGTCAAGGTTTGGTTTGCTGGAGGTGAGACAAAAGGAAGGCCCTTGTTTGCTTGGCATGCTTGAGCCCACCATAGAAACTCTTTCTGAAGGCAGGGAATGAGAGTTATACTTGCTTCGAGGCTGTGTCTGTGCTGGGACCATACACTTTTTAGGTACCACTGTAGTTTTCTCATATGCAGTCTTGCATATGCAATTAGTTGAATGCAGGATGCCATGTACCCCAATGCCTGCAGGAATTTCCTTGCAGTGAGCTGGGTAGAAGTTGCCATCTTTTTGAAGTACTGAGACAGTTGTTTTTGCTTGTCTGGCATGAGGTAAGCCATCTGGGCCGTTGTATTCAAGCTGGCACCCAGGAAAATTATTTCTTGTGAGGGTATTAGTTTTGATTTATTTTTGTTTACTGTGTACCCTAGGCAACTTAGTAACTTTGTCACAAATGCCAGATGCTGTAGTAGGATGTCTTTGCTGTCCACTTGGATCAGGCAGTCGTCCAGATATGGATAAATTTGTATTCCTCGTTGTCTGCAGTATGCAATTACTGATGCCAGGCATTTCGTGAATACTCTGGGCGCAGTAGATAAGCCAAAGGGCAATGCAGAGAACTGATAATGCGTTGTGCTGCCAAAAATCTGAGGTATCTTCTGCAATCTTGTCTGATAGGGACATGCAGGTATGCCTCTTGGAGGTCCAACATTACCAGCCAAGACTCCTTGCCCAGCATGGGAAGAAGCTGCTGTAGTGTGAGCATTTTGAATTTGGGAATGTCCAGGTACGTGTTTAGAATTGAAAGGTCTAAGATGGGTCTCCAGGCTTTGTCCTTTCTTGGTACTAGAAACAGTCTTGAGTAAAATCCTTGACCCTGCTCTTTTGCAGGTACCTTTTGAATTGCCTTCATGTTCATGAGAGCTGAAATTTGCTTTTGTGCCTCTGCCCATTGGTTTGTTGGCAGATTTGGCATGCCTCTCATCCGTGGTAAAGTGTGAAAATGAAATCTGTAGCCTCGGGTAATAATATCCAGAACCCATTTGTCCTTTGTTATGATGTGCCAATTTTGTGGAAAAAGAGCCAGTTTTCCTCCTAGAGGTGCTGCCTGGGCAATTTTGCTTGGCAGGCGAAGAGGAAAGTCATTGAGTTTGTTTTCTGAAGGGTTGAGATCTGTCGTCTCCCCCTCTTTGAGTTGCTGTTTGCCATTGTCTAGGCCTAAAGGTACCTTGTGCCTGGCCTCTGCCCCTAGGGTGGTCTGTACCTGCCCCTTTGGGGTCTGTCTGAAGCAGGAAAGGACCATTTTTTTGATGGCCAGTTTTTGCTGAAGCGAGGAGGTTGCACCTGTAAAAAATCTTTAACTGTTTGCATTGATTTTTGCCTTTTCTTCCATTTTCTTTAAAACTTCCTCTGCTTTGACACCAAATAATGCATCCTTTTGCAGTGGAGCATCCAGTAACTTTGCTTTGACATGTTCTGGTAGGGTCTGCTCTTTTAGCCAAGCATGTCTACGTATTACAGACCCTGTGACCGCTGCTCTACATGAGGCCTCCAAAGAATCAAAACCACACTGCAAGGTATGTTTTCCCACTTGTTCTGCTGCATGCAATAAATCCTGCATCCCTTTGAAATCTAGTTGATCTGTCTGAGGGATCATTTTCTGTTTTAACTGAGTAAGCAAGTACTGCTGGTATTTAATCATGCGGAATTGGCAGTTTAATGCCCTCATGGCCAAAGTGGCAGATGTATACACTTTTTTCCCCCATCTTTCTAATGCCCTGTAATCCCTTTCCGCAGGTAGTGGATTTTTAGCAGTGGAGGCCGTAACCCCTTTGGGGCCCTGGGAAATGGTTTCTGGGTCTGCAGCAGGGCTTTTATATAAAAACTTGTGAGAGTCAGGGACTCGGTAGTATCTGTCTGGTTTAGGTGGTGCTGGTGGTAAGGAATCTGGATTTAGACTGGATTCAGTGTAGACATCATCCAGAATGTCTAAAACAGGAGGAATGGCTAAGGGTCTATGCTGAGGTAGAAGAAGAAACTCACGGAGTCTTTTCTTGGAGTCAGAGTAATCTTGTCCCTCCCAGTGGAAATGCTCTCTCATGGTGTGCAGGGTTTCCCCAAAAGAGAAGTCTTCAGGGGGGGAAATTGAGGGAATAGATTCCTCAGCATCTGAGTCTTCATAGAGAGGGAAGGGGTCATCCTGTTCCTCAGAGTCTGCTGAGGAAATGGATTCCTGGTCAGAAGGAGGTAAATATTCCTCCAGTCTAGGCCTTTTGTCAGGAGGGGGTTGGGAACCTCTGATAAGGGTAATCAGGTCCTCCGCCATTTTGAGCATTTGTTTTTTAGGCATAGGGGCCTGTGTGGGAGTCTGTGGACCCGGTTTCTTAACCTTTGGAAGCCTAGCGTATGACTTAATGGAGAGAGTCGTCGGTTTAAAGACGCCTTCTGAAACCGAAGGCCTGTCCATAGTCTCCGGATCACCGCCAGGGCTGGCGTCCGCGAGTTGAGGAGGAACTGGCTCCAGTGGCCCAGTAGATTCTGTCTGAGAGGTAGTCGCATTTTCTAAGTCTGCGGTAGTCATGGGCTGCATAGGCGCCTCACTGAATACCGAAGATCCGGCGGCAGGCCTAACCGAGACCTCGGTATCTGGTCTAGGTTGCCTGTCTTTGTCCTTGCGTTTTTAAAAAATAGCGGTTGTATGAGGTTCTGACGACATGATGTAGTTGAATTTTCTGCCAAAATAACGTCGGGTGGTATCAGCCCGACGCTTAATAGTGCGTTTATTGAACCTAGCGCAAAACTGACAACCAGAAACGTCGTGGTCTGGGCCTAGACAAGGAATACAATAAGAATGGAAATCCTTATGAGGTATTTGCTTCCCACAAGAAATAAAATTATTAACTTTGTCTGACATCGGTCTAAGGCAAGAAAAGTTTCCCCAACGGGGTGCTTAGCATTATAGAAGACTTCGGCTGAAATTCTGTTCGAAAATCTCAGGAGCTGGCTGACCGGCACTTGCGAACTGCTTCGGGCACTGCGCGGCAAGAAAGACTGAAGAAAATGCCATCGGCTGCCTCTTTTATACCCCTGCCGCACTGACGTCAGGGAAGAAGCGACGACAACCGACGCTGGACCAAGGCTTTGGAATTCAGGCCGACTGCAGGGACCGCCTGACGGCAGGATAACCCAAGTGTGATGACTGCAGCAGCATAGCACGATGAACATCAGTTTGCTTCCCAGCCGTTTCGCTTCCTGAATAACTTTGGGAATGAGAAGAAAGGGAGGAAAAGCATAAAGGAGACCCAGGGGCCAATCGTGAACAAGTGCGTCTCTCATTGATTTCCCCAGAGGGGGGGATGAGGGAAAAGTAGCTGCTGCATTTGGCATTGATCGGGCTGGCAAAGAGATCGCAGCAAGGCTGTCCCCATCTGCGGAAAATCTGCTCCCCTATTTCCTGTTTCAGAGACCAAACATGAAGCATCATTATTGCCCGGCTGAGCTTGTCGGCTATCATGCTGGCTGTCCCTGGAATGTGTGTTGCCACCAGAAAATGCTGAGAAGATATTGCCCATTTCCAAACTCAAATGGCCTCTCAACAGAGTGGGTAAGATCTGGTTCTGCCCTGTTTGTTGATATACCATACTATCGACATGTCTGATTGTATTGCAATAGTCCCCACAGGCAGTAGGTCGTGAAGTGCTAGCAACGCCAGGAGCACCACCCTCATCACTAGAACGTTGATATGCAAGTGAGTCTTGTGATCTTGCCATGTGCCTTGGGCAGTCCTGCCTAGATAATGCCCCCCCCACTCTATCTATGAGGCATCTGTAGTCACAGTGGCAACAGGTTGGTGAGGAACAATTGAAGTGCCCATGATTAACTGATTGGGTAGAGTCCACCAAATGAGGTCCTTTTTGCAAGAGTCTGTCAGCAGTATGTGATGAGATAATGATAGCTGCTGAAAAGACCATTGGGATGACAGGAGCCACTGAAGAATCCTCATGTGTAGTCCGGCTAGTGGCACTAGTAATATGGTGGAAGCCATGGTCCCTAGAAGCTGTAGAATCATCTTGGCTTTGACCTTCCGTAAGGGGAGAAGACATTGAATTTGAAGAATCAGACTCTGTGCCCTTTCTACAGGAAGACGAGCCAACATGTCTACTGTGTCTTTCTCTGCGCCTATAAAAATTACAGATCTATAGGGCAATAAGGCAGATTTTTCCCAATTTATAGAAATTCCCAACTGGGCACAAAGCTGAATGGTAGCGTCCTATTCTGAAGAAGTAGATGCCTGGTGGGGGCACTGTCAGGAGCCAGTCGTCCAGATATGGAAACACCTGGAATCCTCGACATCTCAGGTGGGCTGTCACTACCGCCATACACTTGAACACCCTGGGGGCTGTGGTGAGACCAAAGAGCAGAGCACGAAACTGGTAATGACTAACTCCCAGCTGGAAGCGTAGATGACTCCTCGATGCCCTGTCCATTTTTATGTGGTAGTAGGCATCTTGGCGATCTACTGAGCACATCCAATTTTCTTTCCCTAATAACGGGAGTAGAGACTGCAGTGTCACCATCTGGAACTTGTCCTTCTTTACTGATTCGTTCAATCTGCTGAGGTCCATGATGGGCCTCCAGTCCCTTGTACGTTTTGGCACTAAAAAGAATCTGGAGTAAGTTCCGGATCCTATTTGGTTTGCTGGGATGGGTTGGATGACACTTTTTGACTGCAACTTGTTGATCCCCACAGTTGCCTGATCCCTGTGATTGGGTGGAACATTCGGGATCCTTTTGGGAACAAAAGGTGGAAGAGTAAAGGGTATGACATAACCTCTGGTAATAATTCTTTGTACCCATTTATCTTGAGTGATAATTAGCCAGGCTTCTTGATATAAAGAAATGCGACCTCCGACCAGCCCCAGAAAAGCACAGTCGGACCCCACATCAGGAGCGCTGGTAAGGCCGGCCCTGAAAGGAATCACAACCTCCCTGGTTTTGCAGTCCGCCCCTGCCTCTAGGGTGAAGTCTACCATTTCCTCTGCCTCCTCTGTCTTTGAAGGAGAAGTCACCCTGTGCATCCTGGAAAAACCTCTGGGACTTCTTGAACCACACATTGTCGCTCCTCTAACCCTTGGGGTATGGTCTAGAGGGTACAGTAGAGCATACTCCCATGGCAGGGAGCGTTTTTCCTTCTTGCTCGCAACGGGTGAGAGTGTCCTTTACCTTGGGTCCAAACAATGAGGAACCGTTTAAGGGGGCGTTGGTAAAGGTAGACTTGAACAGCTCTACAAAATTACACAAACGCATCCAGGAATGACGCCTTAGGGAAATTCCTGAACCCACTGCTCTATTCACTCCATCGGCTGCATACGAGATAAGCCTCATGGACAAGTTGACGATAGAGTTCAAGGTGGACAACAAGGCAGACACCTTGTCAGGGATTCCCTCAGTACATATACCTTGTAGAGAATCTCCCAACTCCTTAAGGAGATCTCTCAAGCTTTGTTCAGTGTGTAAGGTAGTTCAGCGATCTAAGAGTAAATGCCGCTGAAGAGAAGATACGCTTCCCGTATATGTCCATCAGTCGAGACTCCTTATTCGGCGGATGAACAGAAGAAGTTTCTGCTAGCTCTGCTGCCACCACCATGGCATCTACGGGAATACCTTTAGACAAATTCCTTTTCTGGGGGTGCAGAAAGAAACTTATTTGGTCTCCTGGGGACTGGCTCCACGGCATCAGTAGTATCCCAGACCTTTCGACAAACTAGCTCCATTAGTTCGTCGAAGGGTGGAGACACCCAAGAAGCTGAAGTTTGACCTGAAAGTCTTCATGTACACTGACTCCTCATCAGAAGGGTGACAGTGGGCCAGCAGCACCACCTCTGCTTAAGGATTTCCAGGATGTCTATGAAGGAGACATCATCAGAGGATGACTTGGGGGACCCTTCTGACTCCTCCAGGTCAGTGTTAGAGGTCCGAGACTCATTCTGGGAGTCTACATGCTTCCTCTTACATGTTCTCTTCCGTGGGGGCTTCTCGGAAGGATATTCCGGAGAGGTCTCGGAAGAGTGGGGGCCACCAGCCGGTGGCTTCTGAGGCTGCGGGTCTCTGCTGTCCAAGGAGAGAGTGGGAGCCGAGACAGAAGTAGGCACCCTAGGGGAAGAGTGTCGGTACCCCTAGTAGGAGCTGAAGATCGAGACAGCACACTCATCATCTCGAATGCTGACCTCTCTGGCTCTGAAGATCTCCTCGGCTCCAAGGAGACAGAGGATGCTATCGGTTCCAGAGCCATCGGCTCTGAGATAGATGTACGATCCGAACTCACCCCTGCCAACGCGCCAAGAGGAAGGCTCGGAATGGAAGAGGTTCGGTTCCAGGCATCCCTGTTGGGGCCGACCGGAGAGCTTCAGCTCCTAGACACCACGGACAGCACCAAGAGTGTCGTAGTGGAACTCCGCTCCGAAATAGCCACACTGGGAGCTGGAGCCAATGGTAAAGGTAAGTACCAAACACTCTGGCTCCGAAAGGCCAGCATGGCTTGGAGGAGGAATGACCGAAGGGGGCTTAACGGACTCAACTGGCCCAGGAACTGACTGGGTTGGAGCCAACAACAATTTCGGTAAGGCAGACAACTTCAAAAGTCTCAGCATTACCCTCTCCACGTCTTCTTCCGATAAACTCCTGGAGGACAGAGTAGGAGAACAGGATCTCTGCTGTATTGGTGATTTCAATGTAGGTGGAGGTTCCATAGACTGGCTCCGAACTACTTGGTGCCGACCCTGTAATCACAGTACAACTCTCAATCGGCTTCGAACTCTGTGGACTGAAGAGACAGTGTATTTATCAGACTTAGTAATTTTTAAGAGGTGGCTCCGAAACACCAGCCGGTGATGGGGAGGGCCTCTTAGAAGACTTGGACTTTTTCCTTTTTAGATCCCTGAGATCTAGCAGAGGAGGAAGGGCTAGCCAGATCTTCCTCAAAGGAAGGTTTTAGGAGACCTTTTAGGATGAGCTTATTTTTTTCTTTCTTGCAACACCTTAGCACTGAAAGAGTGGCAAAATAAGCAAGTTTCCTGTAAGTGGATGGCCCCAAGACAGTAAACGCAGTTACTGTGGCCATCCGTTATAGACATCTTCTGTGAGCATTTTATACATTTTTTTAAACTAGATGGCTTATGGTCCTTGCTTTCCTTAGACATTCTCACAGAAGATGAGCTCACACACACACAGAAAGAGAGGACTAGGTCCTCTAACTTAAATGGGCCTAGCCCAGGCAGGAATAAGGAATGGAAAACTAGGCCTTCTAACTAAAACAGACCTAGGGGGAATAGAACAATAAGAAAGACTCGCACACACTCAAAAGAGGAATAAAGTGTAAACTTTTGAATTTACTAAACAAGGTGAACAGAACCTCATTCTGTTTGCAACACTAATAAAATCAGCAAGCGGAAAGCTGCAAAAAACGAAGACTTATGACCACTAAACTACACACACAGTCTAACTGACCCCAAAACGTGCCTACAATTACTAATATCAAAACGTTAAACAAGAGAAACTGGCACACAGGATACCAAGTACTATAAAGCCAAAAGGCCAACTGTACTAAAAGAAACTGCACACAAACGGCACACTAATAAACGCTAACTATCCTAACTTGCAAACCACACTAACTATGACTATACAATGATATATAACACGATTAAAGGTAAGACAGGAGAATAATCCAAAATTTTTTTAATGAACTTTGAATAAATTTGAAAAACTTAACCAGAGCCAAGGAGAAGCACAACCGAACTTGTTGACGTGGCAAACAAGATCTGGGGATTGTACTGGTGCGCCATGGGATACCTACCTAGCCACGAGCCAACCAGAAGTCTTCCAGCTTGTAAATAGGCAGAGTCGGCGCTGAGGATTGGCTCCGATCCCACATGTAAGAATGAAGGCGAGATAGGACTACAGAACATCAGAACTTAGCGCTTTCGCCTGCATCCACATAGGCATCATCAGAGTCTGATGCTGACCACCTTTATCTTTAAATATAGGACATCCTCATGCATCACCACCAGGGAGAAACTGCCTTCATCCTCAGAAATCAAGACACAGGTGTCAGAACTAGATGCCTGTTGGAAGGCAACTTGACTGACTGAAGACTGGAAAACTTCAGCTTGAGGCAACTTGCCGTCATCTAAGTATGTGGCAGGCTCCTAAGAAGCAATGCCAAAGGCCTTGGAACAATCTGTGTAAGTCACTCAATGGCAGAGAAAGCATCTTATGGATCTGATGCTTCAATGGACATTGCCCACCTATCTTTCTTGCAAGGACTCTTTTCTCTCCTCCTTTTCTTTGAGGCACCACAGTGTCCAAGGTCAAGCAGTACAGGTTCAAAATGTTCTGCAGTGTCTTTGTGATCTGCTTAATGGTCTTCTGGCTAGAGCAAGCATAGAGAGGACAGTTATGGATGTCATGCTTATACCTCAAACAGAATAAACACACTGTGTGGAAGATTTATGTGGGATCTGCTTCCTACACAAAATGGACCTATACAATTTTACTTCTGATATATAAATACCATATGCCAAAAAAACTACATAAGGTATAATTATACACAGAATAATCAAAAGGATAAAAGAGTTTCCTCAGAAGGATACTTATCTGTAAGCTCTGGAATTTAATCTAAATCAACACACATGAATGCTAGCACAACATGCACTGATAAAAATACAAACAGCACAGGAAGATGTCCCAGTTGTACCAGAAATGTGCTGACATCCAATTGGGAGGTGTCCACCTAACCAAGAAGGGGAAACAAAACTTTGTAAATTGGATGTTGGGTTCTTCTGTGGCAGAACTCTCAAGAAAGTATGACTACTATTAACACCTGACACTTGCTCTGCTAACAAGTAATAGTCTAACAAGTACATAATCACCCAACTTACAAGGAAACCCAATAGCTTGGGCTTGATATAGGACTGCTCACATAGAGGAGAAACCAGGAGGGTGTTGTGAACCATCAAGGAAGGTCCTCTTGTATTATCAACCAGTACACTAAGCATAGATCTGTTGTACTCCTTGATAGTTGGCACGAACTCTAAAGCAGTAAACCATCAGGGTGGAAGGAGCCCGAACACCATCAATGACTAGAGTTCAGAAGGCTGGATCTTGCCTGTCTCTGTGGTATGGAGGGATGAAGCTTTAAAAACAACCCAGTCAATTCAAGTTCAATTAGCGGCTTGGGTATTGGATGAACCAGGTAGGGCGGGAGGGGAGTAATGCTGGCTTACCCATCCTGGAGGGAAGGAGGCAGTCTCACCAGGCTCACTCACTGCAACATGGACACCTACTGGTGGAAAGGTGTCTCACAGCTGTTGGGATGCGTGCTTGGTCTCTGCCACGTAACATACATGATCGCCTTCATGGGGCATGCGTGGGGATGTACACTGCCTTAGGGGAAAGGAGTGCAAGTATGCACACAGCCAATGAAGGGAGAGATTGGGGTCATACACAAAAAACATCCAATGGCTGCTTGGATGATGGTCTACCATGACTGAAAGATGGGTCAAGTAAGGCTGATGATGGTAGACATGGGGAGAAAAAAAGATTATAAAAAACAATGCTAAATAATGAAACAGTAAAGGAAGTATGGTGGCTGAAGTCACACAGTCATGATAATAATGCTTAGCAAAAGCATACTATGAAGACAAATGGCTGCAGAGTGAATGTCTGTAATGGAGACATTCTTGAATTATATGTCAGAATTTTTTTAATGGACTGTAGAATTTTTTTAATGGACTGTTTACCAAATAATGGCAAAAATAATGCAGTTTGAACCCACTTAGAAATTGTTTATCTGGCAAATGCCATATTTTCACTTTCTGAAGTAAAGATGATTCTGTCTTCCCAAACTTGGGTAAGTGTTTCGGGTATAAACTTAGCTGGATGTGCGCATCTAGAATTTGAAGATCTCCTTCTCTGAGTTCTGTTCTGGCATAGAAAACTCAAAGCTAAACTATCAGGTTCAGGGAGAAAATGGACTCCACTTTTGGGAAGAAACATGGTTAGCCTTAAGGAAACCCAACACTTGAGAAAGACCTTAGTACATTTCCTACACACATCCTACAGCGCAGACACCAGCAAAGTGCTTAGCCACTGAAGAAGTTGCAATACTGTCCGTGGAGATGGACTTAGACAGTGGGACTTGTTAAAAATTAACAAATTAAAGAGATGCCCATATTTCAGAGCTGTGAGCACAAACCCAGTGAATACCCACATGGGATAGACAAAAAGTACAGTTGTGTACACTTACCATAAATGTAGATGTTCGAGTGTATTCACTGTTGCAGTCATTACATTTGGGTAATCTGTTGGCAGGTTGCCCTCAGTCGGCCTGAATAACAAAGTCTTGGGTTCTGCGTCGGTTGCTGTCTCCTCTTCCATGACATCAGGTCGTCAGGGGTATAAAACATGCAGCCGACACCATTTTCAGTTTTTCTTGCCCCAGATGTCAGGTGCCCCCCAAATGGGGAGCAACTATATATATATATATATAAATATATATATATATATATATATATATATATATATATATATATATATATATATATATATATAAACTGTAAATATATAAATGCACTTTTAGAAACATAAACTTTACCTTCAACTAAAAGTAAATACACCACAAAGGCTTTTGAGTATAGTGAAGGAAAGAAAAGATATAGAATGGGGGATGGCGGGTGAGTAACCCGGACTGCAACAGTGAATACACTCGAACGTCTACATTTATGGTAAGTGTACACAACTGTACTATGTCCTTCATGGATGCATCTGCAGTCATAACAACTGGGTAGAATCCCAAAGCTATGGATGGGAGGATGGAATTAAAGTAGATTATGGTGTGTTTAGGATCCCTTGCAGTACAGCAGTGGCAAACCCTGCTCTGGATCTGGAATATAGAGGTAAATTATGATGCTTGGCAAATGTATGAACAGAGGTCCAAGTAGCAGCCTCTAGAATGTCTTTGGTTGCCACTCCTCGTGAGAAGGCTGTGGTAGTAGAATGAGGTCTTATGTTCTGTGGAATTGGTTTTCCATGGAAGGAATTTCCTATCCATTTGGAGATTGTCTGTTTTTTCCTTCTCTTCCTGTTGCATAGGCTACTTTTTGTTCTGTCCAAGTAGTGGCGTAGCTGTCTATACACATCAAAGTATCAGTTCTTTCCCCTCTGTTTTGTGGGTTGGGGATTGCCTGGTTTAAAGATACTCTGGATACCACCTTGGGCATAAATGTAGGATTAGTCCTCAAGGACACTCTATCTTGGTGGAAGATTAGGAAGGGTTGCACTGCCATTAAGGCCTGTAGTTCTGAAACCCTCCTTGCTGAAGTAATTGCCAGTAGGAAAGCAGTTTTCCATGACAGGTGTTGTAGGTCTGCTGTTGCTGCTGGTTCTTTCTAGCACAAAGTTTAAATCCCAAGCTGGTAATGGTGGTTTCCTTGGAGGTTTTACATTCTTGATTCCTCTGAGGAACTGCCTGAGGTGGATCAAAGCTGTATTCTGCTGAAATAGCTGATGCATGTATCTTGATGGAGGAGTAGGACAGGCCTGAATGAAGAAGTTCAGCCAGATACTCCAGAATGTTAGGCATATCTATGTTTGACACATCTTTTCCTACTCTTTCGTACTCAAATGACAAACCTTTTCCATTTTCCAGCATAGTTTCTTCTTGTTGAAGGTCTCGTGCTTCAAGAATAATGTCTTTAACTCTTTGGGAAAGTTCTGGATTAGCTGCTGCTATGTGATGTTCCATGCAGTCAGTTGCAGCGTTTTTAGGTTTGGATGTATGATGCTGTAGTTGTTCTGAGTTAACATCAAAGGCATCAATTGTTCGAGACATGCTCTTCAGTAGTGGGTACCAGTGTTGTCTTGGCCAGTTTGGGGCTATCAGGATTATCCTTGGACGTTCTTCCTTGATTTTTAGTAGTACCTTGTGTACCAAAGGAAGAGGTGGGAAAGCATATGCTGTTAGGCCTTTCCAGTTGAAGGAGAGTGAGTCCACTTTCCATGCTAGTGGGTGGAATGTCCTTGTGCAGAATTTTTGAGCTGGTGATTGAGAGGTGATGCGAATAGGTCTATCTGTGGCATTCCCCATTTCTTTGAGATGGTCTTGAAGATGTCCGGGTGCAGCTTCCATTGTATTGTCTTTCCCGGTACAAATATTGCCTGTAACTGAATGTTGTAGCTGAGTGCCAGGGTCCACAGCTCCAAGGTCATTCTGCATAGGGGTATGAATGAGTGCCTCCCTGTTTGTTGATGTACCACATGACTGTGGTGTTGTCTGTCCTTATCATCAACTGGCCCTCTTTGAGGAATGGTTTGAACTTTTGGATTGCCAGTTTTACTGCCAGCATTTCTTTTAGATTGATGTGCAGGTGAAGTTGATCCTGTGTCCACAATCCCATTTGTCCAGCATGTGGGCCCCCATCCTAGGTCTGAAGCGTCTGTTGTGATGGTCTGGCTTGGTTGACATCTGCGAAAGGTAGCCTGGGTTTGACTGGCATGCCTGAGCCCACCATAGGAACTCCTGTTTTAAGCATGGAATTAGTGGGATTTCTGTTTCTAGACTGTGTCTGTGTTGGGACCATAAATTCTTTAGGTACCACTGTAGTTTCCTCATATGTAGTCTGGCAAATGGAACCAAGATTATGCATGATGCCATGAAGCCCAAGGCCTGCAGAAATTTTCTTGCTGTTAACTTGTTCAGTTTTGTTAGTGCCAAGAAGTAAAGAGGAAGTTCTTTTGTTTTTCTGTAGTCAGGAATGCCATTTGTTGTACTGTGTCCAATTCCGCGCCCAAGAATGTCCTTGTTTGGGATGGTATCAGCCTTGACTTTTGTAAATTGACTGTGTATCCCAGTCCTTGTAGCAAGTAAATGACCCTTTGTAAATCTGTTGTCAAGCAGGCAGTCCAGGTATGGGTAAATTTGAATTCTGTAGTCTGCAATGGGCGATTACTGATGCCAGGCATTTTGTGAATACTCTGGGCATGTAAGATAAGCAGGCAATGCTGAGAATTGATAGTGCTCTGATCCTGCAAGAAATCTGAGGTATCTTCTGCAGATTGGTCGAATGGGGGATCTAGAGTTACCAGCCAAGACTCCTTGCCCAGCATGGGAAGAAGTTGCTGTAAGGTCAGCATTTTGAATTTTGGGACAATGATGTATGTATTTAAGGTGGACATGGTCTCCAACTTTTTCCTTTCTTGGAACTAGGAATAGTCTGGAATAGAACCCCTTTCCTTGTTCTGCTGTTGGCACTCTTTCCACAGCTCTCATGGTTACTAACTCCATTATCTGGTAGAGCCTCTGTTTTTGATTTGGAGGTAGATTTGGCATTCCTCTTTGACTGGTAAAGTGTGGAAGTGAAACCGGTAACCTTGATCTATGGTTTGTAAAATCCACTTGTCTTTTGTTATGTAGTGCCAGTTCTTTGAAAATAAGGTTAACTTTCCGCCTAGAGGAGCTGCTATTTGTTCCCTGGTAGCGGAGTTAGGATTAAGTCACTGTGGTTGTGCTGATGTAGTGGCAGTGGCTGTGTCTGTGCCTCTGTTGCACCTCCTCTGGATTGGTTTCTGCCTCTGGAACGTCTATTCTGCCCTTTGAAATTTTGTGGAATCAGGAAAGGACCAATTTTTGGCAGGCCAGTTCCTGCTAAACCTTGGGGGTTGAACCTGCAAGAAATCTTTAACAGTTTGAACAGATTTTGCCTTTTCTTCCATTTTCTTCATAACCTGCTGGGCAGGTGTACCAAACAAACTTGTCTTGTCCATAGGAGCATCCAGTAACTTAGCTTTAACATGATCCGGTAAAGCTTGTTCCTTTAGCCATGCATGCCTTCTTATCACTGTGCCTGTCATGGCTGATCTAAATGAAGCCTCCAGTGCATCATAGCCACATTTTAAGGAATGGTTGCTAACCTGTTGTATGTTATTTACCATCTCTAATACATATTTCTTATCAAGAGATTCATCAGTGGTTAGTTTTTAGTTAACTGATCAAGCATAAACTCTTGGTATTGTATCATGTGAAACTGACAGTTTAAAGCTCTAGCTGAGAGAGTAGCTGAAGTGTAGACCTTTTTACCCCATCTGTCTAATGACCTTGCTTCCCTTTCAGAAGGAATAGGGTTTTAGCTGTGGTCTACTGCCTTGGGACCCTGGGATATAGTTTCTGGGTCTGCAAGTGGGGCCTTGTAAAGGTGGTGATGAGTATCTGGCACCCTGTAAAATCTGTCTGGTTTGGCAGGGGCTGGGGTAAAGAATCTGGAGGGAGCAAACATCATTGAAAGCATCATCCACCACAGAGAGAACAGGAGGTATAGCTAAGGGCCTGTGCTGTGGGAGGTGCAGAAAGGTCCTAAGTCTTTTCTGGAGTCTGAAAAATCCTGTTGCTGCCATTGGAACTGTTCTCATGGCATGCAAGGTTTAAGGAGAATTCTTCTGGTGGGGAAGCAGCTGGAATGGATTCTTCAGCATCAGAATCTTCAAAATTGGAGAAGGAGCCTCTGGCTGGTCAGTTATGTCTGATTCATCAGCAGAATCATCAGAAGACACTGGCTCAGGGGCTCTGCCCTAGGTCTCTTCTCTGGGCTGAGAGGCCCTGTCTGGGTGAGATTGAGATCCTCTAATTAAAGAAATTAAATCTTCTGCCAAAGAAAGCATTTGAGAACTAGAAGAGGGCCTGGATGTGGGGGATTTAACAGGCACTGATTTAGTAGTCTTGGCTGCTTTAGGCCTTAATGGACAAGGCTGCTGGAGGCCTAGCAGCACCACGTGCTGGGGAAGAGACATCCAAGGGGATGGTGTCTGATAAGTCAACCACCGTAGTGGGTAAAATTTCTGAGGTCGATTCAAGAGTTGTAGCAGGGGCCTCAGTTGTAGAATAGGTACAGCTGTACTTTGATCAGTTTTCTCGGTTGCTTTACCGTGGTTTCGGCGAAAACGCGGACCGGCGAGTCGGTCTTTATCTTCGTGGTTTTGGAAGATTGGGTAGTCGGAGGATCCGACGCATAATGTAAAACTGTTCTGCAAACTCCGACCCGGCCCTAAAGTTAGTTCGGTTGAAAGAGGCACAGGCGAACAGGCTGCTACGTCGTGGGCTGGGCCTAAACAAGGCAGACAGTAAGAGTGGAAATCTTTATGAGGTATTTGTTTCCCACAGGTTAAACAATTGTTAACTTTTTCTGACATCGGCTGAGGCGCTTTAGAAGTCTTGATAGTATCCGGTAGAAGTAATCTCTGGATCCGACCGACCGCGCACGAACAGCTTCTGCTTGGTGCCACGCGGCAAGAAAGACTGAGGAAAATGGCGTCGGCTGATGCTTTTATGCCGAACCAACAGAGATGACGTCGGGTGGAGTGCGACATCAGCCGGACCCGGACTTTGGAATCCGGCCGACTGCACAGGACAACCCACTTGTTATGACTGCAGATGCATCCATGAAGGACATCTGCTGAAGTACAGGCAGCCCTGGTAGATTGTGATCTGATCCCCTTGGGCACAGGTTTACCATGGTGCAAACAGCAGAAACAAATGCAGTGGCTTATCCATTTAGAAATAGTCTGCTTTGATATAGCCTTCCCTCTGAACCTGCAGCAAATGCTACCAGCAGTTGCTCAGACTTTCTTAGAGATTTGGTCCTGTTTAAGTAGAATCTTAGTTGTCTGTGTACGTCCAATGAATGCAGAATCTGCTCCCCCTTGTTCTGCTGATTTGGGTAAAATGTTGGCAGGTGAATGGTCTGGTTAAGAGCCACACAGGATACCACCTTAGGCATAAAAGTAGGATTGGTCCTGAGGGCCACCCTGTCCGGGTAAAATATAATGAAAGGCTCCACTGTCATGAGAACCTGTAGTTCTGAAACCCTTCTTGCTGAAGTGACTGCCAAAAGAAAAGCTGTTTTCCAATATAGAAATTTTATATCCGCAGTAGCTGCTGGTTCAAAAGGAGGCAGGGTGAGTTTTTCCAGCACAAAATTGAGGTCCCATGCAGGAGATGGTGCTCTCCTGAAAGGCCTTAAATTTGTGGCCCCTCTAAGATGCTGTTTAAGCAGTGGATGAGAAAAGAGGGGAGGCTCTGGGTTGTAATGATCCAAAATGGCAGAGGCATGGATTTTTATTGAAGAAAAAGATAGACCCTTGTCAAGCATCTCAGTTAAGTATTGTAAAATCTGAGGAACACTGAGCTTTGCTGTGTCTATTCCTTGTGCTTGGTTCCAAGCACAAAATCTCTTCCATTTATCAGCATAAGATTTTCTAGTACTAGGCCTTCTGGCTTCCAAAATGACATCCATCACAGATTTACTGAGAGATGTGGTTTGAATAATTAGTTGATTAGCCATGCTGCAAGATTCCGAGTTTGGATCTGAGTGTGCAGAATTTGACAGTTCTGCTGAGAGAGTAGATGAGGTATTTGAGGCAAGTACCATGGAGGAAGGTGTGACATATTCCTTAGAAGCAGGTACCAGTACTGGCGGGGCCAATCCAGAGCAATTAGGATCATTTTTGTTTTTCCTGTCTGACTTTTAGTAAGACCTTGGAGAGTAGAGGCAGAGGGGGGAAAGGCATAGACTGATAGGTTTTTCCAGCCAAAGGATAGAGCAGCCACTTTCCATGCTTTTTTGTGATGAGTTCTTGTGCAGAATTTGTCCAACTGATAATTTTGGGGAGAGGCAAATAGATCTATGTCTGGGCTCCCCCATTTCTGTGTTAACATGCTAAAGATTTGTGGATCTAGTTTCCATTTGTGCGGGTCCATAAGATTCCTGCTTAAGTCATCTGCCAGAGTATTTTGCTTTCCTGGCAGGACTTGAGCTTGAAGATGTATTTGGTAAGTCAAGGCTGTGTTCCACAAGGCCATGGCTAGTCTGCAAAGGGGGTAGGAATGTGTACCCCCCTGCTTGTTTATGTACCACATAACTGTGGTGCTGTCCGTCTTTATCAGTAGTTGTCCTTGATGGAGTAAGTCCTTGAAGGCTGTCAGAGCATTCTGAACAGCTAGCATTTCTTTTTGGTTGATATGCAGATGCATTTGTTTTGGGCTCCATTGCCCTGAATGCATCTCCCTGCCAGGTGGGCCCCCCAAGCATAGTCTGATGTGTCTGTAGTTAGGGTTTGGGTGGCAGGGGGTAGAGTGAATGACAGTCCCTTGTCCTGCCCACCAAAGAAACTCCTGTTGTAGGCTGGGAATGAGAGGAAACATTGTTTCCAGGCTGTGACAATGCTGACTCCATAAACTTTTTAGGTACCATTGAAGTTTCCTCATATGCAGTCTCACATATGGAATTAGTAGAATGCAGGATGCCATGAACCCCAAAGCCTGCAGAATTTGTCTTGCAGATAACTGGGTTTTTATTGCCATTTGTTTGAAGTATGTTGTCAGTTGCCTTTGTTTGTCTGGCGTGAGGTAAGCCATCTGGGCAGTTGTGTTCAAGCTTGCACCCAGGAATGTAATTATTTGAGAGGTTACCAGTTGTGATTTATTTTCGTTTATGGTGTACCCTAGGCATGCTAGAAGCCTTTTTACAAACGCCAGATGTTGAAGAAGAGTGTCCTTGTCCTCTGCTTGAATGAGACAATCGTCCAGATAAGGATAAATTTGAATGTTTCTTTGACTGCAGAATGCAATTACTTGTGCCAGGCACTTTGTAAAGACCCTGGGAGCAGTAGATAAGCCAAAGGGCAGTGCAGGGAATTGGTAATGCAAAAAACCTTCTTTGAAGCGGAGGAATCTTCTGCATGATTCCCTTATTGGGATATGCAGGTATGCCTCTTAAGTCTAGAGTTACTAACCAAGCATTCTTGCCTAGCATAGGCAGTAGCTGTTGTAAAGTCAGCATTTTGAATTTTGGAATGTCCAGCAACGTGTTCAGAATCGATAAGTCCAGTATTGGACGCCATGAATGGTCTTTTCTGGGTACCAGGAAAAGTCTTGAATAAAAACCTTGTCCTTTTTCCTTTTCTGGTACCGGCTGAATAGCCCCCATATCCATGAGGGACATGACTTGTTTCTGGGCCTCTGTCCACAGGTTTTGTGGCAGATCCGGCCATCCGTTTGGAATTGGCAAAGTATGGAAATGAAATATGTATCCCTGGGATAATATGTTTAATACCCACTTGTCCTGGGTAATTAACTGCCAATTTTGAGCATGAAGTGCTAGTTTGCCCCCCAAGGGGGCTGCCAAAAGATAAGTGCTTGGAGATGGTAGAGGAAAGTCATTGAGAGTGCTTACTGTAGGGTTGTGCTTCGTTTCCTCCAGATTTAGAGGTGGAGGCACCCCATTGCTTTGACTTGTAAGAACCCTGTGATTGATATCTGGAGCCTTTTGAGCACCTGGGTTTGCCCTGAGTGGCTCTGTTGGACACAGGAAAGGACCAATTTTTTAGTAAGCCAGTGCCTACTGAACCTGGGTGGCTGCACTTGCAAGAAATCTTTTACAGTTTGCATAGATTTAGCTTTGTCTTCCATTTTCTTTAAAACCTCTTCCGCCTTATTACCAAACAGAGTATCATGCTGCAAAGGGGCATCCAACAGTTTAGCTTTAACATGATCAGGCAGATTTTGCTCCTTGAGCCAGGCATGCCTTCTAATCACAGATCCAGTAATGGCAGCCTTACAAGAGGCCTCCAAGGAATCAAAACCACATTGCAAAGTATGCTTTCCAACCTGTTCTGCTGAATGCAATAAATCCTGTAACTCTATTTTCCACACAATCAGAAAACAACATCATTTTCTGTTTCAGTAAGCCCATAACATGCTGCTGATATTTAAGCATATGAAACTGGCAGTTTAAAGCCCTGATTTGCCAAGGTTGCAGACGTATAAACTTTCTTACCCATTCTATCCAGAGCCCTGGAATCTCTATCAGAAGGGGTAGGATTTTTGAATGTAGAAGCCTTAACACCTTTGGGACTCTGAGAAATTGTCTCAGGATCAGCAGCAGGATTTTTGAAAAGAAATCTGTGGGAGTCAGGAACCCTGTAATATCTGTCTGGCTTACTAGGAGCCAGAGGCAGGAAATCAGGAGCCATGCTTGATTCCGAGAACACAACATCAACAATGTCTAATACAGGAGGTATTGCCAAAGGCCTATGCTGAGGAAGAAGGAAATCCCTAAGCCTCTTTTTTGATTCAGAGAAGTCCTGACTCTCCCAAATGAAAAGTGAAAAAAGTGAAAATGTTCCCTTAAGTCTCTCCAAAAGAGTAATCCTCAGGAGGAGATGCAGATGGGATAGATTCATCTGCATCAGAATCCTCATAGGGGGGAATAGAAAATTCCTGATCAGAAGAGGAATCAGAAGAAATGGAAACCTGATCTGAAGATTCATAGTCAGTGCCTTGCCTAGGCCTCTTAGCAGGGGGGGGTTGGGAACCCCTGATCAAGGTAATTAAATCCTCAGCCATTCTGATCATCTGTTTTTTAAGCATAGGGGCCTGAGCACGTGGCTCATGCGTTGGTTTTTCAGATATAGAAGTTCTTTTTGATCTTGTTTTTGTTGCTGGCATCGGTTTAATATAAAAATGTCGAGGCCTGAAAACACCCTCAGAAGCCGGTGCCTGCTCAGCGGCTCCGGACCCATCCAAAGGAGAGACATCTGCGGGTTCAATTCTCTGAGAATCTCGCGGCATACCGGACTCCGAATGGGTCTCAGTAGAGGCCTGCGACTCAAAAGTAGCTGGTATCAGGGGCTGCGAAAGTGCCTCACTGAGTACCTGCGAACGGCTTAGGAGAAGCTTTGTCGTCGGTTTTGGACCTCTACTGTCTGTCTCTGTCTTTTTCCTTGCGTTTTTTGTGAACTCCGGTAGTCGGATTGCTAACCGACGACATTTCAAGATAGTTAAATCTTGAACCAAAATATTCAGAGGCAAAAATATACCGACGCTTAGTGCGTTGGTTAAATCTAGCACAAAACCGACGGCAAGGCACGTTGTGATCAGGGCCTAGGCAAGGAATACAGTACAAATGAAAATCCTTATGAGGTATTTGCCTCCCACAAATAATGCAATTATTAACTTTTACCGACATCGGAAAGGAGCAAGAAAACGTTTCCCCAACAGGGTACTTAGCTTTAGTTTGATGACTTCGGTTCTGAAACTCGAATATGAAAATTTCAGGAGTTGGCCGACTGGCACTTGTGTACTGCTTCTGCTTCGGGCACTGCGCGGCAAGAAAGACTGAATACAATGGCGTTGGCTGCATGTTTTATACCCCTGACGACCTGACATCATGCAACAGGAGACAGCAACCGACACAGGACCCAAGACTTTGTTATTCAGGCCGACTGAGGGCAACTTGCCTGCAGATTACCCAAATGTAATGACTGCAACAGTGAAACACGAAGAACATCATTATGCTTCAGTGCAAGCAAGCTTATTTGTACATTATTTCTTATGTATGAATACTGAAGTAAATGTGAACATATATTTTTAGGTAGCTACTAACTTGATATGTATTACCTCATTTGAGAGTCAGACGAATGTTCTACAGGCCAAGATGGAATCAAATGTCACGGGGGTAATTTTCTGATTATTTGTAATGAACTCACTGCAGTAGGTAATCATCTAAAAGAAGCTTTGCACTCAGTGGTGTTTTGCCCTTTTCTCTGAGGTTGGGCCTGTCCTGCCACCATGAAGCACCATCTCACCAATAGAGAGAGGAGATTCTGCTGAAAGGGATGACTGCAACTAGGGATACAGACAACAGGCAAGAGGGGGCTGAAATTTATTGGAGGAAACTGACAAAGGAATCAAGGTATTGGGAGCAAATAATTAGAGAGGGAAAGGTGAATAGAAAAACGCCAAGAGTTTATTTGGCCTGCAGGTTAGAGATTGCCTTCCCTATCGAGGACTGATATCAGAGTATAGCTGAAGAGAAAGAAATCAGGGGATCCTAAACAAAAGACCAGCACTGGTAGAGTTTTTAACAGAATCTAGAACAGAAGCTGCTGTTAAAGGAATAATTAGTACAGTGTATAAAATATCGCATGATAACTATAAGAATCAATCAGAGGCTAGAAAGGATTGGGAAGAGAGAGACTGGATAAGCAATTCACAAAGAAACAATGGGAGGATATATGCATGTCTCCCAGATATACAACACAATCTAAATATGCAACAAATTCTAGAAGATTCAGAATCTTTGCTTGGAAGTGTTTACATAGGTATTTTTATACCCAAAGTAGAATCCAGATAATTTTTCCTATGGTAAACAGCAAATGTTGGAGGTGTGATGGGGAAGAGAGAGACAACTGGGAACATGTTTTCTGGGAGTGTAATGAGTTGACAGACTTTAAAAATTCCCTGCAGACTGCTCTGTTAGAGATATTGGGTACACAAATTGGTTTACCTAGGGAACATTTTTTTTTTTTTTTTTTTAGCCAAGATACAGAATCGGAATAGATATAATAAGGTCTTGCTGAGTGTAATTATGGTGGCTACCAAAAAAATAATTACTAGAAAATGGAAATCAAAGTCTAAACCAACTGTACTAGAAGTAGTGAATATAGTAAAGTAAGTCAAACAACTGGAAATGGGATCTTTAGAAAAGGGTAGGCGTAAATTACACAGGGAAAAAATGGGAATTCTGAGAACAATACATACAGATGAGAAATGAGGTTTAAAAGAAGACAATGATTGACAATGACTGGTAGATAAGTGATGGATAATGTTTGCAAATAAAATTGTCATGGTTTGTTTTCATTTAAATAAATGTATAACTGTCTATGTCATAAGTGATAATACATATGTTTCTTGTTTTAAAAATATATTTAATTTCGGATATTACTCTCAAAAACTATTACACACACACACACGTGTGTGTGTGTGTGTGTGTGTGTGTGTGTGTGTGTGTGTGTGTGTGTGTTAAAATCATCAAGTCCAGGCTTTCCCAAGGCTCCTAATGACAATCCATCTTCTTTCCTTATGGATCAATAAGCTTTCTTTCCTTATTTTTGTAATTGTGACAAAAATATTGGCTATGCCAATAAAACAAAAGCATGCTGTGGGCTGCTGCAATAAGTGTTTTTACAAAGGGCTATGTTCACTTTTACATTTTATGTCACAAAGATGAACAGCCGATCTAATTTCTAGGGTAGGGAAGTTTGTCCCACATACAACCTCCCACTCTGGCAGTCTACATTATATACTACCTAAAGTGTAATGTAATTAAATTTCTAATCTCAAAAACCTTGGAAGCTTTTATTGAAGTGAAATGCTTCATTTTAACCAAATGTGGACATAGGTTCATAGATTATTACTAGGCTAAGTGCCCTTGTGGGCCATTTTAAGCCTAGCCATTTACCCCATGTGAGAATCAAACCCTGCACCTTGCGACTGTAAGGTAAACACCTTAACCATTATGCCAACCTCCCTCCCTAAATATACAACATTTCCACAAGGTGAGCACCCCCACAAGCCTGCAGCAATGGCCTTACTCCTAATATCAGATTTTAGAATGAGAAAATATTTTTTCAGTGTTTTGCCTACTAATATCTAAAAATGCCTTTGTGAACAACCTTTCCTTCAAAAAAACAAAAAATGTACTACCAGCTATCAAATGCTAATATTTTATGCCAGCACTTTTATAAAAGGAAGGAACTAGAATTATATGTAAGAATAAACCTATCTGCATTTATTGAGTGGACAAGTATTCCTTCTCCAACAATGTTATGTAATATATCTTTTCTGAGCGTCTCCCCCCACCTGAGACCTCACCTGATTAACAGTTTCCAAAGAATACCCCCTTTGCAAAAACCTACAAGTTACAGTTTCTGTTTCATAACTGAGTCTCCTCTTCACTACAAATTCTAAGCCTCACATATTGGGAGTTGGGGATATTCTTTACTATATGTTTAGGATGGCAGTTGTCCACATATACGGAAGACCTTCTATGGATGGAATTGTTTCCTAAACTGTACTTTCTGTCCCATCTAAGAGCTATGTGACATCTACATCCAAAAAAATCCATCTAAAAACGATCATATTTTAAAGTGAAACTAATTCCAAACTCACTATTTGGGAGAAGCAGGAACTCATGTGTGTGTGTGTTTGTGTTCTCTGAGGTTGTGCCTGTCCTGCCCCCATGAAGCACCATCTGGTACACCTGTCAGATCCTACTCATTGATCTTTCAGAGGATTACCTGGAACATAACATCAGCCACCTAGGTGGGTGATACCTGGGCTTGTTGCCCTCTAGGCCAGCCTGACAGACAATCATGCTGGAAGCCCACCCTATTCCCTTCCCTGTGTGCTCCCTGTTGTGGTGTTCCCTACTCCTTGTTCATTGTCCAACCTTCCCATCACCAACTGTCCACCCCTCTTGTATGTACATGCCCATCTCCTGTCCTTCCAGGGCTGATATTTTATCCTGCATATCCACAATGGACTCTCAGTTAGCCGCTGTGCTGCCCTACTTGTGGCTGTATATTACCAGTTGCAGCCATGTACTGCTGCATTGTGTTTGGGCACACACATCACCTTGGGCAACTACCATGCCTTAGCCCTGAATTCACTCACAGTGGTCATGTGCACTGCTGTAGCGCTGCTCCTGCCACATTTTATCACAGTCCTGGTCTTCATGTGACTGCTCCAGCTCTAACTGTTATCACACATTTTTTTTTGCCTGGGTATGCAGGCACTGTCCAATGCCTGCTACATTCGTGCAGTGCGCTCCTTGCTTGAGCAGCACTTGTCTACAGATCCCAGCCTATATGTGAACTTAAAATACAATGTTAAGAAACCCAAGGCACATCTCTATGTTCACCCACTTGGAATGGTTCTAATTTAGCAGGGCCTGCTGACTGTCATTTGTAAATTGTTCATGTGTCCATCCAGGACAGATGCCATCTTTAACAGCTTTTCTGCTACCGTTCCTTTCCTGCTGACTACAAAATCAGACACATGCTCATTATGCTCCTCCATAAATAATAAAAACAAAATAGTAATCGAATACAATACAATACCACTCCACACTCACCTCTCCGAGTAGTCTGATACTACAAATTCATGGCTTCTTTTTCGGGTTCTAAATAAAAAAGTTAACATGTTTAAGTATAGCTTTCTATGAGCATAGCTTTTTTTTTCTATTAAGCTGACAAGTACACCAAAAACACAAAACTATTACTTTTACATCTGGCCTATGAAGCTAAAAAGAAGTAATAAAGAAAAAAATTAATAAGCTTAAAAGCATCAGTAACTCAATACATTTTAAGCCAACACTAGCAATGAAACTACAGACTAAAGACAGGTAGAGTAAACATTCAACTGTAGCAGTCTCCATAATGACATCTCTCTATACAAGTGTGATGATTAACAGCTAAACTCTACCAATTCGGGTACAACTGACTTCATGCAGAGGACCTGTCATTGTTCAGAAAGTAAGCACCTCCCTTCCAAGAAGAAGAAAACACACATGCATGTGCACATGCACAAAAACAAAACATTTTTTCAAAATTCAGTTTTACTTCTGCATGGGTTATGGCTGAAATTAGAATAGTATAGGCCAGACCATTCTGTGGATATCGATTTAATAACGAAATAAAAATCCTACTATATGTGGCATTGCACGCTGTTACAAGAGATATGTATGTTACATGTCAGAAAAAGTTCAGGTATGGGTATGATAAATAAACCAGAATGGAGTTAAGATGCCATTATCTGTCTGGACTCTGGTAGAATCATTGTTGCTTTTACAGAGTTCATGCAAGTAATCAGCACACCTGCCTTTGCACTTTGGGCTCATACATTCCCATATAAGTACCCCAACAATATTACAGTTTGAGCCAACGGAAAAAGAGGAGGGCTTTTTTTTTTAATGTCATTTTCCTCTCATGCTTACTGACCATTAAGCCCCTCCTAACAAGACTCAACCCCATTTGTCATCCCTGCAGCACAGAGGTGATGTCTGGGCAGTGCTATCAATCCAGGTAGTCTGAGGGTAGTTGGGTCTTCACCCTATACCCCTTCTTCTGAATGCCTGCTTTGGGGAAAGGGGGGGGGTCCTCCAAATAGCCAGGCAGTCAGTGTCTTAAGCCATGAAACCACATACTCACACCATGCCGGCCACAGGCACCAGACATTAAGATCCTAACCTCCCCACTGTGTAACATAAACATTCACATATCCATGACCATAAAAAAAGTCCACAAAAAACTAGGAGCATTATACAGAAATAAACAATTTCTCACCAAAGCAGCAAAGATTTCCATAGCAAATTCCCACCTTATCTCCACCCTACTTTATGCCTCTCCAGTATACACCAACTTAAGGCAATGTGATCTAAACAAGCTAGAGACCTGCTACAACAAAATCGCCAAATTCGCCACAGGGGCATCCTACCGTAGTCACCACTGTCTCTCACTTGCTGAACTGGGCTGGCTTGAACTCCCTCACCTCCTTCAGTGGTATCAACTGTCACTCGCCCACAAACTAGTAAACCATCCACTAAATGTCCCATCCCTCCAGAATCTATTCCAACCCTATCATACCACCAAACCACTAAGATCCAGCAACAAAAATCACTTGCAGATCACTAAAGCCAATAACTCTGCTGGTGAAGCACTATTCTCTTGCGCCATAGCCAAATTATGGAACTCGCTCCCACCCACAATTACCTCCGTACCATCTTGCACCAACTTCAAAACTTTATTAAAAGCGCACCTAAAAACATGCTGGCTATGCCCTTGCAACTCCCACTCTAATATCATCCACCCCATCCAACTACTACCTTTCTTTCACCTCCACTAACTACCTTGATGATAGCAAGCTCAGATGCTTGTAAGCCTAGTACTTATTATACAGCAGGAACTTCTCATTGTTACATTTGTTAATGTCTGTTATGTACTTCACCGATAAAGATTCTAGTTGTCTATTGATGTACTATGTTCTTCATCTGTAAATATGTTGTAAGTAATTTATATGTTGTTAATCACTATGTAATCCAATGTAACTACTGTCTGTTTATTTTACTGTGGAGCTTTTCTCCCCGGGCCTCTGCTGAAAATGGACCCACGTCCAGTCGGACACTCCCGGTCAACAAATTTAAATAAATAAAATAAATAAATAAACATCACCACAGGGTCTCCTGAGACCCCCCCCCCCCCCGTGTGTGTATATGGTCTCACATAGATTCTTACAAGTGATGCATTCACCAGTGCCACAATTTCACAGAATGCAGCAGCTGGTGTTCTACAAACCAGGAACCACCAATGCCTTTTCCCAGGACAGAAAAGTGTGCCAAAGCTGCATACTCCTACCCTTCCCCACTCAGCTTTTCTAATCCCAAGCTACTATTCAAATTCAAATCACCAAGGCTGCACTCAAGGCTTCTTCCCTCTGCACCACACAGTTGGGCATAGTAGCACACAGTGATGTGTACCAGTCATGCAACACTGACACTCTACTTTCAGGGAAAAGGGTATTTAAGCCTCGACAGTGAGTACAGAACTGTGAGCAACATTTTGTACAGCAAACAGTAAGAAAAAGCATTCACACAATCCCGTCCAACATTAGTTTTCTTTGACCCCCCCCCACTCCCTTCAAGCATGGGGCTCTGTACTATGCACCCCTTAATTTTCCCACACTAGTTAAGAGGGTTAAGCTTACTAGCAAATGTACAACTCTCAGCAAGATGGGTGTCCTATCCTACGCAAAAACATTCTTTAATGCAACTATAATGTGCTGAAAATGTGGTGGAATGATGAACGCTCTCTTCTAGTCACCTGGAATTGAAGTGGATGCAGGACATCACCTCACCCGTCAGTAATTCATCACCAGGTTATTAATCTCCCATATGCTGACAGGCAGATAATGGTAATTACTAAGGTGGTTACATTTCAGAAATGTCCAATGCTTGAACAATTTCAATGCCTTTTTAATTCTGTGTGGACAGCTGGAACAATGTGTCTGGATTATCAAACTGGAATGGCAATACTAATTTTCAAAAAGGGGGAGAGGTGGAGGTGTTCTATTTCTAGGGGGACCATGTTTCTCAGCTTTCCTAAGAAAACCTTACAACAGGTAATGGAAAACATGCTGAAAATGGATCACTTATTCAGGAACAATAGTGCAGATTCTGCCTTGGGTGTGGAATAACACGTCAACTCTTTATCCTTACTATGGCAATTGGGCAATGAAAATTCTACAAGATGATCTATTTGTATTTTGTAGAAAGTGTACGATGATTTAAACAGCACACTTTGTGCAAGGTGCTAGAACAGTACAGAGACGTAAGACCTCTGCTGCAAGCCATTTGGTCTGTACATTTGCAAGGGAAGAGTTAGGCCACTATTTTCAATGTTAATCTGAGCCTCTTCAGTGTCTCTGTAGGACAAAGGACATATCTCATTCTCCACTCCTGCTCATGAACTTCATGGACATACTTCAAGGCCAAGCCAGGGTCTACTGTGTTTGGTGATAAAACTACTGCATCTCCTCTTGTGTGCAGGTAATGCTGCCCACTTGGCCTCAAGCGACTGCCATCTCTGTTACAAAAGTATAGCAGTTCACTGCTAAGTGTGAAGCAGCTGGAATAAAGTATATTTCTACATCAGAGACAACAGCTCTCTTTGGGAAATGAATGGTTTTCTCTCTACAACTGACTGGAGAGGAGTTATGCCAAGTGGGAAAACTGGATTATCATTGGGTATTGCTCTCATCTGGATCAGAATACCAATCGGAGGATGGGCAAATCAGTGACGGTGCTGTAGTCACTATACCAGGGACTGTGGTGATTGAAGCAATAGCCAAATCATAAACAAAGCTCTCAATTTACTTGTCAAATATATGCCCCCACCCTCATCTACTGTTGTGGGATCTGGGTAGTAACAGAAAGGAGTAAGACTGCAGACATCAATGACAGAAATGAGGTTCCTTAGCAACTTCCATGAAATAGCAAGAAGCTTAGCGACCTGAATGGATACAGTAGAAAGTACAGTTGTGTACCTACCATAAATGTAGAAGTTCAAGTGTATTCACTGTTGCAGTCATTACATTTGGATAATCCTGCTGGCAGGTTGCCCTCAGTCGGCCTGAATTCCAAAGTCTTCGGTCCTGCGTCGGCTGCTGTCGCCCCTTCCCGGACGTCAGGTCGTCAGGGGTATAAAAGAAGCAACCAATGCCATTTTCTTCACTTTTTCTTGCCCCAGATGTCAGGTGCCCCCTAAAAGGGTAGCCAAAATATGTACATATATATATAAATACATGCACCAATATAAACTTTACCTTCATCTACAAGCAAATACACCACATAGGTTGTATAAATTAGAGAAGGAAAGAAAAGTTCCAGCAGAAAAAAGGGGTATGGCGGGTGAGCAACCTGGACTGCAACAGTGAATACACTCTAACATCTACATTTATGGTAAGTGTACACAACTGTACTATGTTCTCCGTGTTTCACTGTTGCAGTCATTACATTTGGGTAGAGTCCCAAAGCTATGGTTGGGATGCTGGAGCTAAACAACATTAGCAGCGGCTATGAGGCCCTGCAGAATTGCAGTGGCAAAGCCTGCCCTGGATTTAGAGTAGAGTGGCAGATGATAGTGCTTTGTAAAGGTGTGCACTGAACTCCAAGTAGCAGCCTCTAATATGTCTTTGGTTGGTACTCCCCTGAGAAAGGCTGCTGAAGTGGCTGCAGCTCTGGTTGAATGTGGCCTAATGCCCTTAGGCACTGGCTTGCCATGGTGTAAATAGCAGAAACGAATGCAGTGGCCTATCCACTTTGAAATAGTCTGCTTTGAGATGGCCTTTCCTTGTGATCCTGCAGCATATGTCACTAGTAATTACTCTGTCTTCCCGAAAACTTTGGTTCTGATCAAAGTAGAATCTAAGTTGTCTGTGTACGTCCAAATAATGCAGAATTCTCTCCCCCTTGTTCTGTGGATTTGGATAAAAAGTTGGCAGATGAATATTTTGGTTAAGAGCCACACTGGACACTACCTTAGGCATAAATGTTGGGTTTGTCCTCAGAGAGACCCTGTCTGGATAAAACATGATAAAAGGTTCCACAGCCATGAGTGCCTGTAGCTCTGAAACCAGTCTTGCAGAAGTTATTGCTAGGAGCAGAGCTGTTTTCCAAGATAAAAACTTTATGTCAGCAGTAGCAGCTGGCTCAAAAGGAGGCAGGGTGAGTTTTTCCAAGACATAGTTGAGGTCCCATGCAGGCACTGGTGATCTCCTTGGAGGCCTTACGTTTTTGGCTCCTCTGAGGTACTGCTTTAATAAAGGATGAGAAAAGATTGGTGGCTCTGTATTGTAATGAGCCGAAATGGCAGAGGCATGAATTTTAATTGATGAAAAAGATAGGCCTTTGTCCAGTATCTCAGTTAAGTATTGCAAAATCTGAGGAATATTTGGAACAGCTGTATCAGTTCCTTGTGCCTGGTTCCAAGCACAGAATCTCTTCCATTTTTCAGCATAAGATTTTCTAGTACTAGGCCTTCTTGGCTTCCAAAATGACATCCATCACAGCTTTACTGAGAGGTGTGTTTTGTATGACTACATTATCTGCCATGCTGCCAGGTTTAAAGTACTGAGTTGGCTGTGCAGGATCCGATTGTTTTGCTGGGACAGTAGATGAGGTATTTGAGGTAAGGTCCAAGCTGGGTATTGAGACAAGTTCCTTAGGATTGGATACCAGTACTGGCGGGGCCAGTCTGGGGCAATCGGTATCATCTCTGGCTTCTCCTGTCTGACCTTTAGGAGTACCTTGGGGAGGAGAGGCAGTGGAGGAAAGGCATATACTGATAGTTTTTTCCAGTTGAAAGATAGGGCGTCCACTTTCAATGCTTGCCTGTGATAAGTCCTTGTGCAGAATATTTTTAGTTGGTAGTTGTGAGGGGAGGCAAATAGATCTATGTCCGGGCATCCCAATTCCCTGTTATCAAGCTGAAGACTTGTGGATCCAGCTGCCACTCGTGGGGATCCATGAGGTTTCTGCTTAGTTCGTCTGCCAGAGTGTTTTCCTTTCCTGGCAGGAATTGCGCCTGCAGATGTACTTGGTAAGTCAATGCTGTGTCCCACAAAGTCATGGTTAGTCTGCAAAGGGGGTAAAAATGTGTGCCCCCCTGCTTGTTTGTATACCACATGACCGTGGTTGTTGTCTGTCTTTATCAGTAGTTGTCCCGGATGAAGTAGGTCCTTGAAGGCTGTCAGGGCATTTTGAACAGCTACCATCTCCTTTAGATTGATATGTAGATGCATTTGGTTTGAGGACCATGTACCCTGAATGCATCTTCCTGCCATGTGGCCCCCCCGGCATAATCTGAAGCATCCGTTGTTAGTGTTTGCCTGGCTGGGGGTAATGTGAATGGTTGTCCCTTGTTCTGGTTCAAAAGGAGGCAATGTTAATTTTTCTAGAATGTAATTAAGATCCCATGCTGGTATTGGTTGTTTCCTTGGAGGTCTTATATTCTTAGCCCCTCTGAGGAACTGCCTTAAGAGTGGGTGAGAGAATAAGGGTGGATTCTGTGTTGTATTTTGCAGAAATGGCTGAGGCATGGATTTTGATGGAGGAAAATGAAAGTCCACTGTTCAACAGCTCAGCTAGATACTGCAATATCTGAGGCAAATTCAGTTTTCTAGGATCCTGGCCCTTTTTCTCATTCCAGGCGCAAAACCATTTCCATTTTGCGGAATAAGCTTTTCTAGTAGATGGCCTTCTGGCCTCCAGAATGACATCCTGCACCTCCTTGGAGAGTAGGGTCTGCTGTGGTGCTAAGGAATTTTCCATGCAGCCAGATTGAGCGTTTTCAGCTGACTGTGAAGAGTTTTGTAGCTGTGCTGAGTCAGGAGAAGAGGCATTAGAGGTAGTGTCCAGGGCGGAGAATGTGATAGGCTCCTCAGGAGTGGGTACCAGTGTTGTCTTGGCCAGTCTGGAGCAATCAGTATCATCTTTGGTCTGTCTGCTCTTGCTTTCAAGAGCACCTTGGTCAGTAAAGGTAAAGGTGGGAAGGCGTAAACTGTCCTTGCTGCCCAGCTGAAAGAAAGGGCGTCCACTCTCCAGGCCTTTGGATGGTATGTCCTTGAGCAGAATTTTGTCAATTGATGATTCTTGTGGGAGGCAAAGAGATCTATGTCTGGCCTTCCCCACGCTTGGATTATCTTTGTAAACACTTGAGGATGCAACTGCCATTTGTTCGGGTCTATCATATTTCTGCTTAGATCGTCTGCCAGCGTGTTTTCCAAACCTGGCAGGTACTGTGCTTGAAGCTCGATTTTCCATTCCAGAGCCATGTTCCAAAGTGACATGGCCAGCCTGCACAGGGGGTATGAATGTGTTCCTCCTTGTTTGTTTATGTACCACATTACTGTGGTGTTGTCTGTTCTTATCAATAATTGTCCTGGATGCAGAAGGTCCTTGAAAGCTGTAATTGCATTTATTACTGCTAGCATTTCCTTTTGATTGATGTGAAGGTGCTTTTCTTTTTGGGACCATTTGCCCTGAATGCACCTGTCTGTCATGTGTGCCCCCCAGGTGTAGTCTGAGGCGTCTGCTGTGATGACTTGATTTGCTTGAGGCTTGCAGAATGGTAGACCTGTGTTTTTTTGGCATGCTTGGGCCCACCATAGGAATTCCTTTTGCAAACTTGGAATTAATGGTACTATTGTATCCAAACTGTGGCTGTGTTGAGACCATATGTTTTTAGGTACCATTGAAGTTTCCTCATATGCAACTTTGCACATGTGATTAGAAGAATGCAAGATGCCATGAAGCCCAGAGCCTGCAGGATTTTCCTTGCAGTTAGCCTGGTACAATTTGCTAGCGTCTTGAAGTACTGAGTTAGTTGCCCCTGTTTTTCTGGCGTAAGATAGGCCATCTGGGTGTTTGTGTCCAAGTTGGAACCCAGGAAAATTATTTTCTGAGATGGAGTAAGTCTGGATTTCTCTTTGTTGACTGTGTAGCCCAGAGAATTCAATAACCGTGTCACATAAGCCAGATGTTCCAGAAGAATGTGTTTGCTGTCCGCTTGGATCAGGCAATCGTCCAAATAAGGGTAAATCTGTATATCCCTTGAAGTCTGCAGTAGGCAATTACTGATGCCAGGCATTTTGTGAATACTCTGGGCGCAGTAGAGAAGCCAAAGGGCAATGCAGAGAATTGATAGTGGATTGAACCTGCAAGAAATCTGAGGTATCTTCTGCAACTTTGTCTGATTGGGACATGCAGGTATGCCTCCTTGAGGTCCAATGTTACCAGCCAAGAATCCTTGCCCAGCATGGGAAGAAGCTACTGTAAGGTGAGCATCTTGAATTTTGGTACGAGTAGAAATGTGTTTAGGATGGATAAGTTCAAAATGGGCTAAAAATCGGTTTCCCTTCCTTGGTACCAGGAATAGTCTGGAATAAAAGCCTTGACCTTGTTCGTGCATAGGTACCTCTTGAATAGCTTTCATGCCCATGAGCTTTGAAATTTGTATTTGAGCCTCTGCCCTTTGATTGTGTGGCAGGTTCAGCATGCCTCTCATTTTTGGAAGAGTGTGAAAATGAAATCTGTAGCCTCTGTTTATAATGTCCAGGATCCATTTGTCTTGGGACAATATGCCAATTGTTTGAAAATAATGCCAGCTTTCCTCCCAAGGGTGCTGCCACCTGAGCCTCGCTTGGCCTGCAAAGGGGAAAGTCATTGGGTTTGTTTCCTGTATTGTTGTTGTGCACTGTCTTCGCCACTTCTTGGTGCTGGAGAATGTCATTGTCTGCCTCTATATGATCCTTGAGATTGTCCTCTGTCCCTTGCGCACCTGTATCTACCTCTTTGGGGCTTGTCCGTTGCTGGAAAGGACCAGTTTTTTGAAGGCCAATTTCTGCTAAAACGTGGTGGTTATACTTGTAGAAAGGCTTTGACAGTTTGCATAGATTTAGCTTTTTCCTCCATTTTCCGTAGTATCTCCTCAGCATTAGTACCAAATACATCCTTTTGTAAAGGAGCATCTAGTAGTTTAGCTTTAACATGATCAGGCAAGGTTTGTTCCCTAAGCCAAGCATGTCTACGAATGACTGATCCTGTAACCGCAGCTCTACTTGAGGTCTCTAGAGCATCATAGCCACATTGTAAGGTGTGCTTACCCACTTGTTCTGCACCATGAATCATATCCTGTAACTCCTTCAAATCTGATTGTTCAGGTTGTGACATTTTATTCTTTAATTGTGATAACAGAAACTGCTGATATTTAAGCATATGGAACTGACAATTTAAGGCCCTCATGGCTAGGGTGGCCGAGGTATATACCTTTTTTCCCCACCTTTCTAAGGATCTAGACTCTCTCTCGGAAGGTAATGGATTCTTAGCAGTAGAGGCCTTGATTCCCTTGGGGCCTTGAGAAATGGTTTCAGGGTCAGCATTATGGCTTTTGTAAAGAAATTGGTGAGAGTTAGGAACTCTGTAGTACTTCTATCAGGCTTGACTGGAGCAGGAGGGCAGGGAATCTGGATTAAGGCAAGCCTCCGAGTAAACATCATCAAGTATGTCCAAGACAGGAGGTATCGCCAGGGGGTCTGTGCTGAGGAAGCAAAAGAAATTCCCTCAGCCTTTTCTTAGAATCGGAAAAATCTTGGCCTTCCCAATGGAAGTGTTCCCTCAAGGTATGCAAGGTTTCCCCGAAGGAAAGGTCCTCTTGGGGGGGGGGGGTACAGAAGGGATGGACTGCTCTGCATCAGAATCTTCATAAGGGGAGTATGAATGCTCCTCTTCATCAGAATGTTCTGAAATAATGGAGCCCTGTTCAGAAGAGGGAGAATCTTCCTCCACTCTGGGTGTCTTGTCTGGAGGGGGTTGGGAACCCCTGATAAGAGTAATTAAATCCTCAGCCATTTTGAGCATTTGTTTTTTAGGCATGGGGCCTGGAGATGGGCCCTGTGCAGCAGGCCTCTTGGGATGCATGGCTGATTTAGACTTAGTAAAGGCCTTTATGGAAAAGGAAGAAGAAGGTCTGAAGACACAATGGGTGGAAGTGGACCTGTCCACATTAAGAGGCTCAACACTCACAGTGGCTTTGGTAGTTGTAGTCAAGGTGTGGGCCGAGGAACCAGCGGTCTCGGTTACAGAAGACACCGCCAGAGAAGGGTCGTCGGTAGTCATGGGCTGCGTAGGCGCCTCGCTGAGAACCGGACTACGTGTAGCCGGTTTTGGCGTGGTGTCGGTGGAGACCGCGGACCTCGCGTGTCGGTCTTTGTCCTTGCGTTTTTTAGACAAAACGGTAGTCGGAGTCTCCGACGACATCTTATAATTAAAAGTTTTACCAAAAAAGTGTTGGGCGAACTCCGCCCGACGCTTAATAGTGCGTTTATTGAAAGTAGCACAAAAGCGACAGCCCGAGACGTCGTGGTCTGGGCCTAAGCAAGGTATACAGAGGGAATGGAAATCCTTATGTGGTATTTGCTTCCCACAAGAAATACAATTGTTAACTTTGTCTGACATCGGTCTGAGGCAAGAAAAGTTTCCCCAACGGGGTACTTAGCTTTAAAGAAGACTTCGGTTTCCAAATTTTCGTAATTTCCGGAGCTGGCCGACCGTCACTTGCGAACTGCTTCTGCTTCGGGCACCGTGCTGCAAAAAAGACTGAAGAAAATGGCGTCGGCTGTGTCTTAAATACACCTGTCGCACTGACGTCAGGAAAGAAAGCGACAACAACTGATGCCGGACCTAGACTTTGGAATTCGGCCGACCGAGGACCCGCCTGACGGCGGAGAACCCGTCTGTAATTACTGCAGCTGTATGCATGATGAACATCCAGCCGACGCCATTTTCTTCAGTTTTTCTTGCCCCAGATGTCAGATGCCCCCAAAAGGAAGGCAATACATAAATTTGTGTAATAAAGCAATGCAATATAATCAAAATACAGTAGCTGCAAGCAAATACACCATAAATGAATATCCCAATCAAGTTGTATGAGGAGGTGTTAGCCCACAGGCCTGTCCCAAGAGGGGAAGGAGGGTGGGAAACCTGGACTGCAGCTGTATTAGCACTCGAACATCTACATTTATGGTAGGTACAAAACTGTACTATGTTCATCGTGCATACAGCTGCAGTCATAACAGATGGGTAGAATCCCAAAGCTAAGAAAGGGGTGGTAGGCACTAGGTGGAACTAGGAGGAGCCAGGATGCCCTGCAAGACTGCAGTGGCAAAGCCTGCTCTAGTTTTGGAGTATAATGGTAGGTTGTAGTGCTTGGAGAAGGTATGCATAGAACTCCAAGTGGCTGCTTCCAAAATATCTTTAGTAGGAACTCCTCTGAGGAAAGCTGCGGAGGTAGCTGTAGCCCTTGTGGAGTGAGATCTGATGCCTGTAGGTACAGTTTTGCCATGAAAAGAATAGCAAAAGTGTATGCAGTGGGCTATCCATTTTGAGATTGTCTGTTTGGAAATTGGCTTTCCTTGAGCTCCTACAGCATAGGACACAAAGAGCTGTTCTGATTTTCTGAAAGGCTTTGTTCTGTCCAAATAATAACGCAGTTGTCTGTGGATGTCAAAGGAATGTAGTAATCTCTCCCCTTTGTTTTGAGGATTAGGATAAAAGGTAGGTAAGTGTATGGCCTGATTCAAAGCTACCCTAGATACCACTTTAGGCATAAAGGACGGGTTGGTTCGTAAGGAAACTCTGTCCTAATGGAAGATGATAAAAGGCTGCACAGCCATGAGAGCTTGTAGTTCTGAAACTCTACGAGCTGAGGTAATAGCCAGAAGGAAAGCTGTTTTCCAGGATAAATATTGCAAATCTGATGAGGCAGCTGGCTCAAAGGGAGGCAAGGTCAGTTTTTTCAGAATGAAATTGAGATCCCAAGCAGGTATTGGTTGTTTCCTTGGGGGTCTTAGATTCTTAGCCCCTCTGAGGAACTGTCTTAAGAGAGGGTGAGAGAATAAGGTTGGATCAGTGCTGTATTCTGCAGAAATGGCTGAGGTATGGATTTTGATGGAGGAGAATGAAAGTCCACTGCTTAGCAGCTCAGCTAGATACTGTAGTATTTGAGGTAAATTCAGTTTTCCAGGATCCTGACCCTTTTTCTCATTCCAGACACAAAACCGTTTCCATTTTGCGGAGTAAGCTTTTCTAGTTGACAGATTTCTAGCCTCCAAAATGACATCCTGCACCTCCTTGGAGAGTAGGGTCTGTTGTGATGCTAAGGAATCTTCCATGCGGCTAGATTGAGTGTTTTTAGCTGGCTGTGAAGAGTTTTGAAGCTGTGCTGAGTCAGGAGAAGAGGCATTAGAGGCAGGGTCCATGGTGGAGAATGTGTCAGGCTCCTCAGGAGTGGGTACCAGTGTTGTCTTGGCCAGTCTGGAGCAATGAGAATCTTCTTTGGTCTGTCTGCTCTCTGGTTTTCAATAGAACTTTGGGCAGCAGAGGAAGAGGTGGGAAGGCATAAACTGTCATTGATGTCCAACTGAAAGAGACCGTCCACTCTCCAGGCCTTTGGATGGAAAATACTTGAAAATACTTTTGTCAATTGGTGATTTTTGTGGGAGGCAAAGAGATCTATGCCTGGCCTTCCCCAGGCTTGGATTATTTCTGTAAAAACTTTTGGATGCAACTTCCATTCGTGTGGGTCTGTCATATTTCTACTTAGGTTGTCTGCCAGCGTGTTTTCCTTGCCTGGCAAGTACTGTGCTTGCAGTTCGATTTGTAAGTCCATGGCCATGTTCCAAAGGGGCATGGCCAGTCTGCATAGGGGGGTATGAATGTGTTCCTCCTCATTTGTTTACGTACCACATAACTGTGGTGTTGTCCGTTCTTATCAATAGTTGACCTGGTTGCAGAAGGTCTTTGAAAGCTATAATAGCATTTATTACTGCTAGCATTTCCTTTTGATTGATGTGAAGGTGCTTTTCTTTTTGGGACCATTTGTCCTGAATGCACCAATCTGCCATGTGTGCCCCCCCAGGTGTAGTCCGAGGCGTCTGTTGTGATGACTTGATTTGTTTGAGGCTTGCTGAATGGAAGACCTGTGTTTGTTTGGCATGCTTGGGCCCACCACAGAAATTCCTTTTGTAGACATGGAATAAGTGGTATTATTGTTTCCAAACTGTGGCTGTGTTGAGACCATAGGTTTTTCAGGTACCATTGAAGTTTTCTCATATGCAGTTTTGCACATGGGATTAATAAGATGCAAGATGCCATGAATCCCAAAGCCTGCAGGATTTTCCTTGCAGTCAGCCTGGTGCAATTTGCTAGTGTTCTGAAGTACTGAGTTAGTTGCCCCTGCTTCTTTGGCGTGAGGTAGGCCATCTGGGTGTTTGTGTCCAAGTTGGCACCCAGGAAAATTATCTTTCGAGAGGGTATTAGTCTTGATTTCTTTTTGTTGACTGTGTATCCCAAAGAGTTCAACAACATTATTACATAAGCCAGATGTTTCAGAAGAATGTGCTTGCTGTCCGCTTGGATCAGGCAGTCGTCCACATAGGGGTATATTTGTATCCCTTGAAGTCTGCAGTAGGCAATTACTGATGCCAGGCATTTCGTGAATACTCTGGGCGCAGTAGATAAGCCAAAGGGCAATGCAGAGAATTGATAATGGGTTGAACCTGCAAGAAATCTGAGGTATCTTCTGCAATTTTGTCTGATTGGGACATGCAGGTATGCCTCCTTGAGGTCCAATGTTACCAGCCAAGACTCCTTGCCCAGCATGGGAAGAAGCTGCTGTAGAGTGAGCATCTTGAATTTTGGTACAAGTAGAAATGTGTTTAGGATGGATAGGTCCAGAATAGGTCTCCAATCTTTTCCCTTCCTTGGTACCAGGAATAGTCTGGAATAAAAACCTTGACCTTGTTCGTGCGTAGGTACCTCTTGAATAGCTTTCATGTCTATAAGATCTGTAATTTGCCTTTGTGCCTCTGCCCTTTGATTGTGTGGCAGGTTTGGCATGCCTCTCATTTTTGGAAGGGTGTGAAAATGGAATCTGTAGCCTCTGTTTATAATGTCCAGGATCCATTTGTCTTTTGTGACAATATGCCAATTTTTTGAAAATAATGCCAGTTTTCCTCCTAAGGGTGCTGCCATTTAAGTCTTGCTTGGCATGCAAAGGGGAAAGTCATTGGGCTTGCTTTCTGAATGATTGCGAGTTATCCTCACCACCTCTTTGTGTAGGAGCTTGCCACTGTCTGCCTCTATACGATCCTTGGGATTGTCCTCTGCCCCTCGGGCGCCTGTATCTACCTCTTTGGGGTCTGTCCGTGGCTGGAAAGGACCAATTTTTGGAAGACCAATTTCTACTGAAACGTGGGGGTTATACCTGTAGAAAATCTTTCACAGTTTGCATTGATTTAGCCTTTTCCTCCATTTTCCTTAATACCTCCTCAGCATTGGCACCAAATAATACATCCTTTTGTAGAGGGGCATCTAGTAATTTAGCGTTGACATGATCAGGCAAGGTTTGTTCCTTGAGCCAGGCATGTCTACGTATGACTGATCCTGTAACAGCAGCTCTACATGAGGCCTGTGGAGCATCAAAACCACATTGTAAGGTATGCTTACCCACTTGTTCTGCACTATGCATCAAATCCTGCAACTCCTTCAAGTCTGGTTGTTCAGGTTGTGACATTTTACTTTTCAATTGTGATAACAAAAACAGTTGCTATTTTAGCATATGGAACTGACAGTTTAAGGCCCTGATGGTTAAGGTAGCCGAAGTATATACCTTTTTTCCCCACCTTTCTAAGGATCTGGAATCTCTCTCGGAAAGTAATGGATTTTTAGCAGTGGAAGCCTTAATTCCCTTGGGGCCCTGTGAGATGGTTTCTGGGTCAGCAGCATGGCTTTTGTATAGAAATTGGTGTGAGTCAGGAACCCTGCAGTACTTGTCAGGCTTGACTGGGGCTGGAGGCAGAGAATCCGGGTTAAGGCAGGCCTCCAAGTAAACATCATCTAGGATGTCCAAGACAGGAGGTATAGCCAGAGGCCTGTCCTGAGGTAGTAAGAGAAATTCTCTAAGCCTTTTCTTGGAATCTGAATAATCTTGGCCTTCCCAGTGGAAGTGTTCCCTTAAGGTATGCAAAGTTTCCCCAAATGAATAATCCTCTGGGGGGGGGGGGGGGTACAGAAGGAATGGACTCCTCTGCATCAGAGTCTTCAAAAGGGGAGTAAGAATGTTCCTGATCATCAGAGTGCTCTGAAATAATGCAGCCCTGATCAGAGGAGGAGGATTCTTCCTCCACTCTGGGCCTTTTGTCCAGTGGGGGTTGAGAACCCCGGATAAGAGTAATTACATCCTCAGCCATTTTAAGCATCTGTTTTTAGGCATGGGGCCTGAAGATGGGCCCTGTGTAGCTTGTCTCTTAGAATGCATGGCTGCTTTAGACTTAGTGAAAGCCTTAATGGAAAAAGAAGAGGAAGGACTGAAGACACCTTGAGTGGAGGTAGACCTATCCACATTTTGAGGTTCAACGCCAGGAATGGCTTCGGTATCTGTAGTCGGGGTGTGGACTGAGGAGCCTGCAACCTCGGGCACAGGAGACACCGCCAATGAAGTGTCGTCGGTAGTCAGGGGCTGCGCAGGCGCCTCGCTGAGAACCGGACCACGTGTAGTCTGCTTTGGCGTGGTGTCGGTAGAGGCCATGGACCTCGTGTGTTGGTCCTTATCTTTGCGTTTTTTAGACAAAACTGGAGTCGGAGTATCCGACGACATAATATAGTAAAATGTTTTTCCAAAATAATGCTGGGCGAACTCCGCCTGATGCTTAATGGTGCGTTTGTTGAATGTAGCAAAAAAGTGACAGACCGTGACGTTGTGGTCTGGGCCTAAACAAGGTATACAGAGGGAATGGAAATCCTTATGCGGTATTTGCTTCCCACATTAAATACAATTATTAACTTTGTCTGACATCGGTCCGAGGCAAGAAAAGTTTCCGCAACGGGGTACTTAGCTTTCAAGAAGACTTCGGTTTCCAAATTTTCGTAATTTCAGGAGCTGGCCGACCGGCACTTGCGAACTGCTTCTACTTCGGGCACCGCGCGGCAAGAAAGACTGAAGAAAATGGCGTCGGCTGGTTCCTTTATACCCCTGTCGCACTGACGTCAGGGACGAAGCGACGACAACCGACGCCGGACCTAGACTTTGGAATTTGGCCGACCAAGGACCCGCCTGACAGCAGGAGAACCCATCTGTTATGACTGCAGCTGTATGCACAATGAACATCCACACACTGCCTCCTGAGAAATCTGCCAGTGCACCTAAGGATAGTTATTTTTTCTAAATGAAAGTAATCTCAAAAGTAGAGAAGGGGTTTAGCTTACCAGCAAGCAGTGAGAGTAAAATGCTCACAAAGGAGATATCAAATGTGATGATATATAATTATAACCTTTCTGGAAGCAACCACACCAGCATCAGCTAATTTAGTCACTTTATCAACTGTGGAAGCAAGTTATGATGCATTACATCTGAACTTCTATGTTCTCTACAAATTAATTACTGTTTTTCATGTTTATTTTGTTTTTCTCTTTATTTGGGTCAGTGTCAAAATCTGCATGAATTTACTGAATCAAAACAGTATGTCTGTTCACATTTAACAGATGTTTTTTATGTTTACATGGTTGAAAATGTTCTTGTAGAAGTGTTATGTTGCTGTTTTGCAATGGTCAATACAGTACATGTTAAAAAATAAATAAACAAAAGTGGCTGCAATGACATGCTTAGACCATCTGAGACTTCTACCTGTGGTAATTTTCTGGGTATTCTGCCTACACTTGATGGTATATTGACTAAAATAAGCAAGCTAAGGAGAAGTGAACATATTGTGTGGTGAACCCAAGCCAAAAAAAAAAGACAAGATACTATGGAAATCTCTATCTTGTACTTCCAATTATTAACCTTTGTGTCAGACATCTACAAAATCATGCACTGCTAAGGCAGTACCACGAAGAAAAGCAGATTCATCATTTTATAATTGTTTGGATCCTATGCAGCAGACCACTAACTAATACTGGTGTCTTTTCTCAAATATGGATGCCTGTAGTCAGTCATGACCTTCCTCATACCTACTCCAAAATTCTCCTGTTGCCTGATAGGAGACTGGTGTCCGAATGCAGTGACACACCTGAGGCCATAGGGACTTTTTTTTTTTTTTAATTTGTATGCCTGACCCCCCACCCCCACCCCCATTGCATAATGTCCAATTATATAAGGCTGTTACAGCTGAGAATATCTGTTGGTGAATGACCCCAATACCTGTAAGCATAGGATACGTATCCTGTGTCCCTACCAGGCTTGCCATCCCTGCTTGTGACCCACACCACTGCACCCCACCTCGACAGGTGAGCCAGTAAAATAATGTTGTCTTTCCTATCTTTGCAGTTGGCTTCACAACTGATTGACTTGACAGTCAAACCCAGGTTGCTGGTCGCACTCTGGGCTCCCTTCCTATCTATAAACTCTGGCTCAGGGCTGACTCGAAGGACTGATGAAGCAACAGACTTGCTTGAGATGCTAACTGAACTGTGGCAAGAAAAATCTTAAGATGGTGCACTGGTAGGGGAGGTAGTCTACTGGGCCTGAAGGGAAATGGTTAAAGGTCTAGCATTTGTGCCAGGCACTGAGATTACGTAGGCAGGGCTCTCACCATTCAGTACACTACAATAGAAAATTACAAAGAACTTTCACAGTACCCACCTTCCTTCAGACACATCTCTATCTTAAACCATAACTACAAAGTTTATACGACTATCTTAGCAGACAGACTGGTGAGGGTAATGTCAAAGATGACAGGTCTGGATAAATGTAGAGTTGTGGTGAGAAGAACCTTTGACAAGATGTAAAAAAAAATGGCAATACAGGGTACTCAGAGGAAAGAAACATTGCTGGTCATTGTATGTTTAGATGCTGAAAAGGCATCTGACAGGGTCAAGTGGGGATATGTACTTGATTAAAACAGATGAAGCTTCCACAAAGGCTTACAGCCATGTTGAAAGAAATGTACAATAATTCCACTGAACTGGTGAAAATATTAGTGCAGATATCAAAGCAATTAATGGATATGAAGGGTCTTCACAAAGGGAGCTCCTGGTGCTGCTCTTGACTTACAGCTAGAGTCACTAGCAAAAGCCATTACAAATTCTGATATTGAGGGGTATGATGGGAGGAGGGGCAGGTTAAGGCGGCTTTTTGTAGATTATGGACTGCTGCTGCTGCAAAGGGATAGTCTTCATTTGTTTCAACTTTTGCAACAACTTTGGGAAACAGACAAAATTAATGTAGACAGAACAAAGGTTTTAGGGTTCATCTTCAGGCCATCATCGAGGATGAAGGAACACCTGAAGCAGTATTTCATCAGAAACTGAGACACCTGGAGTGTGGCCGGCTGCAGCAAGCATAGAGGGGCTGCTTTAGAAATAAAATATCACACACAAGAATACATAGATCCGTCATTTAGAATAGTTGTTATTCTGCCCAACAGTGACTGAAAGATAAAAACACTGGAACAAGCTTTATGTGGCTGTTTGTGCACAGCATCAGCTCTCTGACTTTGTAAAATTATTTATACAGTTAATATTTTGTTTATACCTCAGGGAAGATGGGAACTGTGTGTTTTAAAAAGGATAAGGTTCATTTGAGACAATACTATGGGAACATACACAAGGGGCCACAAAAGGTAATTAAAACAGACTATGAGGAAGGGGCACACAGATGATAAATTCAGATTATGAAGGACAATTCTGTAACCGACGAAGAATAAAGTCAACTAGAATAAAAACCCTTTACTATTGCACAATTTGATTTACTGGCTTGGAATGTAAATGGGACAGTTGCTAAGAAATAAAAAGAGAAAATGCAGACCTACATCTGTTACAAGAATGCACAAGTAATCATGTTACAGAAAATGAACCTGAATCATAAAAAAACATGATACTTCTGTAAAGAAAAATCAGTAAAAAGGGTTTCTTTGCTGAAGTCAAAGAACAGCAAAACATAGGATGTTTTAATAGTAAGTAAAAAAAGGGGTATAGGAATAACGAACAAGGAACAAATAAAAGACAAGCAGGAAGACAGTGGTTTAGAAGTTGTTGGCAGGGGTGCAAGGCTCAAACTGACTGCACTATATACTTCATAAGTACAGAGACAGAATATGAAGAAATATTAATGGAGAAGTTACAATTCAAGGAATTATGACAGCGGCAGGAGATTGGAATAATATAGGAAATAAGGAGGTGTCTTTAGAGGGTCATGACACCACACAATACAGTCTGAGAGTAGATACTTAGACAAACATATGCTTGTTTGTGGGCTTACAATGAAAAGAAAATAAGGCAGAAAGAAATGGAATACACATTTTCAGTGAAATATGGTGCCTGGTCAAGATCAGACAGATGTTACATATTAAAAGAATAATGTATCATAGTCCAAACCACGAAAACATATCTGGTGACAGTGTCAGATCATGCACCAATGCAAATTATGTTTTGTAAACAAGTAATATTACACTCTGATAAACAGTGGCATTTTCCTTGATTCTACCAGAAAAGAAAGCAGTTAAATGAATGATCAAACTTTAACTGAAATGTTATAGCAATAACCCACGCCTGGGTGTGGGTAATGCTAAATTTACCCACGGTTGGCGTGGTTTGCCCAAACAAAGCCAACCGTGGGTAAATTTAGCATTACCACACCCAGAATGGTTATTGCTATTATACCATGACATTATTTAAGAAAAGAAACTATTACTTTTCTTAAATAATGGCATAGTATAATGCCTGTTTACTGCCCTTCTGCAGATGTCTGGCATCCGGCAGTTCTGATGTACTGCGGCGCCTGCGCAGTACATCAGAGTGTGAGCAAAGCAACGGAGAAAGCAAGATCTCCGTTGCTTTTTCAATCTCGCTATGTTAAATGAGTTTAACATAGCGAGACAGTTTTAAAATAAGCAACGGACATCTCCGTTGCTTATTTTAAAACTGTCTCACTATGTTAAACTCATTTAACATAGCGAGACATAAAAAGCAACGGAGATCTTGCTTTCTCGCTGCTTTAAACACTGTCTTGCTATGTTAAATGGGTTTAACATAGCGAGAACTTTAAAATAAGCAACGGAGATCTCCGTTGCTTATTTTAAAGCTGTCTCGCTATGTTAAATCCATTTAACATAGCGAAACAGTGTTTTAAAAAAACAAGTTATACTAATGGAAAAAAGTCCGGGCGACCGGACCTTTTTCCATTAGTATAACTCGATTTACAACGGGCATGCTGGCCAATCAGCGTGCACGTTTTGGGGGGGTCATGGTATAATTTACATTTGAGCCTAAGCAGAAATAACCTTGCAAAGAACTGGGATAATTATAAACCAAAGGTAAGAAAAGTGACCACAATGAAAACACATGAAACATGGAATAGCAAGCAGAGCTGCTATCTAGAGGGCTTTTAAAACGTAAGCAAAAAAGAATAAGTGGAACACAATATGAAGAATAACTGAAAGAAGCTAGGATGTCCATGCATGTACTCAAACATGAATGAACATTGAACAATGCTTTTAAAAACTGCTTTTTCATAATAACCCTGGAACGAGCAAATTGTCAGCTCAATGTTTGCTGCAACAAGAGGGTGAAAAACTAAAATCAAGAAATATGAGAATGCCAAGGCAGAAGTGGACCCAGGAAAAATAGTTAATGTAATGGTGAGTTGTTATAGCATACTGTACGAGGAGGTTGAGAGGAACACAGAGGAAGTGATAACATTTCAGCAAATTACAATGTCCTTGGTTAACAGAAGAAGAAAGAGGGGCATTATCATCAGTAATAAAGGAAAGTGAAATTAAAGATGCAATAAGTAACAAAAATTCAGGGAAGCACCCATGGTAGTGATGGAATTACAATACAAGTGTGGAAAACAAAGGAGCAGTAAACATCTAGTATTCTAACAATATTTTTCTGGGTGAGGATGTACCTTTCAGTTGGAAAGCAGCAGTATGGCACTTGTACCAAGAGCAGGACTGGTACTTATACCAAGAGCAGTAGTGGTACTCATACCAACGGCAGTACTGGTACTCATACCAAGAGCAGTACTGGTACTCATACCAAGAGCAGTACTGGTACTTATACCAACGGTAGTACTGGTACTCATACCAACGGCAGTACTGGTACTCATACCAAGAGCAGGACTGGTACTTATACCGATGGCAGTACTGGTACTCATAGCAAGAGCAGGACTGGTACTTATACCAACGGCAGTACTGGTACTCATACCAAGAGCAGGACTGGTACTTATACCAATGGCAGTACTGGTACTCATACCAAGAGCAGGACTGGTACTCATACCAACGGAAGTATACTTCTTATACTGTACTGTATTGATTTGAATGCTTTTGAATTGTGAGCTTAAATGTTTTATGTTTTACTCTGTACAATCTCTTTTGTAAATTTTTGTAATTTTTGTAAATTTTGTATTTTTTGTTTGCACCTAATTTTGTCTGTATTGGAGCTTTTCTCCCCAGGACTCCATTGAAAACGGGTTCTTTTGGCCCAATGGACTATCCTGGTAAACCAACTGCAAATAAATAAATAAATAAATAAATAAATACTCATACCAACGGCAGTACTGGTACTCATACCAAGAGCAGGACTTGTACTTATATCAAAAGAGGGGAATATCCCTTTGACCCAGGGTCAAAAAGTCCTATTTCAATTCTGAACCATGACTACAAATTGTTTAATACAATTTTGGCAAAAAGAATGGCATACTGGACCAGTGTGGAATTACAGAGTGTAGGCTAACATTTGACATTAAAAGAATCTTTATGATTCAAAAGGACGGACTGGACAATAATATATGAATGTTAACTGGTCTGGATACTGGAAAACCACTTGACAGAGTGAGTTGGGATTAATGAAGAGACCCCCTCGAGGCATACGAGTTTCTACAAGCATGGACAGCATTAACATTTAATAGGTACAGAGGACTTCAAGTTAAGGTGAAGTGTGGTGCTAAGCTATCTGAAAGGTTTAGCCTTACAAGAGGAACTAAGCAGTGTTGTCAGCATTCAGCATTTCTCTTTGCCTTAAATTTACAGCCAACAGTCAGGTACAAATGACAAACATAATGAGAAAATCATCCTTTTTGTGTACAATAAATATCAATCCAAAACATGACAAGATATTTAAAAATTGAAGTATTTTTATAGTATTGCAACATACGAAGTAAATAAAGTAAAAATGAAGTCTATAATGAACTATGCCCCAACACATGACTTGGTACAGTTTTCCCCTGTTTGAACCATGCCCCAACACATGACTTGTTACAGTGTTCCCCTTTTTGAACCATGCCCCAACACATGACTTGGTACAGTTTTCCCCTTTTTGAACCATGCCCCAACACATGACTTGTTACAGTTTTCCCCTTTTTGAACCATGCCCCAACACATGACTTGTTACAGTTTTCCCCTTTTTGAACCATGCCCCAACACATGACTTGTTACAGTTTTCCCCTTTTTGAACCATGCCCCAACACATGACTTGGTACAGTTTTCCCCTGTTTGAACCATGCCCCAACACATGACTTGTTACAGTTTTCCCCTTTTTGAACCATGCCCCAACACATGACTTGGTACAGTTTTCCCCTTTTTGAACCATGCCCCAACACATGACTTGGTACAGTTTTCCCCTTTTTGAACCATGCCCCAACACATGACTTGGTACAGTTTTCCCCTTTTTGAACTATGCCCCAACACATGACTTGGTACAGTTTTCCCCTGTTTGAACCATGCCCCAACACATGACTTGGTACAGTTTTCCCCTTTTTGAACCATGCCCCAACACATGACTTGGTACAGTTTTCCCCTTTTTGAACCATGCCCCAACACATGACTTGGTACAGTTTTCCCCTTTTTGAACCATGCCCCAACACATGACTTGGTACAGTTTTCCCCTTTTTGAACCATGCCCCAACACATGACTTGGTACAGAGTTTCCCCTTTTTGAACCATGTCCCAACACATGACTTGTTACAGTTTTCCCCTTTTTGAACCATGCCCCAACACATGACTTGGTACAGTTTTCCCCTTTTTGAACCATGCCCCAACACATGACTTGTTACAGTTTTCCCCTTTTTGAACCATGCCCCAACACGACTTGTTACAGTTTTCCCCTTTTTGAACCATGCCCCAACACATGACTTGGTACAGAGTTTCCCCTTTTCCTGGTGTCATAACAGGACGGGATACTTCAGGATTTGTTTTAAATGAGATGTTGAGCAAGCAGCTAAATAACTGTGGGAAGAAACTACTCAAAACATTACAAAATAGATAGGACTATGGAAACTGTTATTTATGGTCACTGATAACATGCAAACAATTACGATGTTTTTGGTCTGGATGGTTCTTTGTGTATGTTAAACATGTATCAACTAAAAGAAGAGACATGGAAGAATACAAAAACAATTAAGGAGTTTATTTTTAACAAAAGACACAGACTGCAACGGAAAAAAATAACACAACGGCAAAGGAACAGGGCGGTTTGGGGCTTCCAGATTTGGAAGAAGACTATAATGGCACACAATGTGGAGTAACATATTCGATTCAGGATATGGACTACATGCCCAAATGGAAGCACATGATAGGTATAGCGTCCAGTGAAGCAACAACTGGATCACACATGGTAATTTGGGGAAATCTAGAAAATGAAAGTAGGGAACATTATGTACAGCCTTATATACATAAAAGTACTAAGCAAGTCTATTTTAAACAAAGTTACACAGTGGAAAACAAGAATAAGCCCAATAGGTTATACTACATATAGTAATGGGAAAACAAAGGAGAGAATGTCATGAGCATTTACTGAAGAAGAAAAAAAAATGATTTTGGGAGCAGATGATAAAAGGAGACGATGTAATAAAATGGGGTAAAGCTAGACAATTTTTTGGCGTTACTGAACTTTGATCAACTTGCATATATAGGTCTAATATTAGAGTTGAAGGAAGAAATACAGAGGTTGGAAAGTAATTCAGTTAAACCACAAACTGTAGACTTTATAACTGAAGCTGGAACAGAAAACAGGAAGAATAGAAACAAGTAAAAGGTGGAGCATATAAGGCAGTATTACATTTGAGAAGGCAATACAGTGCAAAAGGAAAAAAACAGCATGGAGGGAAAAATTAAATAAAAACATTACAGATAAGCACTGGAGGAAAATATGTCTTACTCCTATACATGCAACTAAATCATGACAATTTTGAATTCTTGCCGGAAAATGTTTATATAAATACTTCTACATTCCTACAAGAAGACTTGAAAAAATTTTCCTGTAGACAAGAACGATGTGTTGGAGCTATGATAGCCCAGATAGCTTATGGACCATATATTTTGGGAATACAAGGAGTTTCTTCAGTACAAAATGATTTGAATAATGCACTACGTTTTTTTTACTTGGAAGAGAACTTCAGTTTTAGAGATGTTGAGTTGGTGAAAATGAATGTACTTAAAAAGTGAAAGTCTACTACCTTTTGGATTAATGGTGGTTAAGAAAGTGATAACTAAAAAATTATAAATCAAAGGCAAGCCAGTAAGAGGTGAAATGTTTACTACAGGGATTATAAACATGAAATTGGGAAGGACTAGAGATTCTGAAATAGAACATCATAGTCAGAAAATAGGCTATACAGAATGCTGTATTATACCATGACCCCCCCCAAAACGTGCACGCTGATTGGCCAGCGTGCCCGTTGTAAATCGAGTTATACTAATGGAAAAAGGTCCGGTCGCCCGGACTTTTTTGCATTAGTATAACTCGTTTTTTTTAAAACACTGTCTCGCTATGTTAAATGGGTTTAACATAGCGAGACAGCTTTAAAATAAGCAACGGAGATCTCCGTTGCTTATTTTAAACTGTCTCGCTATGTTAAACCCATTTAACATAGCGAGACAGTGTTTTAACAACGGAGAAAGCAAGATCTCCGTTGCTTTTTAGTCTCGCTATGTTAAATGAGTTTAACATAGCGAGACAGTTTAAAATAAGCAGCGGACATCTCCGTTGCTTATTTTAAAACTGTCTCGCTATGTTAAACTCATTTAACATAGCGAGACATAAAAGCAACGGAGATCTTGCTTTCTCCGTTGCTTTGCCAACTCTGATGTACTGCGCAGGCGCGCAGTACATCAGGACTGCCGCGGATGCCAGACATCTGCGGAAGGGCAGTAAACAGGCATTATACTATGCCATTATTTAAGAAAAGTAATAGTTTCTTTTCTTAAATAATGTCATGGTATAATAGCAATAACCCACTTCTGGATGTGGGTAATGCTAAATTTACCCACGGTTGGCTTTGTTTGGTCCCTCGGGCTTCGCCCTCGGGACCAAACCATGCCAACCGTGGGTAAATTTAGCATTACCCACACCCAGGCGTGGGTTATTGCTATATTAGAATCTCAGCTTGAAGACAATGTTGTCATGGAACAGAGCATATAAGATCTACATCTACTTAATAACGCAGACTCCAATACTAGGTAAGTCGTCACTGGTCCAGTTTTTAAGGTGTGTAGTACAGTGTAAATAAAATAATACAGTCACTAATTCATTCCTGATCTCAAATTAGGACTTTAGTAAATTTGTGTGTTTAACTTTTTTTTTTTTTTTTTGTTTGATGAGCAATGTTAAACATGGGATTAATGCTCAACATAACAGCAGATTGTGATATTTGGACTTGCTTACCACATGGCGAGTTATTGACAATTAAATGTAAACAGGTTGTCTGACAGGAGCCTGTTTTGTTAGTGTTGTACAAACATATACAATTGTTATATCAGCAATCAAGCAATGCCAAAATACATGCACCATGCATGAATGCATGAGGATTTCACAGTTATGATACAAAGAAAAATGTTATTAATAAGGTATTTATATTGCTAAAAAAATAAATAAGAAAACATATGCATACTGCATGAAAATGACAATAAAATGCCACTATGGTTTATTTTCTTTTAACGATGTATAACTCGTGTCACTGATTAAAATGTGACGGCGTAATTAAGATACTTAAAGTTTTCCAGGCACTAAAGCAACAGGACTGGCTCTATACTCATCAACCTCTCAGAAGGGATAACCAATGCTGTATGGGTAGAAGCTACAAGCAGTATTTTTAGACGGACCACTTTATCTTCTGCAAAACCCTGGGGATTAAGGGTTCTGCAGTAAGGTAGAACAGGTTTAAGATATTACACAGTGAAGATTCTAGCTTTATTGGGTCTTTCGTGTAATTCTTAGTAAAGGTATAAAGAAACATTACGAAGAAGGCACATGTAAACTCAAGACCCCAGCACCAGTACCGTGATGTAAAATTTCCTCTAAGTTGTTTGTTTTCCGGAGAAGCAAGAAGGTCCGTCTCTGGCACTCCCTACCACAGAACTAGATTCACAAATACCTACTTATGTAAAACCCATTTATGCCAGTCCATATCTATCCTGCTCAGCTAGTCTGCTGACTAAACCTCTGCACAGAAGTCACATTATACAACTTACTGCAAAATCGATACAGTGCTTTTATTTTTAAACGTTAAACAAGCAAACACAAGTTAACTTTTTTAAACAATGTGTAACCATGGAAATAATGCTGCTATATGCACCAGTGACTACTTCTGCAATGTTGATGCAACACTGTTTGTGTATTGTTGATTTGCATTTCTAATTAGTCTTAAATAATGTATTTGCGTTAGGAAATATTTCTGTGACTGCCTGTTTAGCTTAGGTTGTGGCTGAAAAAAGGCCCATGGGCCAGCCTACTGATCTGGATAACAAAGTAAATAAATTCTCTTGAGATGGGATGTAAGAGATCCTAAGAGCCACTGTTCACTCCAGGGACAGACTCCATGTCTTGCCTGCACTGCTACTCAGCACAGTGGGTCCCTTCTCATTGTTGATGTACTACACTGCTGTGTTGTCTGTTAGGATATGCGAGGTCCCTTGTAACTAAACAGGTCTCAGAGTGTGAAAGGTCTCCTGTTACTAAACAGGTCTCATGGGGTTTGCAAACTCTTCTGTTACCAAACAGGTCTGATAGATGTGGAAGGCCCCGTTACTAAACAGGTTTGATGGGAAGTGCAAGGTCCCCTGTTACTAAACAGGTCTGATGAGAAGTGCAAAGTCCCCCGTTATTAAACAGGTCTAATGAGAAGTGCAAAGTCCCCTGTTACTAAAAGTACAGTTTTGTACCTACCATAAATGTAGATGTTCGAGTGTAAACACTGCTGCAGTCATTACACTTGGGTTATCCTGCCGTCAGGTGGTTCCCCAGTCGACCTGAGTTCCAAAGTCTTGGTCCAGCGTCGGTTGCTGTCACCTCCTCCCTGACGTCAGTGCGACAGGGGTATACAAGATGCAGCTGACGCCATTTTCTTCAGTTTTTCTTGCCCCAGATGTCAGGTACCCACAAATAGGTAAGCAATTCAAACTGCTAATAAAACACACATAAGAAAAGCAAATAACTTTAAGTTACCAGCAAATACTCCCCATAGGTAGTAAAGGGTAGAAGGCATAGGTACGTACCAGTAAGTAAGAGGGGAAAGAGGAAGGGTAACCTGGACTGCAGCAGTGTTTCCACTCGAACATCTACATTTATGGTAGGTACAAAACTGTACTATGTTCATCGTGTTACACTGCTGCAGTCATTACACTTGGGTGGAATCCCAAAGCTGAGGTAGGGAGGCTGGTTCTATAAGGCATTAGGGGTGGCTATAAGGCCCTGCAGTACAGCAGTGGCGAAGCCAGCTCTGGATTTGGAGTATAAAGGCAAATGGTAATGCTTGGTAACTCCATGCTGCTGCTTCCAAAATATCCTTGGTAGGTACTCCTCTGAGGTAGGCAGTTGAAGTGGCTGTTGCCCTGGTGGAGTGAGATCTAATGCTGCTAGGTAAAGGTTTCCCATGGTGAGAATAGCAAAAACGTATGCACTGGCCTATCCATTTTGAAATGGTCTGTTTTGAGATGTCTTTGTCCTGTGCTCCTGCAGCACATGCTACCAATAATTGCTCAGATTTTCTGAAAGCTTTGGTTTTGTCCAAGCAGAAGCGTAACTGCCTGTGAATGTCTAAAGAATGTAGTAGTTTCTCCCCCTTGTTCTGTGGTTTTGGATAGAAAGCTGGCAAATGAATAGTTTGGTTTAGAGCCACACTTGATACCACCTTTGGCATAAACGTAGGGTTAGTTCTTAAAGACACCCTGTCCTGGTGGAAAATGAGGAAAGGTTCCACTGCCATTAGTGCCTGTAATTCTTAAACTCTTCGTGCTGATGTTATTGCCAGTAGCAAAGCAGTTTTCCAAGATATGTATTTTAATTCTGGTGTGTTAGCCGGCTCAAAAGGAGGTAAAGTTAATTTTTCCAAAACAAAGTTAAGGTCCCAAGTTGGGGTAGGTGCTCTATGGGGCGGTCTTATGTTTTTAGCCCCTCTGAGGTACTGTTTGAGCAGAGGATTAGAAAAAATTGGTGGATCCGTGTTGTAATGAGCAGAAATGGCTGAGGCGTGGATCTTGATTGATGAGAAGGAGAGGCCCTTGTCCAGCATCTCAGTTAAATATTGAAGTATCTGAGGAATGTTTGGGACAAGAGGGTCAAGGCTGTGCGCCTGGTTCCAGGCACAGAATCTTTTCCATTTATCCGACTAGGCCTCCCTGGTGCTAAGCCTTCTGCCCTCCAGAATGACATCCATAACAGCTTTGGAGAGAGGCATTGCTTGCTTGACTAAGGTATTTTCCATGCAAAGGTCTTTAGCTGGCTGTGAAGTATCTGTTTGTTGTGTTGAGTCAGCAAATGTGGGATTTGAGGCAAAATCCAGGGTGGTTCTTGTGCTAAGTTCTTTAAGATTGGGTACCAGTGCTGGCGTGGCCAGTCTGGTGCAATCAGGATCATCTTTGGCTCTTCTTGCCTGGCTTTTATGAGTACCTTTGGAAGGAGAGGTAAAGGAGGGAAAGCGTATACTTGTAGGTTTTTCCAGCTGAATGAGAGGGCATCCACTTTCCATGCTTGTGGATGGTAACTCCTTGTGCAGAATTTCTGTAGCTGGCAGTTCTTTGGGGATGCAAACAGATCTATGTCCGGGCTCCACCATTTTTGTGTTATCATTCTGAATACTTGTGGATTTAATTCCCATTCGTGGGGATCCATGATGTTTCTGCTTAGGTCGTCTGCCAGTGTGTTTTTCTTTCCTGGCAGGAATTGTGCTTGCAGATGAACTTGGTAGTCTAGAGCTGTGTTCCACAAGGTCATGGCTAGTCTGCAGAGGGGGTAGGAATGTGTGCCCCCTTGCTTGTTTATGTACCACATAACTGTGGTGTTGTCCGTCTTTAGTAGTAGTTGCCCTTGATGCAGCAGGTCCTTGAAAGCTATAAGTGCATTTTGTACGGCTAGCATCTTTTTGATTGATGTGAAGATGCCTTTGCTCTGTGGGCCACTAGCCCTGAACACATTTTCCTGCCATGTGTGCTCCCCAGGCGTAATCCGATGCATCTGTTGTCAGTGTTTGCCTGGTTGTGGGTTAAGTAAAAGGCTGTCCCTTGTTGAGGTGACAAGCTTGAGCCCACCAGCGAAACTCCTGTTGAAGGCAAGGAATTAGTGGTATAACTGTTTCCAAACTTTGACAGTGTTGAGACCATACACTCTTTAGGTACCATTGTAGTTTCCTCATATGCAGTCTAGCATATGGAATTAGTAGTATGCAAGATGCCATGTAGCCCAAGGCCTGCAGAATTTTTCTTGCAGGGAGTTGGGTCTTTGTTGCCATCAATTGAAAGTATCGAGTCAGTTGTCCTTTCTTGTCTGGCGTGAAATAAGCCATCTGGGCTGTTGTGTTCAAGCTGGCACCCAGGAATATTATCTGTTGTGAGGGCACTAGTTTTGATTTTATTTTGTTTACTGTGTACCCCAGGCAACTTAATAACTTTTTTACGAACGCCAAATGCTTTAGAAGAATGTCCTTGCTCTCTGCTTGAATCAGGCAGTCGTCCAGGTATGGATAAATTTGAATTCCTTTTTGTCTGCAAAATGCAATTACTGGTGCCAGGCACTTTGTGAAGACCCTGGGCGCAGTAGATAAGCCAAAGGGCAGTGCAGAGAATTGATAGTGCATTGAACCAGCTAGAAATCTGAGGTATCTTCTGCAGTTTTGTCTGATAGGGACATGCAGGTATGCCTCCTTGAGGTCCAAAGTCACGAGCCAAGCTTTCTTGCCCAGCATGGGAAGAAGCTGCTGTAGTGTCAACATTTTGAATTTCGGAACATCCAGGTAAGTGTTTAAAGAAGAAAGATCCAGAATGGGTGTCCAGGCTTTGTCCTTTCTGGGAACCAGAAAGAATCTTGAATAAAATCCTTGTCCTTGCTCCTGTGGTGGTACCTTTTGAATAGCTCTCATGTTCATAAGTGCTGTAATTTGTTTTTGAGCCTCTGCCCATTGATTTGGTGGCAGATTTGGCATTCTTTTTGACCTTGGCAAGGTGTGAAATTGGAACCTGTAACCTTGAGATACTATGTTGAAAACCCATTTGTCTTTGGTGATGCAAAGCCAATTGTGATATAAAAGTGCCAGTTTTCCTCCTAAGGGGACTGCCAAGAGAGAACTGTTTGGCAGCTGTAGGGGGAAGTCATTGCGGCTGTTTTTTTATAAGGTTGTGGCCTGTCTTCCCCTTCCTTCTGGCCTGATGTACCCCATTGTCGAGGCCTGTAAGGACTTTGTGCTTGACCTCTACCTCTTGGACGTCTGTATCTGCCTCTTTGAGGTCTGTCTGTGATTGGAAAGGACCAATTCTTTGTTGGCCAATTTCTGCTAAAACGAGGAGGCTGAACCTGTAAGAAATCCTTCACCGTTTGCATGGATTTTGCCTTATCCTCCATCTTCTTTAATACCTCCTCTGCCTCAACTCCAAACAACACATCCCGCTGCAAAGGTGTGTCCAATAATTTTGCCTTAACATGATCTGCTAATGTATGTTCCTTTAACCAAGCATGTCTTCTAATGACAGAGCCTGTAACTGCTGCTCTACAGGAGGCCTCTAAGGAATCAAACCCACATTGCAAAGTATGTTTTCCCACTTGTTCAGCTGCATGCAATAAATCCTGCATTTCTTTAAAATTAGGAGGATCTGAATCTGGAAGCATCTTTTGTTTCAACTGAGACATCAAAAATTGCTGATATTTTAGCATGTGAAACTGGCAATTTAAGGCTCTCATTGCTAAAGTTGCAGACGTATATACTTTCTTTCCACATCTGTCTAATGCTCTGGAATCTCTGTCAGAGGGAACTGGGTTTTTTGCTGATGAGGCCTTAATCTCTTTGGGTCCCTGAGAAATAGTTTCAGGGTCAGCAACAGGGCTTTTATACAGAAATTTGTGAGAGTCTGGGACTCTATAATATCTATCAAGTTTAACTGGGGCTGGAGGTAAGGAGTCCGGGTTTAAGCTGGATTCAGTGTACACATCATCCACAATATCTAACACTGGCGGAATAGCAAGGGGTCTGTGTTGAGGCCATAAAAGGAAGTCTTTGAGCCTTTTCTTGGATTCTGAGTAATCCTGGCCTTCCCAATGGAAATGCTCCCTCATGGTATGTAAGGTCTCCCCAAAGGAGTAGTCCTCGGGTGGAGAGGCTGATTGAATAGATTCCTCAGCATCCGAATCCTCATAAAGGGGTAAGGAATATCCTATGTCTGAGGATGAATCTGAGGAAACGGACACCTGGTCGGAAGATTCATAATCTGCATCCCGTCTGAGCCTTTTATCAGGAGGGGGGATGGGACCCCCTGATCAGGGTGATTAGGTCTTTGGCCATTTTGAGCATTTGTTTCGTAGGCATGGAAGCCTGTCCTGGAGAATGCTGCATCGGTTTCTTTGTTTTTAATGGTGCCTTAGACTTAGCAGAGGGTTTAATGGTTAACTGGGTAGGTCTGAAGACACCCTCTGAAGCTGTGGATTGCTCGTTCCCTCAGTAGGTTTAGTTTCGGTAGGCTGAAAACAAAGAGCGTCCGAAGGCTCAGCCAGCTCCATGTGGGAGTCGGAGGCGGTCTGTGGTTCTGTGGATGCGGTCATCAGGGGCTGCGTAGGCGCCTCGCTGAAAACCGGAGAACTGGTGACCGGCCTAGAAGAGGCCTCATCGTCAGTTTTGGGCCTCGGATGCCTGTCCTTGTCTTTGCGCTTTTTGTGTAATCCGGTCGTCGGAAGTTCCGACGGCATGGTGTAATTGAATTTTCTACCAAAATAATGTCGGGCAAAATCAAACTGACGTTTAATAGTGCGTTTGGTAAACCTAGCACAAAACCGACAACCAGTGACGTCGTGGTCTGGGCCTAGGCATGGAATACAATAGGAGTGGAAATCCTTATGAGGTATTTGCTTCCCACAAGAAATACAGTTATTAACTTTTACTGACATCGGTCTGAGGCAAGAAAAACTTTCCCCAGTGGGGTACTTAGCTTTGCAGAAGACTTCGGTTCTGGATTCGGAATGAAAATCTCAGGAGTCGGCCGACCGGCACTTGCGAACTGCTTCTGCTTCGGGCACTGCGCGGCAAAAGAGACTGGAGAAAATGGCGTCAGCTGCATCTTATATACCCCTGTCGCACTGACGTCAGGGAGGAGGCGACAGCAACCGACGCCGGACCAAGACTTTGGAACTCAGGCCGACTGGGGAACCGCCTGATGGCAGGATAACCCAAGTGTAATGACTGCAGCAGTGTAACACGATGAACATCAGGTCTGATGAGAAGTGCAAGGTCCCCTATTACTAAACAGATCTGACAGGATGTGCAAGCTCTTCTGTTACTAGACAGGTCTGATGATATGTGCAAGGCCCCCTGTTACTAAGCAGGTCTGATAAGACATGCAAGGCCCCCTGTTACTAAATAGGTTTGATAGGATGTGCAAGGTCTCCTGTTACTAAACAGGATTGATAGGATGTGCAAGGTCCCCTGTTACTAAACAAGTCTGATAGGATGTGCAAGCTCTTCTGTTACTAAACAGGTCTGATAAGATGTGCAAGGTCCCCTGTTACTAAACAGGTTTGATAGGATGTGCAAGCTCTTCTGGTACTAGAGAGGTCTGATAAGATGTGTAAGGCCCCTGTTACTAAACAGGTCTGATAAGATGCGCAAGGCCCCCTGTTACTAAACAGGTTTAAAAGGATGTGCAAGGCCTCCCTGTTACTAAATAGGTCTGATAAAATGTGCAAGGCCCCCTGTTACTAAACAGGTCTGATAAGATGTGCAAGGTCCTGTTACTCAACAGGTCTGAATACTTTGATAGCTAGAATGGCTGCCATCATCTCCTTTATACTGATGTGCCTTTTCCTGAATTTTTTTTTGTACATTGTCCCTTGGATGCTCAGTTTCCTATATATGGCCCTAGGACTATGCCTAATGTATCTGTTGTGAGTGTCTGGGCCTATCTTGAAGGGCACCCCCCCCAGACTGAGGTGCATATGATGAATGCCCTTTTTAACAGCTTTTGCTTGATGCAGGGCAGTAGGGCACTGCAGGGAATGGGTATGCTGGCACCACCCATTTTAAAGGACCACAGTAGTGTCTCATGTATGACCTTACTTGCGGTACCATTAAAATTGGAAGAAAACATGTATCACAGCACTCTCAAGAATTCCTTTGCAGTGATATGTCTCTGCTTTACAACTGTCTGGAATTATTTTGACAGAAAAGGCACTTTGTCAGAGGGGCAGAAAGGTCCTTTCTTGACTTGATTCAGTACACCCCCCAAGAAATAAGATACCCCATCATGGGATTTTGTTAGGGTTATAGAGAGACCCAGGGGTTGGAATGAAGTCGCTGTAAACTGTACAACCTTCTATACCTCCTCTTGGAACTGAAAGAGGCAGTCATCCAGGTATGGGTAGATGAAATGGATTGTACTACAGTAGCCAGTTACTGAAGCCAAACAATCCTGAATGCAATATTTAAGTCAAAGGGCAAGGAGGTAAACTGGTAAAGGAAACACCCTTTGTCAAATATGAGGAAATCACTTACCCTTCCTGGTTATGGCTATGTTAAGTTAGTCATCATTTAAGTCCAAGTTGACCATGTAAGCATGTGAGAACAAGAGTGGCAGAAGTTCTTGCAATGTTAACATCTTGAATTTTTAGAAAGGAGTTCAGTTTTGATAAAGTACTAGTTGGGCCTTCGTGTTCTTTCTTTCTTTTTTTTTTTTCTTCTTCTTGGAATTAGGAAATTAAAGCAGACATCAGTGGCCTCTATTCCTTCTGATACTTTCACAGTGGTTACCTCTGACAAGAATTATCATAGCAGGAGGAGAGGTTTGCCTGGTCCCCTGGATACTGGAGGGATACCTAAGAATTTCAGTTCCAATAGGAAATGTAGTCTGTGTTACTGTCTTAAGATTTTAAACATTCACTTGCCCTGAGTGATGGCTCATCACTGCTTCATGAAGGGGCCTAACTTGACCACCTTTTGGTGCATATGTGTGTGTGTGTGGGGGGGGGGGGTGAAGATGGTATGAGTAGGGATGGGGCACTGGGAGAGGCAGGAAGGATAAGTTTGAATGAGTTACAGCTATCCCCCCCCCTTTGGGTCTCTGCCCTTAAAGCCCCCAAGATTCTTGTTATGGTCTTCATTTCCTCTTGTATTGGCCTTTTTTATCCACTGGCAACTTACCCTTGGATATGTTTTTCAGGTCTTTGAGGGGCAATTTCTAGAAGTAGGAGCTGAGGAATGAAAAACCTACTTAAAAGACTGCAGTGTCTTTCTTTTTGCCTCTAGTCTCTTAAACACCTTTTCTGCAAGGGGTCCAAAGAGAAGCTCATTATCCAGTATGGCACTGAGTTTTGCTTTTACATGGTCAACAATGACTCAGTAGCTGTAACCTTGTATGAAGCATACATAGCAATTTTATGCCTATATGTGATACTTGGTTAACTCTGGTAAAACAATTATCTCCACATACCATTTTCATGGTCAGCCCAAGAGGTACAAAAGCAAAATATTAATGTATCATAACACTGACTTTACTAGAATGTACACGTTTTTAAGACTATATAAGGCTACAAAATCTTAAAGGAACTTTAACTAGAGTAACATCAGTATACAGTTCTAGCAAATATATTACATAAAATGTATGCAATATGTGGACATGGAAGTTAGAAGAATGACAGGAAGGCTAGAGATGAAGACTTAGTGGAGGAGGAGAGGATCAGGTATTGAAAAATGATTAGTAAGTAAAGGGTGAATTACAAACGTCAGGAGGGAGTAACAGAATCTTTGGATTTGCAGGAACACAGCTGTGAATGTAAGGTTTTCATGTGAAGATGTGGTTATTTAGCTTCCAAAGAGAGTATTTTCAGTTATTGCTCGAATTTGTGGAATGATGAGACCGACTTCAATGTAGCTTCCCATGTTTGGGGACCAGTATTGAGAAGCTGTGATTTACGGTTTGCACCTTCTTTCATGGGGCACGTAAGCACAGCATGGAATGTGACCTCAGATTAAAGTAGGCGGTTCTTTCTGTTTGCTGAATGGCAAAGAAAATGAAAGCTTCTTTGCTAATTAGTCTGTGCGTTAAGGAAGCAATCAGTAGTGTTCACCTTTGTTTTATTTGCATCAGTTTGTCTAGGACACAGCAGTGATGTTCTCTCCTTGGGGTCCAGATAATTAATCTACATATGTTACTGACTGAAACTTGCAGTGAGGATTGTTTTTAGGAAATATCAGCTATTACTGGGAGGCCATATTCAAGCTGGGTGAGCAAAACTCCTTCTCCAAAAGCTATTCTACCCACTGGCGAGTGAAGTGTGATATCTTTCTTTCCACAACAGTAGCATACTGATTTTGGTCTTTGTTGTATTAATATGAACTGGAAGGGGAAGGCTGATCGAGTCAGGCTTCCAGATATTTAGTAGTGAGTATAGTAAATGTAGTCTCGTTGTTGCGCAATATGCACCAATCTTGGAGCACTGTGGAAAGACCATCTGGTTCCAAAAAATTACTGATTTTGTTTTCTTTGTTTTTAGGATACGTTTCTTTTATGTAAGCCATTGCATAGTTCCCAGAGATCACTCTCATTCTCTCTTTATGGTAGAATGAGAGTTGCTGGTCCTGTAAATGACTATGTCATTTGGATACAGCATAAATGGAAATTGTGGTTAGGTTGTTGGTGTAAAGGCATAAGAGTAGGGGAGATGAAGCAAACCCTTGAGGGATGCCTTTTGGGAGAAGTGAGAAAAGGGAAGGAGGACTATTGCTATTTCAGACTTCCTACTATACCCGCGGTGGTGGTGCTGCGGTAGCGTTGTCGCCTCACAGTAAGACGCTGTCCGGTTCGATTCTCAGCTAGAGCGTCTTCTGCGTGGAGACAATCGTGAATGGGCGTACCTTCGTTGAAGGTTGTGCGTCAGGGCCTGGCAAGCCGGTACGTAAAAATCAACTGCCAATCATTAGCGGACCGGAGTTCCGCTGTGGAGACCCCTAACAGGGAAAAGCCGAAAGAAACAAACTGGTAAGGAAGTTTTTGACTCATGGGAGAGAGTCAGAGCTTACTCCTGATCTAACCAGAAAATTCAGCAGTAGTTGGTGATCAACTATGTCAAAGGTCTTGGTTAGATCAATGAAAACTGCCACCATGAAAGGCCTTTACCCATGCTAGAAAGTATGCCATCTATTGGTGTGCAAAGGGCAAGCATGGTACTAAAACCAAAATCCATGCTGGTTTGGTGATGCTGCCCATTAGCTGTGTGAAACTTTTTTGAAAATCGGCTCTAATGTTGAGAATACTGGCAGGAATGCTTAGCAACATGGAGAGTGAGGCTGCAGGACTCATGCACCTTCTCTTTCAGGTCCTTGTTTCCTCTTCTACTTGGTTAAGGAGGAACTCTATATTTAAGCATGTGGGTCAGGTCATTACGGACCCTGAAGGTCAGGGTAGCAGAAGTGCATGCCTTCTTCCCAAATTTGTTGGGAACCTTGCACCCCCCTTAACATTAGGAAGTGAATTCTTCTAGGCAGAAACGGTATAGGCATCACATCTGATCAGCCATAGGATTCCCATAAAGATACTTGTGGGAGTTATTGACTCTGTAAAAGTGGTCAAGTCTCCTAAGAGCAGATGGTCATGAATCTGGCACTAGGGACGCATCAGCAAAAGTATTTTCCAAGGATTCCATGACTGGAGGAATAGCTAAAGGCTTGTAGCTAGTCAGACCCAGAAGTTCACTATATCTTACTTGGGCCTGGGAAAAATTCCTTAGCCTCCCATCTGACGCTTTCCCTTATTCTATGAAAGGTTTCCCAAAATAAGACATTGTCTCATGGAGATCCACAGAATACTGGGAGAAAGATATTTGGTCTACATAAGCAAACTCATCAGCATCTGATTAAGAGGTAACAAAGTCAACAGGAGCAGGAATTCTCTACTCTTCTTTTCAAAGAAGGGACCCCTGACACAGCCTGTCAGAAATTTCATAAGGAAAAATTCCTGTGAGGAAGCCTAAATGGGAAAGAAAAAGTGCCTACCTAGCACAGGCTGTGGCAAGCCAGCATTTGTTTGTTTTAGACTGGATTGTATTGCTCTGTGTTTCCAAGTAGGGACAACATTGGAGGATTCTGTGATCCTTGCTGACTAACAAAAAGATGCCACCATCAAACCCTTGCTAATTAAAGCCTGGGCATTGAAACTAGAGTCCCACTGAGACACCTCCAAACTAACAGACAACCGCGTGGATTTGGCTCATGAGGATAAGGCTACATCCAGGAGTGTGATGGGCCTCTAAAGGGGGTCAAGATAAGAGTTTTTGGTAAAACCAGATGCCAGATTCAGAAACTACAAAGACATCTCAATAAATCTTCCACACTTAAACCTGGCATAAAGACACATCACAAACCTACTACAGAAGTATTTACGGGATATTTGTTTTCCACAAAAGGCATAACTATTGATATTTTCTTCAGAATCTAACATACAAGTCCTGATGTCTGAAAGCTAAAACAGGAGAACATACAAAAACAGATTGTAAGAGATATTTTGCCCAGTCGGGTAGTTATCTGAACAGTGGAAGCCAGGCCTCACCAATGGGCTGACAATATAACCACTACTCACTTGAACATGAGTGAACTGCAGTAAGAAAAAATTGAAAAGTGTGGCGGGGCTGCTGTCCTTTTCACATCCATCATCCTTTTGGGAAGATGTCTGTCCAACCAGGAAGGGGAAAGGTGAAAAGCTTGGGAAGTTGGTCCTATCCTTCGACTTCTGCAGAAGTTAACAAGAATCATTACTGCAATAGTGAATTATATGATGAATATTAGTAGTTTTACCAAATGACTACTTGATGACTTCATCCCATTCGGTCATCTGGTCTGGGGAAGCTTTATGGCTAACTAATGTTATACAATTCTTTTATGATTTTATCAGACAAAAATTATATTAATTTGTTCATTTATGCCTGCAGGAACTTCCTATGGAACATGGCTGGAGAAGGCTGGTGTATCCACTAGCTCCCACCCACCAACAACATATATTAATTTTCTGTGTTTTTCCATTAAACTGATCTTTGATGAAATACAGTTGTTGTTTGCCTTTCAGGTTTTCCCAGTTAGGGGTCACCACAGTGGAACTCTGGTCCGCTAATGATTGGCAGTTGGTTTTTATGGTGTCGAGTTGCCAGCCTGACACCCAAGCTTCAACGAAGGCACGCCCATTCAATGCATGTCTTTTGAACGCCCACTCGACCGCGGGGAGGACCTGCAGACTCCACACAGAAGGCACTCCCAACCTAAGCAGAGAATCGAATGGGAGAACCTCTTGCTGTGACGCAACAAGCTGCACCACTGTGGAAGTACTTTGATGAAATACAGTACGTGATGGAATCTGAAACAAAATGCTTAAACCAAAAGCTACCCTACCCCAAACATTCTGCAGCCTTACTTAATACTCACTCAACCACTGACCTAGATGTACACCATGAAACTCAGTAGTTCAAGAATTTCTCTTGCTTTCAGGAAATTCACTAATTTCTTCCACTATGACTAGTTGAGTTATAACCTAGCAAGGAACTACCTTGTTGAGCACAACTGGTAGGAAGATAAACACAGTAAAAAAATGAAATGCATTTTTTTTGCATCCCACACACTCCCTGAAAGTACAGTTTTGTACCTACCATAAATGTAGATGTTCGAGTGCTAATACAGCTGCAGTTGTAACAGATGGGTTCTCCTGCCGTCAGGTGGGTCCTCGGTCGGCCGAATTCCAAAGTCTAGGTCCGGCGTCGGTTGTCGTCGCTTCTTCCCTAACATCAGTGCGACAGGGGTATAAAAGAACCAGCCGACGCCATTTTCTTCAGTTTTTCTTGCCCCAGATGTCAGGTGCCCCCAGAAGGAAGGCAATACATAAAATTATGAAGTAATGCAATGCAATATAATCAAAAAACAGTAGTTGCAAACAAATACACCATAAAAGAATACCCCTAGAGGGGAAGGAGGGAGGGAAACCTGGACTGCAGCTGTATTAGCACTCGAACATTTACATTTATGGTAGGTACAAAACTGTACTATGTTCATCGTGCATACAGCTGCAGTCATAACAGATGGGTAGAATCCCAAAGCTAAGAAAGGGGTGGTAGGCACTAGGTGGAACTAGGAGGAGCCAAAATGCCCTGCAAGACTGCAGTGGCAAAGCCTGCTCTAGATTTGGAGTATAATGGTAGGTTGTAGTGTTTGGAGAAGGTATGCACAGAACTCCAAGTGGCTGCTTCCAAAATATCCTTGGTAGGAACTCCTCTGAGGAAGGCTGCAGAGGTGGCTGTGGCCCTGGTGGAATGAGTTCTAATGCCTGTAGGAACAGTTTTGCCATGAAAGGAATAGCAAAAGCGTATGCAGTGGGCTATCCATTTTGAGATTGTCTGCTTGAAATTGGCTTTCCTTGAGCTCCTACCGCATAGGCCACAAAGAGCTGTTCTGATTTTCTGAAAGGTTTTGTTCTGTCCAAATAATAACGCAGTTGCCTGTGGATGTCCAAGGAATGTAGTAATCTCTCCCCTTTGTTTTGAGGATTGGGATAAAAAGTAGGTAAATGTATGGCCTGATTTAAAGCTACCCTGGATACCACTTTAGGCATAAAGGATGGGTTGGTTCGTAAGGAAACTCGGTCCTGATGGAAGATGATAAAAGGCTGGACAGCCATGAGAGCCTGTAGTTCTGAAACTCTACGAGCTGAAGTGATAGCCAGAAGGAAAGCTGTATTCCAGGACAAATATTGCAAATCTGATGAGGCAGCTGGCTGAGGCAGCTGGCTCAAAAGGAGGCAAAGTCAGTTTTTCCAGAATTAAATTTAGATCCCAAGCAGGTATTGGTTGTTTCCTTGGAGATCTTAAATTCTTAGCCCCCCTGAGGAACTGTCTTAAAAGAGGGTGAGAGAATAAAGGAGGATCAGTGTTGTATTCTGCAGAAATGGCTGAGGCATGGATTTTGATGGAGGAGAACGAAAGTCCACTGCTTAGCAGTTCAGCCAAATATTGTAGTATTTGAGGTAAATTCAGTTTTCCAGGGTTCTGGCCCTTTTTCTCATTCCAGACACAAAAACGTTTCCATTTTGCAGAGTAAGCTTTTCTAGTTGATGGCCTTCTGGCCTCCAAAATGACATCCTGCACCTCCTTGGAGAGTAGGGCCTGCTGTGATGCTAAGGAATCTTCCATGCGGCTAGATTGAGTGTTTTTAGCTGACTGTGAAGAGTTTTGAAGCTGTGCTGAGTCAGAAGAAGAGGCATTAGAGGCAGGGTCCATGGAGGGAATCGTCAGGCTCCTCAGGAGTGGGTACCAGTGTTGCCTTGGCCAGTCCGGAGCAATGAGGATCATCTTTGGTCTGTCTGCTCTGGTCTTCAATAGGACTTTGGGCAGCAGAGAAAGAGGGGAAGGCATAAACTGTCATTGATGTCCAACAGAAAGAGAGCGTCCACTCTCCAGGCCTTTGGATGGAAGGTCCTCGAGCAGAATTTTGTCAATTGATGATTTTTGTGGGAGGCAAAGAGATCTATGTCTGGCCTTCCCCATTCTTGGATTATTTCTGTATAAACTTTTGGATGCAACATCCATTCGTGTGGATCTGTCATATTCCTGCTTAGGTTGTCTGCCAGCGTGTTTTCCTTGCCTGGCAAGTACTGTGCTTGTAGTTCCATTTGTAAGTCCATGGCCATGTTCCAAAGTGATATGGCCAGTCTGCATAGGGGATAGGAATGTGTTCCCCCCTGCTTATTTATGTACCACATAACTGTGGTGTTGTCCGTTCTTATCAATAGTTGACCTGGTTGTAGAAGGTCCTTGAAAGCTATAATAGCATTTATTACTGCTAACATTTCCTTTTGATTGATGTGAAGGTGCTTTTCTTTTGGGACCATTTGCCCTGAATGCACCGGTCTGTCATGTGCCCCAGGCGTAGTCCGAGGCGTCTATTGTGATGACTTGATTTGCTTGAGGCTTGCTGAATGGAAGACCTGTGTTTGTTTGACATGCTTGAGCCCACCACAGAAATTCCTTTTGCAGACATGGAAGTAGTGGTATTATTGTTTCCAAACTGTGGCTGTGTTGAGACCATATGTTTTTAGGTACCATTGTAGTTTTCTCATATGCAGCTTTGCACATGGGATTAGCAAGATGCAAGATGCCATGAATCCCAGAGCCTGCATGATTTTCCTTGCAGTCAGCCTGGTGCAATTTGCCAGTGTTCTGAAATATTGAATTAGTTGCCCCTGCTTCTCTGGCGTGAGGTAGGCCATCTGGGTGTTTGTGTCCAAATTGGCACCCAGGAAAATTATATTTCGAGAGGGTATTAGCCTTGATTTCTCTTTGTTGACTGTGTATCCCAGAGAGTTTAATAACATTATTACATAAGCCAGATATTTCAGAAGAATGTGCTTGCTGTCCGCTTGGATCAGGCAGTCGTCCAAATAAGGGCATATTTGTATCCCTTGAAGTCTGCAGTAGGCAATTACTGATGCCAGGCATTTCGTGAATACTCTGGGCGCAGTAGATAAGCCAAAGGGCAATGCAGAGAATTGATAATGGGTTGAACCTGCAAGAAATCTGAGGTATCTTCTGCAATTTTGTCTGATTGGGACATGCAGGTATGCCTCCTTGAGGTCCAATGTTACCAGCCAAGACTCCTTGCCCAGCATGGGAAGAAGTTGCTGTAGAGTGAGCATCTTGAATTTTGGTACGAGTAGGAATGTGTTTAGGATGGAAAGATCCAAAATAGGTCTCCAATCTTTTCCCTTCCTTGGCACCAGAAATAGCCTGGAATAAAAACCTTGACCTTGTTCGTGTAGGTACCTCTTGAATAGCTTTCATGTTTATAAGATCTGAAATTTGCTTTTGTGCCTCTGCCCTTTGATTGTGTGGCAGTTTTGGCATGCCTCTCATTTTTGGAAGGGTATGAAAATGAAATTTGTAGCCTCTGTTTATAATGTCCAGGATCCATTTGTCCTTTGTGACAACATGCCAATTTTTTGAGAATAGTGCCAGCTTTCCTCCTAAGGGGCTGCCATTTGAGACCTGGTTGGCCTGCAAGGGGAAAGTCATTGGGTTTGCTTTCTGAAAGATTGTGAGTTGTCCTCACCACCTCTTTGTGTAGGAGCTTGCCATTGTCTGCCTCTGTACAATCCTTGTGATTGTCCTCTGCCCTCGGGCCTGTATCTGCCTCTTTGGGGTCTGTCCGTGGCAGGAAAGGACCAGTTTTGGAAGGCCAATTTCTACTAAAAGCGTGGGGTTGAACCTGCTGAAATTCTTTCACAGTTTGCATTGATTTAGCTTTTTCCTCCATTTTCCGTAATACTTCCTCAGCATTTGCCCCAAATAGTACATCCTTTTGAAGAGGGCGTCTAGTAATTTAGCTTTGACATGATCAGGCAAGGTTTGTTCCTTGAGCCAAGCATGCCTGCGTATGACTGAGCCTAACAGCAGCTCTACATGAGGCCTCTAGAGCATCAAAACCACATTGTAAGGTATGTTTACCCACTTGTTCTGCACTATGCATCAAATCCTGCAACTCCTTCAAGTCTGGTTGTTCAGGTTGTGACATTTTACTTTTCAATTGCGATAACAGAAACTGTTGGTATTTTAGCATATGAAACTGACAGTTTAAGGCCCTCATGGTTAAGGTAGCCGAGGTATATACCTTTTTTCCCCACCTTTCTAAGGATCTGGAATCTCTCTCGGAAGGCAATGGATTTTTGGCAATGGAAGCCTTAACTCCCTTGGGTCCCTGTGAAATGGTTTCTAGGTCAGCAGCATGGCTTTTGTAAAGAAATTGGTGTGAGTCAGGAACCCTGTAGTACCTGTCAGGCTTAACTGGAGCTGCAGGTAGAGAGTCTGGGTTAAGGCAGGCCTCCGAGTAAACATCATCTAGGATGATATTTTTAGCGCCAAACTCATCTTGCGCACCTAGTAAACTGTGTAAATTGAACGTTGATTAAAAACGCCAAATCTCAGTCGGTACGGGCATCTGTGCCATATTATAGTTACTGGGAACATGGTAAGCACACCGATCGACTAATCTCGGTGTACTGCCACGCTAGATCAGTAAGTTGTTTGAAAACGCAAATGTAATTAACAACTGCATATCTTTACCTGCTGTTTAACTAAACATACAACTGAACTATGAGGGCTTGAGCTAGAAACTACTGCTAGAACTATAAGAATTCCATTGCTTATTTGGCTCTGAACTGCAAATACTTTAATTTGATGTATGTGGATTCTGTTATGCTAAAGATTGCATGTATATCTTATCTCCCCTAGGTATCTGCCCGTAAGTTTCCACCGCGGCCACCAAGAGTTAGAGCTAGAACTTAAAGGGAAACAAGTGAACTCCTCAGAGTGTTACTGCACAAGCAGCGATCTCACTACAGCGACTTCCCTGTGAAAAAGGTTAACAAATATACCTTCCTAAATAGGTGCTTGTAATGTTTTAACCTCAGGACAGTATAGCAAGGCAGGCAACAAAGTGATATCTAACGCAGGCTGTTGTTGCCTACTTTAGTTAAACGTTACCTTGATTCCACACCCAAAGGTTTACTAGTAAAAGAAAATACCTCTAAGTAAAGACCTCTGTAACATAGAAAGCTCCTGTAGAGCGGTGTATCCCGCTCCCACCCTGCCCCTTATCCCACCGCCCCACTATCTCTACATTTATTAGCCTAACAACCACACCCCTCTATCCCAGAGCCAATCGCATCAGCCCGCTAATTTACTATATCTCCTCCCAGATACCTGGCAGTTAATTAGACAAATTAACCTAACACCTGGTCCCATCTACATTAGTAAATCACCATTTTCCTCTTAGACATGTATATAGCTAGGAACCTTCTTATCCCTCTTATATTATCGCTTGTAATCATCCCTATATACTATCTGGTTATGAAAACCTTAAATACATAGGATATCATTACCCTAAGGGACAAACCTGTAGTTCCATAAATCTGCTCCTTAACAAACCTACCCTCTCTGTCTCCCCATTCAATCACCAGACTTAAATCGTATTTGCCCTACTCAACTCCACACAAAGGACAAAACAACAAAACATGGGCAAAAGATTCATATAAATTCCTAAAACTCTTAGAACAACTGAAAAACAATTACTTTAGATGGGGATATACACCCAAACCCAGGGCCAACTTCCAACCCCAATAGTGGTATCCCAATTTCTTCCCAAAGAACAGCTAGCTCCCTTCTTATCCTCCACCTTAACCTTAGAAGCATCAACAATAAACTTCATAACCTACATACCTTGGTAGCCACACACCTCCCTGATATTATGTGCCTATCAGAAACATGGCTTAAGCCATCCATTAAAGATGAAGAGATTCTCCCACCTGGTTATAATATTTTAAGGGTTGACCGCAAAAATAAAAGGGTGGCGTATAGCTGTATTGTTCAAAAGTTCACTCAATATCATAAAGCACCTAACCAGCCACCTACAACAGCTAATGCTGAGACACTGGCCTTAAAATATGTCTAAACAACCAAAAAGTATTAACGCCCTGCAATATATATTCCACCTGGGAACAACCTAGAAACTATGGAGCTAACGTTAAATTGGTTAGCTACTAACTACCCACAAGAAACCATTGTACTTGGCGATGTCAACATAGACTGGACCCTTTGTTCCACACAGATTAATCCTACACCCATTAACCTGCATGGATTCTCCCAAAATATTGTATCTACAACAAGAATAGGTAATAATCACCAAAAGAGAGTATACTAGATTGGATACTCACCAATAACCACTCCCATAAGTATACCACTGGGACCATCCCTAACATCTGAGCGACCACCTTGTCACTTACATAATAAAACACAAAGTCTCTAGGACTAACCTTCCTATACATAGACTGGTTAGAAACAAGAAGAAATTTGTTCCTCAGCAATTTATAGCTGAACTCAAGTCCTGTAATTGGTCTAAGCTAAAAACATTACCCCTCGAGGAAAGTGTGTTACTTTTAATGACACATTCCTAAATATTCTTGACAATCATGCTCCCAACAATTATTAGGACTAAGGTAAAATAGCTCCCTGGCTAACCAAGGAAACAAAAACAAAATTAAACTTAGAGACAAAGCCTGGGATCAATGGCGAGCCACTAAAGCACCCTAGATCAATTAAATTTCAGCAACTTAGAAATGATACAAAAAGCCAGTACCCTGGATAAAATGAACTATTTCTGTCACCTTCAAGAAAAACACCAGAATAACCTAAGAAGTTCTGGGCAGGCCTAACCAATCTCCTCCACCCCGGAAATCAACTACTCCTACCCCAGAATCACTTATCGACAAAACCCAGAATTTGTAGCTAACACCTTTAACTCCTTCTTTACAGAAACTATTCAATCGCTAGCTAACCAACTGCCTCCTCCTTCACCTCCCCAAACTAATGTAACTGAAGATACAACCCCCCCCTTTAAATTACAGCAAATACCTACCTCCTATATCAAAAACCTACTGAAAAAACTTAAACCAACTACCCTCTCGGCAGATCGACTCCCAGCTGAATACCTGCAAATAGCAGCTGAAGCTATAGCCTACCCTATCTCCATCCTGATTAACAGAACCATTACTGAGGCCACCATCCCCACCATTTGGAAAATATCCTACGTAATACCGCTTCATAAAGGTGGCTCTTCTACCGAACCATCTAACTACAGACCCATAGCTATTCTATCTCCAATAGCCAAAATCATGGAAAGATGTGTCCATAAACAATTTCTTAATTACCTCTCCCTAAATAATCTATTGACCAAATCTCAACATGGCTTCAGACCCCATCATAGTACGACTACTGCCCTCCTTTCTTTACTGACTCAATTAACAAAATCGCAATAACAAAAAATATCCTCCTACCTATTTCTTGACTTATCCAAAGCCTTGATATGGTCAACCACCAACTATTATTGCAGGCGTTAAAAGCTCCACTTCAATAATTCAGCTCTCAACTGGTTCCACGCCTACCTCTCTGGAAGGCAACAGGCAGTCCTATGGCAAAATAAGCTCGCAACCTTTACCTAATACCATAGGAGTTCCCAGGCTCCATACTAGGTCCCTTTCTCGTGTTTATAAATGAACTCCACTCAACTATCCCTCAAGCCACATGTATCCAATACGCAGACGACTCCACCCTTATCTGTTCAAATATCACTCTCCTGATTTACAAGTTATGACACAGCAATGCTTTGCTACAATTGAAAATGGCTATCAGAGAGGAATCTCATCCTTAATCCTAAAAAAACTAAGCTATTATTATTCTTTCCCACCTCAGCTCCAACTCCAGCACAAGACTCCCCACTAGCTAATAATTGCATCTTCTTCGCTCAGTCTAATAATGGTACCATAATCGAGCCTGACACCAACACTAAACTATTAGGGCCACCATTGACAACAAACTTAAATTTAACTTGCATATCAGTCAAACAATAAAGACTGTCAATAAGAAACTAGGATCCTTGTATAGAATTAAAAACTTCCTCACCCCAAAGCCAAATTAACTATCACGAACCCATCTTCTCTCACACTTCTGTATGCCTCTCCTGTATTCTCATTCCTCAATACAGGTGACATTAATAAACTCTCCGTGACTTATAATCACATTGCCAGATTTGTAACAGGAGCCCTTATAGAACCCATCACTGTATTAACCTAAAGAAACTTGACTGGTTAGAACTACCTAATATTCTCAAACTTAACCAACTCTCTGAAGCATACAAAATCATTAAGGAACCAGACAGAACCCCTCACTACATAACCTACTGACCCTTACTCCAACCTAAATACTCTTCGCTCCTCAAAAGACTACTGGTCCAAACCATCAAATCCAACAACAAGGGAGGATGCTCTCTATGCCAATTCTATAGGCAAGATTTGGAACTCTCTACCTAATAACCTAAGACTCACTAATTCACTATCAATTTAAAAACATCTCACCCAATTCCTTAAGACACACTGGCTATGTCCATGTGCAAACCCAGACTAGGCTCCTGTCAATATAGCACATCCTACTTTAATTGAAAATTGGGTTACTTCAAATTCCTATACTATCTGAACATTAATCCTATCCTGTTCTATAATAGCAAGTAGCTTCTTTATCATCCCTCTGAACTCCTGTAAGGTAATGTTCTGACTCTGTACATAGTTACTATAATGTCTTGAGATGCATTAGCATACTCAGAGTTGCAATTTTTCTGTACTAAGGCTAATAGCAGCCTAACTATGAATGTTCAATAATTTGTAACTAGTATCTTAAACTACTTAGTAATTTGTAAGCTTATTTTACCTATATTTTTATTGTATTGTATCTTTCTCTGTGGAGCTTTTCTCCCCGGGCCTCCGCTGAAAATGGACATGTATCCAGTCGGACCATCCCGGTCAACAAATGTAAAATAAATAAATAAATAAATAAAAATGTCCAAGACAGGAGGTACAGCCAGAGGCCTGTGCTGGGGTAACAAAAGAAATTCCCTGAGCCTTTTCTTGGAATCTGAATAATCCTGGCCTTCCCAGTGGAAGTGTTCCCTTAAGGTATGCAAAGTTTCCCCAAATGAGGAATCCTCAGGGGGGGATACAGAAGGAATAGACTCCTCTGCATCAGAGTCTTCAAAAGGGGAGTAAGACTGTTCCTGATCATCAGAGTGTTCTGAAATAATGGAGCCCTGATCCGAGGAGGGGGAATCTTCTTCCACTCTGGGCCTTTTGTCAGGAGGTGGCTGAGAACCTCTGATTAGAGTAATTAAATCCTCAGCCATTTTAAGCATCTGTTTCTTAGGCATGGGGCCTGGAGATGGGCCCTGTTTAACTGGTCTCTTAGGGTGCATGGTTGCTTTAGACTTGGTGAAAGCCTTGATGGAGAAAGAAGAGGAAGGTCTGAAGACACCTTGAGTGGAGGTGGACCTGTCCACATTCTGTGTTTCAACGCCAAGAGTGGCTTCGGTATCTGTAGTCGGGGTGTGGGCAGAGGAGCCTGCGACCTCGGGTACAGAAGACACCGCCAAAGATGTGTCGTCGGTAATCAGGGGCTGCGTAGGTGCCTCACTGAGAACCGGACCACGTGTAGTCGGCTTTGGCATGGTGTCGGTAGAGGCCGCGGACCTCGAGTGTTGGTCCTTGTCTTTGCGTTTTTTAGACAAAACCGGTGTTGGAGTATCCGACGACATGGTATAGTTAAATGCTTTTCCAAAAAAATGCTGGGCGAACTCCGACGCTTAATAGTGCGTTTGTTGAATGTAGCACAACAGTGACAGACCGAGACGTCGTGGTCTGGGCCTAAACAAGGTATACAGAGGGAATGGAAATCCTTATGCGGTATTTGCCTCCCACAAGAAATACAATTATTAACTTTGTCTGACATCGGTCTGAGGCAAGAAAAGTTTCCCCAATGGGGTACTTAGCTTTTAAGAAGACTTCGGTTTTCCAAATTTTTCGTAATCTCAGGAGCTGGCCGACCGGCACTTGTGAACTGCTACTGCTTCGGGCACCGCGCGGCAAGAAAGACTGAAGAAAATGGCATCGGCTGGTTCTTTTATACCCCTGTCGCACTGATGTCAGGGAAGAAGCGACGACAACCGACGCCGGACCTAGACTTTGGAATTCGGCAGACCGAGGACCCGCCTGACGGCAGGAGAACCCATCTGTTATGACTGCAGCTGTATGCACGATGAACATCTAACTATATCACATATACTATATGGTTACACACATATGATGGTAACAGAAATCTCTGGAAAACAAGGTATCTATGCCGCAGGATACCAAGAAACTGCACCGGCTGTGATTTCCTAATGAAACAACAATCTGGGAGTTTAACTTCATGGAGTGGTGCTAGGCGAGAACATTCCTCATCCGCTTTGCACTTGATGAGCAGTAGAGAAGCCTCATTACTTGCAGTTTTCTGTGATCACAGCCATACATGTGGTGATCACCATGGGGCTGAGGTGACACCAAACAAAGCTAAAAACTGGTATTGACTAACTCCATCCAGGAAGTAATAAGAAAGTACAGTTTTGTACCTACCACAAATGTAGATGTTCGAGTGTATACACTGCTGCAGTCATTACACTTGGGTTATCCAGCAGTCAGGCGTTTCCCCAGTCGGCCTGAGTTCCAAAGTTTTGGTCCGGCATCAGTTGCTGTCACCTCCTCCCTGACATCAGTGCGACAGGGGTATATAAGATGCAGCCAACGACATTTTCTCCGTCTTTCTTGCCGCGCGGTGCCCGAAGCAAAAGCAGTTTGCAAGAGGTTGAGGTTGTCTACCTTACCTTACTTTTGAACCCACTGGCATCCTGTCTCCCAAAATATTAGAAATAGGGCAAAACATCAGTTTCACAAACTAAACCACAAGAAAGATGCTTTAAAATGTCTGAACTGCTGCAAAGGCAGTTGGGTAATGGTTGTCTGCTTTAGTGCATTTGACTGGAGTACTTGTCCAACTTCAAGTATCTTGGTGCTTGAGTTGTTTATACAGGGGATAAAGCAGGTGCTGGTTCTATAAATCTACAACAGACATGGCGGCATATAACTCTTCTACCACAGAAAGGACCTTCCACACACCAAAGTTCAGGGTAAGTTGACCAAACAAGACCTCATCTCCAAGGAAATCAACCTAAGCCTGGTAGTCATCAGCAAAACGGAAGTGCAGGTAAGGGCAGTGACAGGCCACAGGACCATTCTATAGGTTGTTCAGGGTCGAATGGGTAAGGACATGAGAAACAAGCATGGAGATACGGGATTGCATGAAGGTAGGCTTCGGCCTGCTATGACTCATTAAGAAAGCAGAGGACTATGAAATTTTCATCTGTACAACAAAAGAAGGAAACCAGATAAAGGTCAGAAAGCCATCAAAAATGAAAGAAAGGGTATATCTAACACTGGGCTGGTGGTGCAGGTGGATGAGAGGTTGGGGATAAAGTGTCCACAAAATGTGGCAGCTAAGTTCATCCATAAAGTCTAGGCAAAAAGGAATAAAACAATGACATCAGATGTTTTCAGATTTACAGGAAAATGTGATAACTAAATTACACCAAGACTAGTTTGCAAGGGTAGGGGATTAAAAAAAAACAAGAACACAACCAGTCTGATGCACTGCACCAGTTCTTTAACTCAGTACTTACAATAGAACCAGAAAGAAGGGTGTACATGCTAGTGAGTGTGCAGACTGTCAGAGAATAGAGAAGGAAAAGAAACAGCTCAATGGACATTACAGGAATAAGACATTAGCACCAGACATAATTGTCGCCTAGTGCTGACAGGATTCATAGTGACATCAGCTGAAAATTCTAAAACAGAAAATTGCAAGGCCAAACATCCAAACTGGCACAGATGATTACCCATACCTGCAGGTCACCTACTTAGTAAGGGGGTACAAAGCGCAAAGATGTCCACTCCTTGTGCAGAGAACACACATCAAAAATAACATTTTATTTTTGTTACAATGCAGATGTTCAGTCTTGAATTTCCACACTTTGGAATTTCAAGTTTTCATACTATATCCAAGGTGGAAAGAACAAGCTGACATGTTCAGTGATTCAGTTGCAAAACTCTGCAATTCCTCCTCAAGGACCACAGTGGCACCAGAGAAATGAAAGGTGGCCTAAAAGGGCCCATAACCATACCAGAAGAATGTAGTGCCCCTGAAATCACAGACACTCAGGTTAAAACAGCCCTCTGCAAAGCCAAAAACACAGCATCAATGGAACCGGACGGTGTCTCAGGCTGCGCCTTACATGAGCTCAAAGATGAACTAACCCCTCACCTAAACACACTGTTCAAACCCAGCCACTCCACAGGCTACGTGCCCACAGAGTAGCGCACAGCAATGGCATATACTTCTCAGAGGTACAGGCAAGCACAAGAGGACTATGGCTGACAAAGTTCGCAGACGACTGCAAACTAGGGGCTATAACTGACTCTCCGGCTGACACAGACATCCTCCAAAAGGGTCTCACTGAGACAAATACCTGGTGTCAAAACAATGGCCTCAAGCTAAATACCAAAAAGTGCATAGTCATCCCCTTTGGAAAAAACAAAGTACCCACAAATTACCACATAGGTGGTAGCCCCCTAAATACAGAAGAAATAAGGGATCTGGGGACCCAAGTAGACAGTAACCTCTCCTTTGATAATCACATTGCCAAAGTGGTTAGAAAATCCTTCTATGTGGCCCACCTAATCACAAAAGGATTTGCATCCACATCAAAAGAGGTCATTGTGCCCCTCAATGCATCACTCATCAGAACCATCATAGATTACAATAACCCATTTGGGATGTACCTTATCAGACACCTGAAACAGCTGGAAAGACCACAGAAGTACCTCACCAAGAGGATCACTGGCCTCAAACAGATGCCCTATGTAGCTTTACTGAAGAAACTCCAGCTGTACTCAATTGCATACCGCCTGCTCAGAGGTGATCTCTGCCTGACATATAAGGTCATGTCCAACATGATCCATGAATTGATGGACATGCTCCACCTAAAGAAAACCATATCTCCTCGAGCCACATGCTCTAGGGATCTAAACCTCACCATAACAATAAACAGGACATGCTGGAGGGATAGATTCCTGTCCCAGAGACTTTCCATGCTTTGGAACAAGATCCCAATCTACATTAGGCAGAGCTCCTTGCTAACACTCTTCAAGAGAAACCTTGACGAGTGGATGGGAAACAGGAAGGTTACCCTGGGGATCACTTCAGTGGCTATGAACCTATGATGCAATCATCCACTGGTCTCCAGTCATTTTTTAAATATGTGATTTTTAAGTATCATCTGACTAACTGTAATACTCCCCGGGGTTAATGAACCAGCATGGGGCTTCTGCATTTTTTTAGCTCAGAAACTCAAACACAGTGGTATGGAAGAACTTCCTGCTCACCTACATCTTTTTACAATTTCACCCGTCTAAACTGACCACTTTGGCTTATCACAAGATATAGCTTCTGTTCCAGTCAGCCTACACGGTCACTGGCCCAGACTATAAAAAATATAAAGAAGACAGTTCAGGCCCAATTTGTCTCCCTAGTCATCACACTCGGCTCCTGGAACCAACAGGTCTAACTCTTTCTCAATTAGTTTTTGCGAAATATACAGTCATCTATCCTACTGCAACTGCTCTAATCATCTGATCAGAATCAGAATTAAAATGCATGCAAAGAGGAGTGCAGACCCTACCTATGAATAAAAAAAACAAACAAAATGAAACAACAGCAAACCAATCAACAACATAAATACAGACTCAGATACTCTGCTCTAGCTTTTGACTGACCAGATCTGAACAGAGGAGATTCAAAAGGACAATGTGTAAAGGCAATACACGAGTAAACACACTAACCAGATCTGTGCAGAGAGAGAGAGACAGAAAAAGGACACTGTGTAGAGGCAATACAGGAATAAACACACTAACCAGATCTATGCAGAGAGACAGAAAAAGGACAGTGTGAAAGGAGTGGAGTAACATGTCACTCCTCTCCATGTCTACAACAAGTAACTCAGCTGGGGTTTCTCTATACTCCTACCAAGTCACTAAAATCGGAACTCTATCCCGATGCAAATAAAGCAGACAAGACAAATAGCTTCAATTTGCTGCTAAAACCATATCTATGTAAAAGTTGTCTCTGCTAATACTCAAGCTCCCGTCTAGAATACATTTTTTGGCCACATCTGTTACCTTTTCTCCAAATACTTATTTACTTATCAAATACTTATTTTTTTCCACTACCCCCTTTTTTCAACATCAGCCCAGAAAGACAATCACTTATCAACAAGTAGTAACTGTTTACATAAATTACATCAGTCACATGCTCCAAGTTGAGAAGATTCATTCTCTTTTTCTCCCAGCTATTAGATCAAACACTATCTCACTGTTACCCTTCTTTCACAGTTTCGTCACCCTCTCCCTCCTCATCTAACCAAAACTAATACTACCGATGTGTATATATATATATATATATATATATATATATATATATATATATATATACACATACATATATATATACACTGCATTCATTATCAACCAACTTCCCCATTTCCATAATTAAGTTGCCACTTTTTTCATTATTTTAATTACTAGAAATTAACAGATATTACAGTATATTTTACAATGTAACATCTCTCTTTGCTGTATACAAGCTTGTATCTATTTCTAATGAATGTTCACCACTGCATGCATGCTATGTCCATGCTTCCACCTAAACAATGTTTATGTAAGCTACTGTAATTGTTTTTCTCTCATGTATGTACACAGGTACATTTTGTATTCATTCTGATGTCATGTAGCTGTACTATATATATAAGACAGACAAATAAATATGTAGCACGTCAAACAAATGATGAACAGACTGAATGTAAAGTTCAGCACAGTAATCTAAAGGAAGCCAGTTCAAAAGAGGGCAGAGATGATAAATATAAGGCAGTGGGAGTGGAGACTGTGCAACATCAGTGAACTAAAACATTTTATACAAGAAACTTTACAAAGAACACACTCAACACATGAAACTGTACACACAAGATAGTTAAACACAGGAAACTATGTAATGTATACAGGTGAAAACAAAGCAAAAAAACCAGAGCTCCTTACCCTTGACCCCATGCTGCACTTTCGGTTATGTGTGTCTGTGTAACCATAGTCGGAGTAGGGGAGATGTACGGTGTCCCAATCAGAACAGTCCCTGAGTTGGAGAGTCGCTGTGGTGTACTTATGATCTGTGAACCAACAAATTTAAATAAGGACATTTATCAAAGAAAAGAAAAGCATTTCAAGTAAAAGCAAAAACATTTCTATGAATCTATTTGGTAATAATAATAATAATACAAACTTTACTGAAGAATATATAGCAACATCCCACTGAAACATGCAGCACTGGAAATCAAACTAAACCAAGAAGCTATTAATTACAGTTTAACAGGAAATGTGTTTGTCTTAGCTCTTACTAATAATACACTGCTTCATTCGTTATCTGAATGTACAACTAACGGGGAAAACCATTATAAACTTTACAAACTCAGGATAGCAATATGAAAATCTGAAAACTGCAATGCTTGTGAAATGCAACTTAGAACTAAAAAAAAACTGACTGAAGATAAAACCGTACTATGAACAGACATAAGTTGAAAGTCAAAATTTGCATTTCTCTTGATGACTTCTAAAAAGATAACATGAAATATAAAATACTTCAGACTACTTCTCAAAAAGATTTCAATGAGGTCATCAATTTCAGCTTTTACTTCCTACTTATAGCAGACTCTAACACAGGTGCTAATGCACTGGTTTTCTAAACCAGGGTCAGGAGTTCAAAAGACACACTTCAACCCAAGGTTTTTCTAGTTTTCTGATTCTTATCACTACAACTTGTGAATGCTATGCTAGGAAAGTCTTTCCTGACACATTTTAAAGATCCAGGATGACAAGGTCCATTTTATTAAATGCTTCCCCTCTCTATTAAATAGGTTATAACACCCAACTAGAGAGATAAAATCCTTACGCTGTTCACAACAAAACTATTTTGTAAAGATCTCCATTCAGCACAACAGTTGGTTTGCAAAGGTCCTATTTTTGAAAACACAATGTACTGCAGACAATTCCAAGAAGCTGACCTTTCTCAGCTTTAATGTCAGTGACTCACGGTTCAAGTAAACTGAGCAATGCACCCCTGGAAGTAATACCCACTGGCATGCACCCTTTTCAGAGGAGGACAGTTCAGTAAGGCCACTGAGCTTGGATCTCTGCAGAAAGGTAAAAGCCAGAGAGGTAAGTGTCTGGCCATGCAGTGGTCAGAGAAGTTGTTTAGACCTTGATATTACTAGGTGTCAATACAATCATGCACACCCAAGTGCTTGTATTACATACAACCTGCACGCAAGCAACTGCAGAACAGACCTATATTTACCAACTCCGAGGTCGCACAACAGTGAAGAAAAAAAGCAAATTCCACTGCCAGCACAAAAGTAATTTTGGCAAACAGCAGCTTTTTTTTTGCATTCACTGAAATTAAGTTTGATGCACGTAATTGCAAGGCTGCAAGCACATATCCTCAACTAACAATACAGTGTTAACTATGCCTGGTCTCCACTAAGAGATTCTGCCTGCAGTCCTGTTCCACACCATTCTTTCCCATGAAGGAAAGGAATTCAAGTATTTTCATCTGCTTAACAAAAAGGACTAGAAAAAAAAAGAGATGCACAAATTCAGGCAAATTATGACATCACACAGGGCAGGCAATAGTACTGGCCCAATCAGCTAAAACAAAAGATTTTCTAACATTGTTCTTAAATCTAGTTTAAGACACTGATACAGAGTACCCATACTCTAACAAAAAAGAGAAAAAAAGTCACAGTAATATTTTTCATTCGGTATACAAACACGTTTTAGCAATTATTATTCACGCTAACATTACATAAACTGATCACTTCCAACCTTCCTTTAAACCTCACACCTCCTCCTGAATGTTAGTCTACATGCAAAGTTCCCATAAACTTCACGTATTTCTACGTAATTTGCTTCTTCCCTTTTCTAAGAATCCTACCTCCAAGTTTGTTTATCCCCTTCACAATATATAGAACTTCAATTATAGCTCATTTTGATTTTGATTTCTATTTTCTATAAATTGCTTTTTTGCCAGCCAATAGCATTAAACTTAGTAAGGCCTTACAATGTTGAGGCAATTCAGATCCTATGTTCCAACTCAAAATAATTTCTTCCTTGGTTACAAAAATTTGCTCCACCAATACTTCTAACAAATTATTCAGTACAGAATTTTTATAATCAGCCGACTAGTTACATCCTCAAATAACATGTTCCCAATTACCCCTCACTTTTCCATAACAACTCCAGCCTTTGTTATCCACCTGAGGAAAAATTCTCTAAAGCCTGTTGGGATATAAAAATACAAATTCATGTCAAGTCATTGAAAATAAATTTGGCGAACAGAAAAAAAACAAAACATTCACTGAAACTCCATAAAACATACAACTTAATTTTGATTTTGTAAGTGGGCAAGCCACCCTGCACCCAGATTTACACTAACTCAAAGGTCACACAACAGTGGAGAAAAAAAAAACCTCCAGTGTCAGCGAAAGTATTTTCAGTGAACAGTACTTGCTCTTTTTGTGCTTGCAGAAATTATGTTTGATTATACGTCATGTTCCCTACAAATACTTGCGTAGACACTTCTAAGCAAAATCCTAAACTTTCAGGATTTTGCTGCATACTTGGAAGCCATATAGAGGTCATCCCATTGTTCCTTTCTAAATTGCCGTTCTATTGTCTCGTCCCAATCTTTTCCAACCTCCTCTGATTGACTCTCATACTTATTATGCAACATGTAATAGGCCCTACTAATTATCTATTTTGAAACAGTATTTTCTGTTCTAGACTTAACTAAAAAATCTACCACAGCTGGTCTTCCACTTAGCACTTCCCTATCCCTTTCTCTTTGCCTATCCTCTATCAATCCCTGGTAGGGGAGTTGGCCTCTAACCTGCAGTCCAAACTTCTGCTTGGCCTCATTCCACTTTTACCTTTCCCTCTCCAGTTATTTGTTCCCAATACCTTGGCTCTTTTGTTGATTTTTTCCAGTAAATTTCAGATCTCTCTTACTTCTCTTATATACCCGTACTTGCAGTTATCCTGTTGGTAAATCTACTTTCTCAAAACAAACAAAAAAAAAAGTAATCTCCGTGGTATCCCCGAAATCTCAAAACAATCCACTAAACAAGTATGCTGGGTCCAAAAACAAAAGAGTGTAAGAAACGTCACTGTGTAGAAGATCTTCAGTCCATATATCTCTAGTTAATATTACTGTACAGAATTACTAAGTATTCGAAAGTAATCCAAGCAAGGCAGGCAGTCTGTTTCCAGTCGAAAATCCTTTAAGTACACAGACAAGCGATCCAAGTAAAACAAAAATAGAGTAATAGTTTCCTTACAAGCTTTCTAAATATATATAGGCATGGTTACACTTTCCCTTAAATCCCCTGTTATAACTAAAACCTTGTCTGTTGTTGGTTTTTCTGTCGTTATTGTTGTTAATTATTATTGTACCTCCTAGTAAGTCTCCCAAGATCATCTTTGTCCAGTTGATCTTGTTTCATTTTATTAATTTTTTTTTTCTTTAATGGACTGCTCACTTCCTTGCCTGATAAAAAGTATATATATATTTATAAAACTTGAGAGGAAACTATTACTCCATTTTTGTTTTACTTGGGTCGCTTGTCTGTGTACTTAATGAAGGATTTTCGACTGGAAACAGACTGTCTGCCTTGCTTGGATTACTTTCAAATACTCAGTAATTCTGTACAATTACATATATATATTTTTTTTTTAATTTTTTTTTTTTTTTTACTTAAGACGAGTTTAAAGTTCGCTACTTCTACTGTCTGATCTGCTTAATATACAGTGATTAACTAGAGATATATGGAGTGAAAATCTTCCACACAGAGAAATTTCTTACTGTTTTGCAAATCTACTTTCTCCATTCCTGTGTTGCCTTTAGTTCTTACAATACTTTCTGCTACTTTATGAAAATTAATCTGTACAGTTGTTATTCGCCTTAAGGACCTGCATCCAAAATCCTACTCTCTCTCCATGTTTACTGAATTCCCTTCCCCGTTTCATCACCATCCCTTTCCATTTTGAATCGTCATTGTCCCTTTCTACTTTGAATTTCAACTTTCTGCTGTGTTAAGTACATAATCCTTTACTGCTTAGCACTACAAACATCCATTCAAATCAGATAATCTTAAACCACTTGTTCTAAGGGAAGAGTCAACTTATCCAACTTAACTCTTGCCCCTACCCTTCCCAAATAAAGTCCTTCATTCTTTAATAATTACTGTCCACAGCTCCTCCTCTGGTTAACAAAAATATGCCTGATCTCTATACAAAACTAAAGGGAATAAAAAGATTTTCATTGTTTGTAACTTTATCCATACATAAAGAGTTCCCAGTTGCTTATTTTATACTATCTTTAGTCTCTTCCCATTTATTCTTAGCTTAAATAAAGAATTATTTTTAATCCATGCTCCTAAACAGCTTAAAAAATGTGTGTGTAGGGACATAAGTTTAGTGCTACGGCTTTTGTTTCACCTTCATTAATTTTATAACCTAAAAAGACTTGAAACTCTCGCAAAATGTTCCATAACACCAACATATTCTTTTATTTATCAAGTACAAAATACCACCATCTGCAAATAAAGCTAACTTTCTTGATCACCATACTATTTATATTCTTGAATTTGAGACTCTTATTTTCTTTGCCAGTTGCCTGAAATATAAAGCAAATAAAGGGAAAATAATGACACCCTTGCCCAATTCCTCTGTTCGAACACACCTTGCTGGAGAACCCTTCCACCTCAACTCCTGTGCCCAGCCCTTCGTACAGACTCCTAAATTACCACATTACTCTATCAGAGAATCTGAATACTACCACTGCCCTACCTACACATTCCCAGCTGATTATACTGAATATTTTTTGTATCAAGACCTACCAACAAAGCAGCGTTTTCTAATATTCTGCTTCCCTCTGGCTCATCTTTGTTCTGTTAATGTTGTCAGATGTTTGCCGCCGCTCCACAGTGCCACACTGATCCATATCAATATTTGGCAACACCTTTGCCATTCTCTTAGCTGGTAAAGACAAATATTTTATAACTAACTTAAAACTGAAATGGGTCCACATGAAGATGGATTTGAGGAGTCTTCATCCTCTTTGGGTAATAAAGGCACCACAACTTTCTTTCCGATGCTGGGATCTCCTCTCCTTTAAAATATTCTTTAAAAAAATAACTTCCAGATCATTATCATTTTAACCCCTCCCAACTTCCAAACATCCACAGGAAAAGAAACTGTTCCTAGAGAATTCCCTGTTTACTGATGCATTTTTAGCTCATCTCTTCTGATGTATGTATGTTACGATCTGAGGAAGACAACAGTCGAAAGCACTTATCGGATATCTTCAAGGGACAGTTTTGAGCTTTTTTATTTTTCATTTTATTTTCAAGTCGAAGTTTTAATTTGTATTAAAGGACTACATTTTAATTGGAACACTTGTAGATTTCGTTGATTGGCCATCCTTGGGTGGATTTTCTGTCTTTTTTCTGCCAATACTTACTGATTGATGCTCAAGGAATTCACCAGGCTGCAAGGTTCAGGGTTTGAAGCTGAGGGTGCAGAATCTGGCCCGCCTGCTGGGACAGCAGTGAAGGGGTCTGAGGCAGGTGCCATGGTTGCAGCAGTGTCATACTGTGCAAGAGGGGGTACCAGTACTGGTGTGGCCAGTCTGGTGCAATTAGTATTGTCTTTGGCTTGTCCTGTTTGATCTTTAGTAGAATCTTCGAGAGGAGAGGCAGAGGAGGAAAGGCATAAACTGAGAGGCTTTCCCAGGTAAAGTACAGGGCATCCACTTTCCAAGCGTGACTGTGGGGAGTTCTTGTACAGAATTTGTTCAATTTGTAGTTCTGAGGGGAGACAAACAGGTCTACCTCTGGAGTCGCCCATTTGTTCTTCCTCAAGAGGTTGAATATTTTGGGTTCTAGTTTCCATTCGTGTGGGTCCATGAGATTTCTGCTTAACTCATCTGCCAGTGAATTTAGTTTGCCTGGCAGGAATTGAGCTTGCAGGTGTACTTGGCAGCTCAAGGCTGTGTTCCACAGAGCCATGGCTAGTCTGCAGAGAGGCTACAAGTGGGTTCCCCCTGCTTGTTTTTGTACCACATAACTGTGGTGTTGTCTTTCTTTACCAGTAGTTGTCCTGGAAGAATACATTCTTTGAAGGCTGACAGAGCATTTTGTACAGCTAACATTTATTTTTGATTTAAATGCATGTGCGTCTGTCTCGGGTTCCATTTGCCCTGAATGCACTGCCCTGCCATGTGTGCCCCCCATGCATAGTCTGATGCATCTATTGTTAGGGTTTGGGCGGCAGGGGGTAGAGTGAAAGGGAGTCCCTTGTTGTGGTAGCAGGTCTCTGCTCACCAAAGGAACTCTGTCTTCATACAAGGAATGATAGAAATCATTGTTTCCAGGTCCTGAGAATGTTGACACCATAGGCTTTTTAGATACCATTTAAGTTTCCTCATATGCAGTCTTGCATATGGAATTAGTAGAATGCAAGAGGCCATGAACCCCATGGCTTGCAGTATTTTCCTTGCACATAGCTGGGGTTTTGTGGCCAATAGTTTGAAGTAGGTTGTCAAATAAACTTGCTTCTCCAGAGTGAGGAATGCCATCTGGGAAGTTGTGTTCAAGCTTGCTCTCAGGAATACAATCTGTTGGCAGGGTACTAGGTGAGATTTCTTTTCGTTGATGGTGTACCCCAATGAGGGTAGAAGCTTCTTTATGAATTCCAGGTGTAACAGCAAGTCCTGGCTTTCTGCCTGAATCAATCGTCCAAGTATGGGTAAATTTGAATATTTCTCTGCCTGCAAAATGCAATGGCTGGAGCTAGAAACTTTGTGAATACCCTAGGTGCAGTAAATAAGCCAAAGGGAAGTGCAGAGAACTGATACTGCATGGAGTTTGCCCTGAAGCGTAGGTATTTCCTGCAAGATTCCCTTATTGGGATGTGCAGGTAAGCTTCCTTTAAGTCAAGGGTTGCCAGCCAATAGCATAGGAAGAAGTTGTTGAAGAGTTAGCATTTTGAATTTTGGAACCACCAGAAAGGTGTTGAGAATAGAGTTACTCCGGGTATCACTTCTGTGTCACTGTTCGACAGATGCACAGTATACTAACCTCGAAAAAGGGCATAGCAAAATTCATTTTAAAATGGGTGGCGAAAGCCAAACACATTCTGGCTAGGCTTGTAAATGCCCTAGGGCAGATAGCCTAGTATGAACCTATGAATAGAGAGGTCCAGGACAGGATGCCAGGAGTTATCTTTTCTGGGTACCAGAAAAAGTCTTGAATAAAAACCTTGTCCCCTTTGTTCTGCTGGGACAGGTTGAATAGCCCTGAATACTGAGAAGACAGAGAACCTGTTGTTGGGCCTCCGTCCATTGATTTGGGGACAAGTCTGGCCAACCATTTGGAGTTGGTAGTGTGTGGAAGTGTAATCTGTATCCTTGGAAAACTAGGTCCAAAACTCATTTGTCCTGGATAATGAGTTCCCAGTTTTTTGCTTGCAGGGTGAGCTTTCCTCCTAAGAGAGCAGGTAGCTGAGCAGGGCTTGGAAGGTATAAGGTTAAGTCACTGCACCATTTTTCCATGGGGGGTGGCTTACTACTCCCTGCTTTGGAAGTGGGAGCCCCCCACTCCTTAGATCTGTGCGTAGTCTGAGACTGTAGCCTAGGTGGTCTGCTGTTCCTGGGTTTGGACTGAGAAGGCCTGGAAGGGACTGGAAAGGACCAGTTCTTTGAAGGCTAATGCCTACTGAATCTGGGAGGCTGTACTTGTAGGAAATCTTTAATAGTTTGCATAGATTTAGCTTTTTCCTACATCCTTTTGAGGACTACTACTGCTTTGCTGCCAAAAAGGCGGTCTTGATTTAAGGGAGCATCCAGTAATTTAGCTTTAACATGATCTGGCAAATTTTCTTCCTTAAGCCAAGCATGCCTTCTAGGTACAGACCCAGTGACAGCAGCCCTGCAAGATGCTTCTAAAGCGTCAAAACCAGATTGCAATGTTTACCAACTTGTTCTGCAGAATGCATTAAATCTTGCAATTCTTTGTGTTCAGCACAGTCAGGAATCAACATCATTTTCTGTTTAAAGTAGTCCTATAATATGCTTTAACATATGAAACTGGCAATTTAAAGCCCTAATGACCAAAGCAGCAGAAGTGTATACCTTCTTACCCCATTGGTCTAAGGCTCTAGAATCTCTATCAGAAGGGGTAGGATTTTTGGCAGCAGTAGCCTTAATTCCTTTTGTTCCTTGGGAAATGGTCTCTGGATCCACAGCAGGATTCTTGAAGAGGAACTTGTGAGAGTCGGGTACTCTGCAGTACCAGTCAGGTTTTCTGGGAGCTGTAGGTAAAGGGTCTGGGGTAAGGCTAGATTCCAAGAAGCATCATCTACAATGTCCAGAACAGGAGGGATAGCTAAAGGCCTGTGTTGAGGCAGGAGTAAGAATTGCCTAAGCCTCTTTATGGACTCAGAGTAATCCTGGCTTTCCCATCAGAAATGCTCCCTAAGAATATGCAAGGTTTCACCGAAAGAAAGATCTTCTGCAGGGGAAGCAGAGGGAATGGAATCCTCTGCATCAGAATTCTCATAAGTAGATAAGGGCAAGTCCTGGTAATCAGAAGAAGCAGAAATATCAGATTCCTGATCAGAAGAATCAGAAAGAAATTCAGTTCTAGATCTCTTAGAGGGGGAAGACTGGCTTCCCCTAATTAAGGTAATAAGGTCTTCAGCCATTCTAAGCATTTGTTTTTGAGGCATATGAGCCTGAGCCTGTGGCTTGGTCGCCGGTTTTCTAGGTGTAGTGCCCTGGATGAAATCGATGGCGTTGGTTTAATATGAATGTCTGTAGGCCTGAATACACCCTCAGAAGCCGGTGCCTGCACAGCGGCTCCGGACCCATCCAAGGTAGAGACATCTGCAGGTTCCATAGTCGAAGCATCTCGTGGCATACCGGACTCCGAATGGGTCTCAGTAGAGGCCTGTGAAGTAGCAGGTATCAGGGCTGCGAAAGCACCTCACTGAGTACCAGCGGACTGGCGACTAGCTTAACAGAAGAGTCGTTGGCAGTTTTGGACCTATGTGGTCTGTCTGTCTTTATCCTTATGTTTTTTCGGAAGATCAGTAGTCAGATGGCTTAACAAAGCTATTTCAGAGTACTGAGATAGAGTACGAAAGTAACTGACTGCAAAAATAGCCCGATAATGAATAGTTCGGGAGTTGAACAAGGCACAAAACCAACAGCGAGGATGTCGTGGTCTGGGCCTAAACAGGGGATGCAGTAAGAATGAAAATCTCTATGAAGTATTTGCTTTCCACAGGCAAGACAATTGTTAACTTTCACTGACATCGGTTGGAGCAAGAAAAAGTATCCCCAACGGGGTACTTATCTTTTTTGAAGACTTCGGGTCTGAAACTCGAAAATGAAAATTTCAGGAGACTGCCGACCGGCACTTGCGAACTGCTTTTGCTTCCGGCACCACACGGCAAGAAAGACTGATGTAATGGCATCGGCTGCATGTTTTATACCCCTGACGACCTGACGTCATGGAAGAAGAGACAGCATCCGACGCAGAAATCCGAAGACTCTGGTATTCAGGGTGGCTGAGGGCTACCTGCAGGCAGATAAACCCAAATGTGATGACTGCAACAGTGAAACACGAAGAACATCAAGTATGGATATATCCCAAACTGAAATCAATTCATTCTGAATGGAATCAGCATGATGTTGTACACTTTGATTAGCTCATCAGCCGACCAAAAACAAAGAAACACGATTCAAGTTAAACACAGTACTCGGGTATACAAAATCTGGTCTTAAAATCTGTATTTCAGAACTGCTTACTGATCGCAAGCAAGACGTTTTAAACTGAAGGCAACTTTTTCCCTCAAACTTACATAGATTTAATAGAAGTTATAAGAGTTCTAAAAAAGATTACAAGATAATTTATCTCAAATATACATTAAAGTGTGACATTTCAACTGAAAAAAATAGTAATTGTTACACTGTGAAAGCAAGGCACTCATGTCTCTAAAGTATCCGATTATGAAAAGCTTCCCTGATTCTCTCAAATATATTTTTGCTTTACCCTTTGTAAAACTTTTTGATTTTTTTTTATGGTAAATCACTAAAGATTACAGTCAGTCAATAATAAAAGGCACTAAAGTTTCAAATGTCTTATTGATCAGAAAAAGCATGTTGGCAAAATCTGTTGCTTTATTAAACTTTTACATTAATTACAGCAATATTTACAAAATGTCCCAAGTTTTGTACCTTAGACTCATTTTATTTTTGTCTTTGTCCACAACTCTTGAGCAAATAAGTTGAGAAGTACAGTAGAAACATTGTAGCAGTGTAAAAACTATGCATAATCATCATCATTAGGTAGTACAGTTGTGTACACTTACCATAAATGTAGATGTTAGAGTGTATTCACTGTTGCAGTCATCACATTTGGGTTATCCCTGCCAGGGTAGCCCTTGGCCGGCAAGAATACCAGAGGCTTAGTATTTCTGCGTTGGTTGCTGTCACTTCAGGACTGACGTCAGGTTGTCAGTAGTATAAAGTAAGACAGCCGATGTCTTTACATCAGTTTTTCTTGCCCTAACCTGTCAGGAGCCCCCAAGTAGGAGCCAGGTTCTGGTGGAAGAACCCCACCAGTAGAAAGCAAATACCAATATGTCCCTTGTAAGGAAAGAGAAAAAAAGGGGGCTGGAGGGGGGGAAACCAGGAATGCAACAGTGAATACACTCAGACATCTACATTTATGGTAAGTGCACACAACTGTACTATGTTCTTCATGTTTCACTGTTGCAGTTATCACATTTGGACTGATTACCAAAGCTGAGGAAAAGGGTGGAGGCAGTCAAGGAAACTAGGGGCTGGCTAGGATGCCCTGCAAGACTGCAGTGGCAAACCCTGTCCTGGATTTGGAAAAAAGAGAGGCAGGTGTTAATGTTTGGTAAAAGTGTGAACAGATGTCCAGGTGACAGCCTCCAGGATGTCCCTGGTGGGGACTCCTCTGAGGAAAGCTGCAGAGGTGGAGACTGCTCTGGTGGAGTGAGTCCTGACCCCCTTGTGGGGAGGCTTTCCATGTTAGTTGTAGCAGAAATGGATGCAGTATGCTATCGATTTGGAAATGGATGCAGTATGCTATCCATTTGGAAATGGTTTGTTTGGAGATGGCTTTGCCTTCTGCCCCTGTAGCAAAGCTAACCACCAATTGATCAGACTTTCTGAAGGATTTGGTCCTGTCTAGATAGAATCTGAGCTGTCTGTGTGCATCTACAGAGAGCAGGATCCTTTCTCCCTTGTTCTGGGGATTAGGGAAAAAGGTAGGAAATGAATGGATTGGATGAGATCCACACTGGACACGACTTTGGGCATGAAGGATGGGTTAGTTCTGAGGGATACCTTGTCAGCATGGAAGATGATGAAGGGTTCCACAGCCATGAGCGCTTGCAGCTCGGAGACTCTTCTAGCTGAAGTGATGGTCAGAAGGAAAGCCATCTTCCAGGAGAGAAATGTTAGCTCTGCAGAAGAAGCTGGTTCGAAGGGGAGCAGGGTGAGCTTTTCCAACACAAAGTTAAGGTCCCAAGCTGGGGTTGGCGCCCTTCTGGGTGGCCTCAAGTTGCTTGCCACTCTTAGGAACTGTTTGATCAAAGGGGTGTGAGAAAAGGGGCTGCTCAGTGGAAAAATGAGCAGAGATAGCAGGAGCATGAATCTTAATAGAGGAAAAAGAGAGGCCACTGTGTAGCAGGTCAGCTAAGTAATCTAGCATGAGAGGGAGGGAGGGAGGGATGTGCAGTATTGGCTCCCTTAGCCTGAATTCAGGTGCAGAACCTTTTCCATTTGTCAGCATAAGACTTTCTAGTGCTAGGGCGTCTGGCCTTACGTATAACATCTAGAACCCGTTTACTGAGGTTGGAAGATTGATCCGGGGTTAGGGAATAAGCCAAGCTGCCAAACTGAGTGCCTGTATTTGGGGATGCATGAATTCCCCTTCCCTCTAGGTGACGAGGTTTGGAATCTGAGGAAGATGGCATGGTGGCAGTGGTGACAGGCTGCGCAGCAGTAGGTACCAGTGCTGGCGAGGCTAGTCTGGAGCTATAAGAATTGTCCTTGGTTTTTCCTCCTTCATTTTGAGCAGTACCCTGGGGATGAGAGGTAGTGGAGGAAAGGCATAGACCAAACGACTGACCCAGGGGAAGGACAGGGCATCCACTTTCCAAGCCAGGCAGTGATGCTACCTGGTGCAGAATTTGCTGAGCTGATAGTTGGTGTGGGAGGCAAAGAGGTCGACTTTTGGGGTGCCCCATTTCTGAGTTATTAGGGTGACAGTTCTTCTGTTGAGCTGCCACTCGTGTGGGTCTAGAAGATGTCTGCTTAATATGTCTGCCAGAGAGTTGAGAGAATCTGGTAGGAATTGTGCTAACAGGTGCAGCTGCATGGCAGAGGCTGTGTGCCAAAGGGTCATGGCCAGCCTGCATAGTAGGAGTGAGTCCCTCCCTGCCTATTGATATACCACATCACAGTGGTGTTGTCTGTTTTGATCAGGAGAGCCCCTGGGGAGAGAAGGGGCCTGAAAGCTGTCAAGGCGTGCTGGACAGCAATCACTTCTTTTTGGCTGATGTGAAAAGGGATTTGCTGTGGGCTCTACTGGCCCTGTATGCACTTGCCATCTACGTGTGCACCCCAAGCATAGTCTGATACGGTCTGTGGTGAGAGTCTGGGTGGCCGGGGTGGGGTGGGGTGTGAAAGGTAGTCCATTGTTGTGGGAGCATGCTGTTCCCACCAAAGAAAATCTTTTCTGAGGCAAGAAATTATAGGTATAGGAGTCTCCAGGTCTTGAGAGTGTTGACACCAAAGGTTTTTTAGGTACCATTGATGTTTCTTCATATGCAGTTTGGCATATGGAATGAGTAGTATGCATGATGCTATGAACCCCACAGCTTGCAGGATCTTCCCTGCAGATAACTGGGGTCTGATGGCCAATTGAGAGATGTAGCCTGTCAGGAAAATTTGCTTTTCTGGTGTAAGGAATGCCATTTGGGATGCTGTATCCAGGCTTGCTCCTAGGAATATAATCCTTTGGGTCGACACCTGTTTGGATTTCTTTTCCTTGATAGTGTACCCTAGGGAGGTTAGTAGGGACTTTACAAAGGCCAGGTGCTTGAGCAGCTTTTCCTGGCTACCTGCCTGAATTAGGCAGTCGTCTAAGTATGGGTAAATCTTGATATTCCTTTGTCTGCAAAAGGCAATGGCCGGAGCCAAACATTTTGTGAAAACTCTGGGAGCAGTAGATAAGTTAAAGGGAAGCGCAGAGAACTGAAAGTGCTGAGATCCCACCCTGAAATGGAGAGATTTCCTGCATGATTCCCTGATAGGAATGTGGAGGTAGGCCGCTTTTAGATATAGGATGGCTAGCCAAGCGTCCTTGGAGAGCATGGGTAGCAGCTGCTGGAGGGTGAGCATTTTGGGAATACCAGGAAGGTGTTTAGAATTGATAGATGAAAAAAGAAACCTTGGCCCATCTGTTCTGCAGGAACATGCTCTACTGAACTTATAGAAAGCAGGGAAAGTATTTTCTTTTGAGCCTCTGCCCACTAGTTTTGAGGTAGATCTGGGAACCCTTTTGGAGTTGGAAGGGTGTGGAAAGAAAATTTGTATCCCTGGGACACTATGCTGAGAACCCAGCGGTCGTTGGTAATGGTGGCCCAGGTGCTTGCGTGAAAGCAAAGTTTTCCTCCTAAGGGTAAGTGAAGGTTGGCAAAGGGAGGGTGAGTCATTGTGAGTTCTTACCATAAGGGGGTGGCTTAGAACTCCCGTGTTTTGAAGTGAAGCTAGTCCACTGCTTTGATCTCTGCATTCCCTGTGGCTGCTGTCTGAGGAGGGGGGGTCTAGTTCCCCAGGGCCTGGGCTGGACTGGTTTAGTGAGAGCAGGAAGGACCAGTGCTTAGTGGGACAATGCCTGCTGAACCTGGGTGGCTGGACATGTAAGAAATCCTTAACTGTCTGCATAGATTTTGCTTTTTCTTCCATCTTTTGCCTTCGTGCCAAATAAGTTATCTTTCTGCAAGGGGGCATCCAACAATTTAGATTTGACATGGTCTGGCAAGGGCTGTTCCTTAAGCCACAAATGCCTTCTAATGACAGATCCGGTGACTGCTGCCCTGCAAGAAGCTTCTAGGGCATCAAAACCACAGTGCAAGGTGTGTTTAGTTACTTGACTTGCAGAATGCATTAACTCTTGTAAACTCTTTAGATTCTGCACATGCAGGAAAGGAAGACATTTTTTGTTTGAGGAGTTCCAGGGTATGTTGCTGAAAGTTTAGCATATGGAATTGACAATTTAGTGCCCTGATAGCAAAAGTAGCTGAGGTGTATACTTTTTTTACCCCATATGTCTAGTGCTCGGGAATCCCTGAGGGGGTGGGATTCTTAGCAGAGGTTGCTTTAATCCGTATAGGCCCTTCAGAAATTACCTCAGGGTCAGAAGTAGGATTTTTAAAAAGAAATTTGTGAGAGTCAGGGACTCTAGTACCTGTCTGGATTTCTATGTGCAGGAGGGAGGGTGTTAGGAGTCAAGCTGGATTCCAGGAAAACATCCTCCACAACATCCAGGACTGGGGGAATGGCCAAGGGTCTGTGCTGTGGAAGATCTAAGAATTCCCAGAGTCTCTTTTTAGACTGAGGGTAGTCCTGACTCTCCGATTGGAAAAGCTCCCTTAAGGTATGAAGGGTTTCCTCAAAGGAAAAATCCTCTGGGGAAGAGGCTGAAGGGATGGAATCCTCTGCATCAGAATCCTCATAAGTAGAGAGGGGTTGCATGTCTTCATATTCAGATGCATCAGTGTCATCTGACTCTTGTTCAGACAAAACTACAGGGGACAGATCTCTTTTCCTTTTGGAGGGGGTAACTTGTCTTCCCCTGATGAGCATGATAAGGTCTTCCACCATTTTAAGCATTTGAGACTGAGACAAGGAAGTAGGTGCCTGAGACTGGGTCGTCAGTTTCTTGGGTGTGGTTCATACCCTGGGGCTAAGAAACTCGTTTTCGAAAGAACAGTAGTCACAAAAGAAGACGTTGGTTTGTGTCGAGAATCGGTAGTGCGAAGGACTTCCTCGGAAGCTGGTGTCTGCTCGGAGGCTCAGGACGCATCCAAGGTAGAGACGACTACAGGATCCTTAGTCGAAGAAGAGTTTTGCAGCATACCGGACTCCAAAAGGGTCTCAGTAGTGGCCTGAAAATCCACAGAAGCGGGCATCAGGGGCTGCAAAAGTGCCTCACTGAAGACCGGAGAACTGATGACTAGCTTAACGGGAGCATCATCAGTAGGTTTGGATCTGTGCAGCCTGTTTCTGTCTTTATCTTTACGTTTTTTCGGAAGATCTGCTGATGGATGGCTTATCAAAGCCATATCGGAGTTCGAGGACTGTAAGCAAAAATATCTAGCTACAATAAGGGCCCGACGACGGATAGTTCTGGCATTGAACAAAGAACAGAAGTGATGCAGTAAGAATGAAAGTCTCGGTGTGGTATTTGCTTTCCACAGGCGAGACAATTGTTAACTTTTTCTGACATCGGTTAGTGCAAGAAAAAAGGATCCCCAATGGGGTACTTAGCTTTAGAAGACTTCACCTTCAATTCAGTAGACGAAACTCAGGTAGTGGCAGACCGGCACTCAGGTGAACTGCTTCTGCTTCGGGCTCCATGGCAAGACAGACTGGTGTAATAGCGTCGGCTACTTTACTGACGACTTGACGTCAGGCCTGAAGCGACAGCAACCGACGCAGAAATACTAAGCCTCTGGTATTTGGGCCAGCCGAGGTCTACCCTGGCAGGGATAACCCACATGTGATGACTGCAACAGTGTAACACGAAGAACATCTCACTATACAAGAAACATGGTGCAAAAGTTCAGATTATAAAACAGTAGAACTGTTGCATACCCATTTTACCCAAATTTATATATGCTATTAGATGTCTGACCATAACAGGTTCATTATCCACACCACTCACCTTCAATGCGTTCCTGAGGCTGTGCCTATATACAGCATCTAGTTTATCCCTATAAACCAGGTGCAGTTAAGTGGGATCCAGACATACCAAAACCCGTTCTTAGTCAGGTTTATATTACAATGAAAAGTATGGGAGTGTTGACATCTGCTCTCTGGGGTCTGAGTGTTGTCATTAAAGTAGGAAAAGTGGTTTACTTATTTATACATGTTTGGAATGATACCATGGCCGCAGACATTAAAGATCATATATATTTATGTGGATCTACGTTGAATGATCAAAATTAGAAAACTTCAAACTCATATGGTCGGGACCATATGATCAAAGTTTTGCAACTTCGAACATTAAAAAAGGGAAAAAAAAAAAACAAATTAAAACACATATGCAGGAGGGCAAGCCCCCCTTGCCTCCCCACACACCCCCCATTATTAAAATACACCAACTTTGAGATAGCACTACATTGAGGAAAAGGGAATATTCCTGTTCCGCACTGTATGGAGAGCTCCGTTTAAGTGTTCGAAGTTTTAAAAAGTACAGTTGTGTACACACCATAAATGTAGATGTTCGAGTGTATTCACTGTTGCAGTCATCACACCTGGATTATCTTGCCTGCAGGTAGCCCTCAGTTGGCCCGAATACCAGAGAGAGTATTTCTGCGTCGGATGCTGTTGCTCCTGGACTGATGTCAGGGGTATAAAAACAGGCAGCTGACGCCATTACATCAGTTTTTCTTGCCCCAAATGTCAGAACCCCCAAATAGGGAGCTAAGTTATGGTGGGGGGAAAACACCACCAGTAAAAAGTAAATACCAATACCCCAGAAAGGGGTGAGTAATAGCCATAGAGAAGAAAGAAAGAGAGAGAGAGAGAGAAACCAGGGGGCTGGAGGGAGGGAAACCAGGACTGCAACAGTGAATACACTCAAACATCTACATTTATGGTAAGTGTACACAGCTGTACTACATTCATGTTTCACTGTTAAAGTCATCACACTTGGGTGGATTCCCAAAGCTGAAGAAGGGTGGAGGCAGTTAAGAAGAGTTAGGGCTGGCTAGTAAGCCTTGCAGTACTGCTGTTGCAAAACCTGCCCTGGATTTGGAAAAGATAGGCAAGTTGTAATGCTTGGTGAAGGTGTGTACAGAACTCCAGGTAGCAGCTTCCAGGATGTCCCTGGTAGGGACTCCCCTGAGAAATGCTGTAGAAGTAGATGTTGCCCTAGTGGTATGTGTTCTGACCCCCTGAGGGGTTGGTTTCCCATGGTGCTTGTAGAAGAAATGGATGCAGTGTGCTATCCATTTGGAAATTGTTTGTTTAGAAATGGCCTTGCCCTCTGCCCCTGCTGAAAAGCTGACTAGCAACTGGTCAGCTATTCTGAAAGGCTTAGTCCTATCAAGGCAGAATCTGAGCTGTCTGTGCACGTCCAAGGAGTGCAGGATTCTTTCTCCTTTATTTTGAGGGTTAGGGAAGGTGGCAAATGGATGGATTGTTTGAGAGCCACACTGGACACCACTGTGGGCATAAAGGAAGGGTTAGTCCTGAGGGAGACCCTGGCAGCATGAAAAATAAGTGCTTGCAGCTCAGACAACCTTCTTCTAGCTGAAGTGATGGCCAGTAGCAGGCCTGTTTTCCAAGAGAGGAATTTTAACCTGACGGTGCAGGTTCAAAGGGGGAAGAAGCATGAGCTTTCCAGTACAAAGTTAAGGTCCCAAGCACGGATGGGGCTCTCATTGGCGGCCTTAAGTTGTTTGCCCCTCATAAGAACTGTTTGATAAGAGGGTGCGAGAAGAGAGGTGGCTCAGTGTTGTAATGAGCAGAAATGGCTGAGGCATGCATCTTAATGGAGGAAGAGGACAGGTCTTTGTGGAGTAAATCTGCTAAATAATCCAGGATTAGAGGCAGGGAGGGCATAGTTGTGTCCACTCCTTTAGACTGAATCCAGGAGCAAAACCTTTTCCACTTATCAGCATAGGATTTTCTTGTACTGGGCCTTCTGGCTTCAATAATGACATCCAGTACCTGCTTGCTTAGGGTTGCTGGGGGAGAATTCTAGGAATAAGCCAGGCTGCAAGATTTAGGGTTTGCAGTTGCGGATGCAAATCTGTCCCTCCTGCTGAGAGAGCAGGGTTGGTTTCTGGTGTAGGTGCCAGAGTGGCACCGGTGACCGGCTGCGCAGGAGTGGGTACCAGTACTGGCATGGCCAGTCTGGGGCAATCAGAATTGTCCTTGGTCTGTTTTGTCTTATCTTGTGTAATACTCTTGAGAGAGGAGGCAGAGGGGGGGAAAGGCAAAGATTGAGAGATTGACCAAATGAAAAGGGAAGGTATCCACTTTCCAGGCCCTGCTGTGAGGTTTCTTGGTGAAGAATTTGCTGAGCTAGTGGTTGTAGGGGGAGACAAAGAGATCCACCTCAGGGGTCCACCACTTCTGAATCAGAAGGTTGAAGGTGCTGGGCTCCAATTGCCACTCATGTGGGTCTAGGAGATTTCTGCTTAAGTCGTCTGCCAGTGAGTTTTGTTTGTATGGCAGGAATTGAGCTTGCAGATGGACTTGCATGTCCAAGACCGTGTTCCACAGGGCCATGGCTAACTTGCACAGTGGGTAGGAGTAGGTCCCCCCCTTCTTGCCGATGTACACATAACTGTGGTGTTGTCTGTTTTTATTAGCAGTTGTCCTGGAAGGAGTAGGGATCTGAAAGCTGTCAGGACGTTCTGCACAGCTAGCATCTCTTTTTGGTTGATGTGCAGATGAATTTGACTTGGGCTCCAGTGGCCCTGAATGGATTTGCCATCCATGTGTGCTCCTCAGGCATAGTCTGATGCATCTGTGGTTAGGGTCTGAGCGGAGTGTGGTTGAGTAAAGGGCAGCCCCTTGTTGTGGTTGCATGCTTCAGCCCACCAAAGGAACTCTGTCCTTAGACAGCGTATGATAGGAATGACTGTTTCCAGGTCCTGAGAATGTTGGCACCAAAGACTTTCTAAGTACCATTAAAGTTTCTTCAAATGCAGCCTTGCATATGGAATTAGCAGTATACATGAGACCATGAACCCTAGGGCCTGCAGTATTTTTCTTGTGGATAGCTGGGCTCTGGTGGGCATTTGTTTGAAGTAGGCTGTCAGATAGACTTGTTTTTCTGACGTGAGGAATGCCATCTGGGAAGTTGTGTCCAAGCTTGCTCCCAGGAATACAATCTTTTGACTGGCTACCAGTTTTGATTTATTTTCGTTGATGGTGTATCCCAAGGAAGTGAGAAGGTTTTTCACAAATGTCAGGTGCTGCAACAGCAATTCCTGACTGTCCGCCTGAATCAGGCAGTCATCCAAGTACGGGTAAATTTGGATATTTCTCTGCCTGCAGTATGCAATGGCTGGAGCCAGACATTTTGCGAATACTCTGGGAGCAGTAGATAAGCCAAAGGGAAGTGCAGAGAACTGATAATGCATAGACCCTGCCCTGAAACATAGATAATTCCTGCATGACTCCCTTATGGGGACGTACAGATAGGCTTCTTTCAAGTCTAGGGTGACTAACCAGGCATCCTTGGCTAGCACAGGAAGAAGCTGTTGCAGCGTAAGCATTTTGAATATTGGTACTACCAGGAAGGTGTTGAGAATTGAAAGATCCAGGATTGGGCACCAAAAGCCGTCTTTCCTGGGTACCAGGAAGAGTCTGGAGTAGAATCCTTGACCCCTCTGTTCTACTGGAACTGGCTGAATAGCTCTGATAGAGAGCAGGGAAAGTACTTGGCTTTCAGCCTCTGCCCACTGGTTTGGAGGTAGGTTTGGAAACCCGTTTGGGGTTGGCAGTGAGTGGAAATAAAATTTGTACCCCTGGGATACAATGTTGAGGACCCATCGGTCCTGTGTGACAGACATCCAGTTTCTTGCATAAAGAGCAAAGTTTCCTCCTAGGGACACAAGCAATTGGGCAGGGCTGGGGAGTGGAGTAAAGAAGTCACTGTGAGTTTTTTCCTTAAGGAGGTGGCTTACCACTCCCTGATTTAGGGGTGGGAGCACTCCATTGCTTAGATCTCGGCATACCCAGAGACTGTAGTCTGGGTAGTCTGTTACTCCTGGGTCTGGTTTGAGAAGGCCTGGAGAGGGCTGGGAAGGACCAGTGTTTGGAAGGGCAATGCCTACTGAATTGAGGGGGTTGCACTTGTAAGAATTCTTGAACAGTCTGCACAGACTTAGCTTTTTCTTCCATCTTTTTAAGAACCTCTTCTGCTTTGGTGCCAAACAAACAGTCCCTGTTCAAAGGAGTGTCCAGTAAGTTTGATTTGACATGGTCTGGCAAGGTCTGCTCCTTGAGCCAAGCATGTTTTCTCAATACAGAGCCAGTGACTGCTGCCCGGCAAGATGATTCTATGGCGTCAAAGCCACACTGCAAAGTATGCTTGCTGACCTAGCTTGCAGAGTGCATAAACTCCTGCAATTCTTTATTTTCTGCACAGCCTGTAAAGGTTGCCACTTTTTGTTTAATAAGTTCCATAATATGTTGCTGGTATTTCAGCATGTGAAACTGACCTAGAGATCATTTCCCAGGGGTCTAAATATATCAAGGCAACTACAGCCAAGAATCCCACCCCTTTGGACAGGGATTCCAATAGCCAGAGTTGCAGAGGTATACCTTCTTATCCCATCTGTGCAAAGCTCTGGAATCCCTGTCCAAAGGGGTGGGATTCTTGGCTGTAGTTGCCTTGATATATTTAGACCCCTGGGAAATGATCTCTGGGTCAGCAGTAGGATTCTTGAAAAGAAATTTGTGAGTGGCAGCCACTCTGTAGTACCTGTCTGGTTTCCTAGGGGCAGGAGGTAAAGTGTCAGGAGTAAGACTGGATTCCATACAGGTATCATCATCATCAACATCCAGGACAGGGGGTATTGCTAAAGGCCTGTGCTGAGGCAACTCTAGGAATTCTCTGCATCTCTTTTTGGACCGAGGATAGTCTTGACATTCCCAGTGGAAATGGTCTCAATGTATGCAAGGTTTCACCAAAAGAAAAATCCTCTGGAGGGGAGGCAGACAGAATGGATTCCTCTGCATCTGAATTCTCAAAGGCAGATAAGGGCATGTCTTCAAAATCAGAGACCTCAGAGTAATCGGACTCCTGGTCTGTAGAAGCTGTAGGGGACTGGTCTCTTTTTTCTCTTAGCAAGGGAAGGCTGACTTCCCCTAGTCAGCGTAATAAGGTCTTCTGACATTCTAAGCATTTGTCTTTATGGCATGGGATCAGGTGCATGCGCTTTGGTCATCGGTTTGCTAGGCGTAGTGTGTACTCTGGGGCCTAAGAAACTCATTAGGTTTAGATAAAAAAGTTGTCGGTTTGAGTCAAACATCGGTTGAATGAAGGACTGCCTCAGAAGCCAGTGCCTGCACAGCGGCTCCGGACCCATCCGAGGTACAGACATCCGCAGGATCCAAAGTCAAAGAAGAATCTCGCAGCATACCAGACTCCGAATGGGTCTCAGCAGAGGCCTGCAAATCCACAGAAGTGGGTATCAGGGGCTGCAAAAGCTCCTCGCTGAGTACTGGCAGACTGGCAACTAGCTCAACGGAAGCATCGTCGGCAGTTTTGGACCTATGCAGTCTGTCTCAGTTTTTATCCTTACGTTTTTTTCGGATTATCGGTAGCTGGATGGCTTACCGAAGCCATTTCGGAATATGGAGATAGAGAGCGAAAGAATTTAGTGACAAACAGAGCCCGATGATGAATGGTTCGGGCATTAAAGAAGGCACAAAACAGACAGCGAGGTACATCGTGGTCTGGGCATAAACAGGTGACGCAGTAAGAATGAAAATCTCTGTGAGGTATTTGCTTCCCACAGGCAAGACAATTGTTAACTTTGTCTGACATCGGTTACAGCAAAAAAAAAGGATCTCCAACGGGGTACTTAGCTTTAGAACACTTCAGGATTATTCAATTCGTAAACAAAAATACAGGTAGCGGACGACCAGCACTTGCGAACTGCTTCTGCTTCGGGCTCCTCGGCAAGAACGACTGATGTAATGGAGTCGGCTGCCTGTTTTTATACCCCTGACGACCTGACGTCAGTCCTGGAGCGACAGCATCTGATGCAGAAATACTAAGTCTCTGGTATTTGGGCCGACTGAGGGCTACCTGCAGGCAAATAACCCAAGTGTGAAGATTGCAACAGTGAAACACGAAGAACATCTTCGATCATATGGTTTTGGCCATATGAAATTTGAACTTCTAAACTTCAATCACTTAAATAGGACCAATTTATATACATATGCATCTATATCTATATATATATATATCTATATATATATATATATATATATATATATATATAAATATATACACACACACATATATATATATATATGTACATATATACACACACATATATATATATACATATATATATATATATATATATATATATGTATATATGCATACATATATATATATATATATATATATATATGCACATTATATATATATATATATATATATATATATATATATATATACACACACACACACACATATATATATACACACACACACACACACATATATATATATATATATATATATATATACACACACACACACACACACATGCACGCATATATCTATGTTGTTGTCTTTCGGCATTTCCCAGTTAGGGGTTGCCACAGCGGAACTCCGGTCCGCTAATGATTGGCAGTTGATTTTCACAGACACCGAGGTGCCAGCTCGACCTTCAACGAAGGCACACCCATTTACGCATATCTTTGAAATGCCCACCCAACTGCGGGGAGGACATGCAGACTCCACACAGAAGGCGCTCCCCGCACTCCAGCCGGGAATCGAACAGGAGAACCTCTTGCTGTGAGGCAACAACCCTACTGCTGCATAAATATATATATATATATATATATATATATACATACATATATATATATATATATATATATATATATATATATATATAGAGAGAGAGATACATATAGATATATATATATATATATATATATATATATATGTATAGATATAGATATATATGGTATATTATTTCTCTCTCTTCCCCTCTATGGAGTGTCTCATTTCAACGAAAACACAACTGAACACAGCTTGTCTAAACTCACAATCTAAACCTATAAAACACAATTTTTTTTTTTTTGCAGGGGCAAGCACCTCCACAACTTAACTCCTTGGTTGCACTACAGTGGATGAAAGAGAAAAAAAGCACTAGAAGTGCTCCATCAGCTCACACAGTCCAGCACACTAATATAAAAACTGCAATACTACTTGTAAATCTTTAAGAAAACATATACCACTTTCCTTACTACGAAAGTTACAGCTGGCAAAAAGTACAGAAGAGTATCTGTGACTTGTCATTACATAAAGTCACAGATTATTTGTATGTGACTCGTATAGATATATAAAACACACACACACACACACACACACACACACACACACACACACACACACACACACACACATGCGTGCGTGTGTACGTATATGTGTGTGTGTAATATATATATTTATTATATGCACACACCAGAGTACATCTGATTTACAGTTTAGAAAGCCCGTTTAAGCAAACTGGAAAACCTCAGAAAACCTCAAAACTCAGGAACAGGCTTAAATATAAGTTGCTAAGGGGGGGGGGGGGCAAGTTCAACTCTCCGCAGTACATGTAGGCAATAATCATGACATGACAAAATGGGACTGACTAGCCAGGTCCCAGTTAAACACAGCTTCATCAGGTATGTGTTAAATATATATACCTGTGTTCAAGAAACTGTGGGGTCCAGCAGTTTGACATGATAGTATTTGTATTACAGAGGGGGAAAATTTACCTCCTGAGTGGCAGAGCCATGAATGAGTTACAGGAGTGCAAAACACCTGTAACAAAAATGTCCAAAATCTTACATCCCACATATCTGACTAGTTACCATTCTGGAACTGAGATTTCATTACTTTTATTTTATTTGTAATTCTATGTACAAGTTACAACATAACCCATCAAAGAAAAATTGAAAATCAGGGGTATTTTTAATATTTTACCAATATAATGGCTACAAGAATAAATGAAGTGCTCATTTCACAGGCAACTGAACACTTTACAACTTGTGCATTCACAGTACCCTACTCTCATCCTTTGTACGAAGTTATTTACATTCATTTAAGAAGAAACTGAAAAAAATTATTGGGTATTTTTGTTTCATAAAAAAACACTAGTCAACTGGTGGGGTGAACTGGCGTATGTGTAAGCTTACCGATCTTAAGGAGGAGAATGTTTAAAGCCAAAGACTAGTAGTAACTGGTGGTAAGGTATGACACTAGATAGTGCAGTTGTGTACCTACCATAAATGTAGATGTTAGAGTGTATTCACTGTTGCAGTCATTACAATTGGGTTATCCTGCTGGCAGGCTACCCACAGTCGGCCCAAGTTCCAAAGTCTAGGTCCGGTGTCGGTTGCTGTCGCCTCCTCCTTGAAGTCAGAGCGCCAGGGGTATAAAAGATGCAGCCGACGCCATTTTCTTCAGTTTTTCTTGACCCAGATGTCAGGTGCCCCTAAAATGGTAGGCTAAAATGGTAGGCTAAATTATTCCAATAAGCATGCACACACAAAAATCAACTTTTCCTTCATCTACAAGCAAATACATCACATATGTTGTATAGAATAGAGAAGTACAGATAAGTCCCAGCAAGGAAAAGGGGGATGGTGGGAGGGTAACCTGGACTGCAACAGTGAATACACTCGAACATCTACATTTATGGTAGGTACACAACTGTACTATGTTCATCGTGTTTCACTGTTGCAGTCATTACAATTGGGTTGAATCCTAAAGCTAAGGTTGGGAGGCTGGTGCTAAATAGGATTAGGAGAGGCTATCAGGCCCTGCAGAACTGCAGTGGCAAAGCCTGCCCTGGATTTAGAGTAGAGAGGTAAGTGATAGTGCTTTGTAAAAGTATGCACTGAACTCCAAGTTGCAGACTCTAAGATGTCTTTGGTTGGTACTCCTCTGAGGAAGGCTGCTGAAGTGGCTGCTGCTCTGGTTGAATGTGGCCTAATGCCCTTAGACACTGATTTGCCATGCTGTGAATAGCAGAAACGAATGCAGTGGCCTATCTACTTTGAAATCGTCTGTTTCGAGATAGGCTTTCCTTGTGATCCTGCAGCATATGCCACTAGTAGTTGTTCAGTCTTTCTGAAAGCTTTCGTTCTGTCCAAGTAGAAGTGTAGCTGCCTGTGCATGTCCAAAGAATGGAGAAGTTTCTCAACCTTATTCTGTGGGTTTGAGTAGAAGGTAGGCAAATGAACTGTTTGGTTAAGGGCCACACTGGACACTACCTTAGGCATAAATGTAGGGTTTGTCCTTAGAGAAAAACCCTGTCAGGATGAAAAATGATAAAAGGTTCCACCAGCCATGAGTGCCTGTAACTCTGAGACTCGTCTTGCGGAGGTTATTGCTAGGAGCAGTGCTGTTTTCCAGGATAAGAATTTTATATCAGCTGCAGAGGCTGGCTCAAACTGAGGCAGTGTGAGTTTTTCCAAGACATAGTTGAGGTCCCATGCAGGTATTGGTGCTCTCCTTGGAGGTCTTATGTTTTTGGCCCCTCTGAGGTACTGCCTTAGTAATGGATGAGAAAAAAATAGGTGGTTCTGTATTGTAATGAGCTGAAATGGCAGAGGCATGAATTTTAATTGAAGAAAAGGAAAGGCAATCCAGCATCTCAGTTAAGTATTGCAAAATCTGAGGAATATTTGGAACAGTCGTGTCAATACCTTGTGCCTGGTTCCAAGCACAGAATTTCTTCCATTTTTCTGCATAAGATTTTCTGGTGCTAGGCCTCCTGTCCTCCAAAATAACATCCATCACAGCTTTGGAGAGAGGAGTGTTCTGAATGGCTACATTATCCGCCAAGCTGCCAGGTTTAAGGTCCTGAGTTGGCTGTGCAGTATCTGACTGTCTTGTTGGGTCAATAAGTGAGGAATTCGAGGTAATGTCCAAGCTGGGCATTGAGACAAGCTCTTTAGGATTTGGTACCAGTGCTGGCGGGGCCAGTCTGGGGCAATCAGTATAATTTTTGGCTTCTCTTGTCTGACCTTGAGGAGTACCTTGGGGAGGAGAGGCAGAGGAGGAAAGGCATATACTGTTAGGTTTTTCCAGCTGAAATATAGAGCATCCACTTTCCATGCTTGCTTGTGATAAGTCCTTGTACAGAATCTCTGTAGTTGGCAGTTGTGAGGGGAGGCAAATAGGTCTATGTCCGGGCATCCCTAGTTCCTTGTTATCATGCTGAAGACTTGTGGATCCAATTTTCACTCGTGGGGATCCATCAGATTTCTGCTTAGTTCACCTGCCAGAGTATTTACCCTTCCTGAAAGGAATTGTGCTTGCAGATGTACTTGGTAAAGTCAGTGCTGTGTCCCACAAGTTCATGGCTAGTCTGCAGAGGGGGTAGGAATGCGTGCCCCCCCTGCTTGTTTATGTACCACATGACTGTAGTATTGTCCGTCTTTATCAGTAGTTGTCCTGGATGAAGTAGTTCCTTGAAGGCGGTCAGGGAATTCTGAACAGCTAGCATCTCTTTTTGATTGCTATGTAGATGCATTTGACTTGTGGACCATGTGCCGTGAATACATCTTCCTGCCATATGGGCCCCCCAGGCATAATCTGATGCATCTGTTGTCAATGTCTGCCTGGCTGTGGGTAAGGTGAATGGCTGTCCCTTGTTGAGGAGACAGGCTTTTTCCCACCATTGAAACTCCTGTTGCAGGCAGGGAATGAGAGTAATTATTGTTTCCAGGCTGTTGCAATGCTGAGTCCAAACACTTTTTAGATACCATTGATGTTTCCTCATATGCAGTTCTGTATATGGAATTAGCAGTATGCAGGATGCCATGAAGCCCAAAGCCTGCAGAATTCTTCTTGCAGATAACTGGGTCTTTGTTGCCAACATTTTGGAATAAGTAGTCAGTTGTCTGTGTTTGTCTGGCATGAGATAAGCCATCTGGGCAGCTGTATTTAAGCTTGCACCCAGGAATATTATCTCTTGAGAGGGTACGAGCTTTGATTTCTTTTCGTTTACTGTGTACCCTAGACCTGTTAGTAATCTTTTTACAAATGCTAGATGCTATAGTAGAATGTCCTTGTTCTCTGCTTGAATAAGGCAGTTGTCCAAATAAGGATAAATTTGTATTCCTCTTTGTCTGCAAAATGCAATTACTGGTGCCAGGCATTTTGTGAAGACCCTGGGTGCAGTAGATAAGCCAAAGGGCAGTGCAGAGAATTGGTAGTGCATTGAGCCAGCTATAAATCTGAGGTATCTTCTGCATGAATGTCTGATTGGGACATGCAGGTATGCCTCTTTTAAGTCTAAAGTCACAAGCCAAGCCTTCTTACCCAGCATGGGCAGAAGCTGCTGCAGAGTTAACATTTTGAATTTTGGAACATCCAGGAATGTGTTTAAGATAGACAGGTCCAGTATTAGTCTCCAGGCTTTGTCCTTTTTGGGTACCAAGAATAGCCTTAAGTAAAATCCTTTTCCCTGCTCTTGCTGTGGTACTTGCTGAATGGCTCTCATGTCCATGAGAGATGAAACTTGTTTTTGTGCCTCTGCCCACTGATTGCGTGGCAGGTCTGGCATACCGTTTGGCTTTGGCAGGGTGTGAAAGTAGAACCTGTAGCATTGAGATACAATATTTTAAGACCCATTTGTCCCAGGTGATCATGTGCCAGTTTTGTGAAAAAAGTGCTAGTTTTCCCCCAAAAGGAGCTGCCAGAAGGTAAATGTTTGGTGCTGGCAGGGGAAAGTCATTGAGACTTTTTCCTGTATGGCTGTGATTTTTCCTCTCCGTTTTTGGAGGTAGAAGCACCCCATTGTTTAGGCCTGTATGAGCCTTAAAGGACCAATTCTTTGTAGGCCAGTTCCTGCTAAATCTGGGAGGATGCACCTGTAAGAAATCCTTCACTGTTTGCATAGACTTAGCTTTGTCCTCCATTTTCTTCAACACCTCCTCTGCTTCAACACCAAACAAGGTATCATGTTGTAATGGAGCATCTAATAGTTTTGCTTTAACATGATCGGGTAGATTCTGTTCTTTTAACCAAGCATGCCTCCTAATGACAGAACCTGTAACTGTGGCCGTGCAGGAGGCACTAGAGAATCAAAACCACATTGCAAAGTATGCTTTCCCACTTGTTCAGCTGCATGCAATAAATCCTGCATTTCTTTGTTTTCTGCACATTCTGAATTTGTCAACATTTTCTGTTTAAGTAGTGACATAAGATATTGCTGATATTTAAGCATATGAAACTGACAATTTAAAGCTCTTACAGACAAGGTAGCAGAAGTATAAATCTTTTCCCCCCATCTGTCCAGGGCCCTTGAATCCCTATCATAGGGGATAGGGTTTTTTGCAGGGGACGCCTTGACCCCCTTTGGACCCTGAGAAATAGTTTCTGGGTCAGCAGCAGGGTTTTTGTAAAGAATTTTATGTGAATCAGGAACCCTGTAGTATCTGTCTGGCTTAACAGGAGCTGGTGGTAAAGAGTCAGGAGTCTGAAAATACATCATCTACAATGTCTAAAACAGGAGGAATAGCAAGGAGCCTGTGCTGAGGTAATAAAAGGAAGTCTCCGATCCTTTTCTTGGATTCTGAGTAATCTTGGCTCTCCCAGTGGAAATGCTCCCTCATAGTATTCAGGGTTTCCCCAAAAAAATAATCCTCAGGAGGAGAGGCTGAAGGGATAGATTCTTCAGTATCAGAATCCTCATACGGAGGAAGGGAATATTCCTGTTCAGAAGAGGAATCAGAAGAAATGGAAACCTGATCTGAAGATTCATATTCTATCTCTTGCCTAGGCCTCTTATCAGGAGGGGGATGGGAACCCCTGATCAAAGTAATTAGATTTTCGGCCATTTTAACCATCTGTTTTTTAGGCATGGAGGCCTGTCCAGGAGAAAGCTGTACTTGTTTCTTTGTCTTTAGAGCTGCTTTAGTCTTTGCCTTTGAAGCTGAAGTTGGTTTTACATATAATTGTGTAGGCCTGAAAATACCCTCAGAAGCCGATGCCTGCTCAGCGGCTCCGGACCCATCTGAGGGAATAGTTTCCGAGTGTCCAATACCTTGAGTTTCCAGCGGCCTAGTCGGCTCCACGTGGGAGTCGGAAGCGGCCTGTGGCTCTGAGGTAGCGGGTGTCAGGGGTTGCGAAAGCGCCTCACTGAGAACTGACGACAGGCCTAACGGAAGCCTCGTCGTCGGTTTTGGACCTCGGATGCCTGTCCTCTTTTTCTTTGCGCTTTTTATAAACTCCGGTAGTCTGCTGTTCCGACGGCATTATATAATTAAATCTTCTGCCAAAATAATGAAATGCAAAATCGTACCGACGCTTAATAGTGCATTGGTTAAATCTAGCACAAAAAGTACAGTTGCGTACCTACCATAAATGTAGATGTTCGAGTGTATTCACTGTTGCAGTCATTACTCTTGGGTTATCCTGCTGGCAGGCTCCCCGCAGTCAGCTTGAATTCCAAAGTCTTGGTCCGGCATCGGTTGCTGTCGCCTCTTCCCTGACATCAGTGCGCCAGGGGTATAAAAGATGCAGCCGCCATTTTCTTCAGTTTTTCTTGCCCCAGATGTCAGGTGCCCCCAAATGGGTAGGCTAAAAATTATGCCAATAAACATGCATGCACTAAGGAAAACATTTCCTTCATCTACAAGCAAATACACCACATAGGTTGTATAGAAGAGAGAAGTACAGATAAGACCCAGCAAAAGAAAGGGGGATGGTGGGAGGGTAACCTGGACTGCAACAGTGAATACACTCGAACATCTACATTTATGGTAGGTACACAACTGTACTATGTTCATCGTGTTTCACTGTTGCAGTCATTACTCTTGGGTTGAATCCCAAAGCTGAGGCTGGGGCTAAATAGGATTAGGAGAGGCTATGAGGCCCTGCAGAACTGCAGTGGTAAAGCCTGCTCTGGATTTAGAGTAGAGAGGTAAGTGGTAGTGCTTTGTAAAAATGTGCATTGAACTCCAAGTTGCAGCCTCTAAGATGTCTTTCGTTGGTACTCCTCTGAGGAAGGCTGCTGAAGTGGCTGCTAATCTGGTTGAATGTGGCCTAATGCCCTTAGGCACTGATTTGTCATATTGTTAATAGCAGAAACGAATGCAATGGCCTATCCATTTTGAAATGGTCTGTTTTGAGATAGCCTTTCCTTGTGATCCTGCAGCATATGCCACTAAAAGCTGCTCTGTCTTTCTGAAAGCTTTAGTTCTGTCCAAGTAAAAGCGTAGCTGTCTATGTCCAAAGAATGCAAAAGTCTCTCACCCTTGTTCTGTGGGTTTGGATAGAAGGTAGGCAAGCGAATGGTTTGGTTAAGGGCCACACTGGACACCACTTTAGGCATAAATGTCAGGTTTGTCCTCAGAGAAACCCCGTTTGGATGGAAAATGATAAAAGGTTCCACAGCCATGAGTGCCTGCAACTCCGAGACTAGTCTTGCAGAGGTTAATGCTAGGAACAGAGCTGTTTTCCAGGATAAGAATTTTATATCAGCTGTTGAGGCTGGCTCAAAAGGAGGCAGTGTGAGTTTTTCCAAGACATAATTGAAGTCCCATGTAGGTATTGGTGCTCTCCTTGGGGGTCTTATGTTTTTGGCCCCTCTGAGGTACTGCCTTATTAAAGGATGAGAAAAGATAGGAGGATCCGTATTGTAATGGGCTGAAATGGCAGAGGCATGGATCTTAATTAATGAAAAGGATAGGCCTTTGTCCAGCATCTCAGTTAAGTAATGTAAAATCTGAGTATTTGGTACAAACGTGTCAATTCCTTGTGCCTGGTTCCAAGCACAGAATCTCTTCCATTTTTTTGCATAAGATTTTCTTGTACTGGACCGCCTGGCCTCCAAAATAACATCCATCACAGCTTTGGAGAGAGGACTGTTCTGAATGGCTACATTATCCGCCATGCTGCCAGATTTAAGGTCCTGAGTTGGCTGGGCAGGATCTGATTGTTTTATTGGGTCAGTAAGTGAGGAATTTGAGGCAATGTCCAGGCTGGACCTTGAGATAAGTTCTTTAGGATTGGGTACCAGGGCTGGCGTGGCCAGTCTGGGGCAATCAATATCATTTTTGGCTTCTCTTGTCTGACCTTGAGGAGTACCTTGGGGAGGAGAGGCAGTGGAGGAAAGGCATATACTGTTAGGTTTTTCCAGCTGAAGGATAAGGCATCCACTTTCCATGCTTGCTTGTGATAAGTCCTTGTGCAGTATCTCTGTAGTTGGCAGTTGTGAGGGGAGGCAAACAGATCTATGTCTGGGCGTCCCCATTTCCTTGTAATCATGCTGAAGACTTGTGGATCCAGTTTCCACTCGTGGGGATCCATGAGGTTTCTGCTTAGTTAAATCTGCCAGAGTATTTATCTTTCCTGGCAGGAATTGTGCTTGCAGGTGAACTTGATAAGTCAATGCTGTGTCCCACAAAGTCATGGCTTGTCTGCAGAGGGGGTAGGAATGTGTGCCTCCCTGCTTGTTTATGTACCACATGACTGTAGTATTGTCCGTCTTTATCAGTAGTTGTCCTGGATGAAGTAGATCCTTGAAAGCTGTCAGGGCATTCTGAACAGCTAGCATCTCTTTTTTATTGATATGAAGATGCATTTGGCTTGCGGGCCATGTGCCCTGAATACATTTTCCTGACATGTGGGCCCCCCAGGCATAATTTGATGCATCTGTTGTTAGTGTCTGCCTGGCTGTGGGTAAAGTGAATGGCCGTCCCTTGTTGTGGTGACAGGCCTGTGCCCACCATCGAAACTCCTGTTGCAGACAGGGAATGAGAGTAATTAATGTTTCTAGTGTGGCAATGTTGAGTCCAAACACTTTTTAGATACCATTGTAATTTCCTCATATGCAGTCTGGCATATGGAATTAGCAGAATGCAGGATGCCATGAAACCCAAGGCCTGCAGAATTGTTCTTGCAGATAACTGGATCTTTGCTGCCAACATTGTGAAGTAAGAAGTCAGTTGCCTTTGTTTGTCTGGCGTGAGATAAACCATCTGGACAGTTGTATTTAAGCTTGCACCCAGGAATATTATCTCTTGAGGGGGTGCTAGTTTTGGTTTCTTTTCATTTACTGTGTACCCTAGGCAAAATCTTTTTACAAACGCCAGATGCTTTAGTAGAATGTCCTATTCTCTGCTTGAATAAGGCAGTCGTCCAAGTAAGGATATATTTGAATTCCTCTTTGTCTGCAAAATGCAATTACTGGTGCCAGGCATTTTGTGAAGACCCTGGGCACAGTAGAGAAGCCAAAGGGCAGTGCAGAGAATTGGTAGTGCATTGAGCCAGCTATGAATCTGAGGTATCTTCTGCAAGATTGCCTGATTGGGACATACAGGTATGCCTCTTTTAGGTCCAAAGTTACAAGCCAAGCCTTCTTGCCCAGCATGGGCAGAAGCTGCTGCAGAGTCAACATTTTGAATTTTTGAACGCCCAGAAATGTGTTTAGAATAGACAGGTCCAATATTGGTCTCCAGGCTTTGTCCTTTCTGGGTACCAAGAAAATTCTTGAGTAAAATCCTTGTCCCTGCTCTTGCTGTGGTACTCGCTGAATAGCCCTCATGTCCATGAGGGATGAAACTTGCTTTTGTGCCTCTGCCCATTGATTGTGTGCCAGGTCTGGCATACCTTTTGCCCTTGGCAGGGTGCGAAAGTGGAACCTGTAGCCCTGAGACACTATATTCAAGACCCATTTGTCCTGGGTGATCATGTGCCATTTTTGTGAAAAAAGTGCTAGTTTTCCCCCTAAGGGGGCTGCCAAAAGATAAGTGCTTGGTGCTGGCACAGGAAAGTCATTGGGACTGTTACTGGTATGGTTGTGATTTGTCTTCTCTGCTTTTGGAGGTAGAAGCACCCCATTGTTTAGGCCTGTAAGAGCCTTGGGGCTGGGATCTGCCTCTTTCTGGCCTGTCTGACACTGGAAAGGACCAGTTTTTTTCAGGCCAGTTCCTGTTAAATCTGGGTGGCTGCACCAGTAAGAAATCCTTAACTGTCTGCACAGATTTTGCTTTGTCCTCCATTTTCTTCAACACCTCTTCTGCTTTAACACCAAACAAAGTATCATGCTGTAATGGAGCATCTAATAATTTTGCATTAACATGATCAGGCAGATTCTGTTCCTTTAACCAAGCATGCCTCCTAATGACAGAACCCGTAACAGCGTCTCTGCAAGAGGCCTCCAGAGAATCAAAAAGTACAGTTTTGTACCTACCATAAATGTAGATGTTCGAAGATCCACATTGCTGCAGTCCTAACACTTGGGTAGTCCGCTGTCCCTCGGTCGGCCCGAATATCAGAGTATAAGGCTGACGTCGGTCAAGGCGCATTTGACTGACATCAGAACGTCAGGGTACAAATGCGCATGACCGACGTCATATCCTCAGTCTTTTCTTGCCCCAGATGTCAGAAGACCCTAAAAAGAAAGGTCAAAACCCATAGACAACAACTAAACAACCAACTAGCCTAACACCAAAAATATGTACAATATATACAATATACACAATATACCTCAGATGGATAACCCAACCCACACAACCACCTCAAACTACAGAGGGAAGGAGGGAGGTAAATTGGACTGCAGCAATGTGGATCTTGAACATCTACATTTATGGTAGGTACAAAACTGTACTATGTTCTTCATCTCACATTGCTGCAGTCCTAACACTTGGGTAGAATCCCAAAGCAGAGGTAAGGGAGGATGGCTAAACTATAATGAAGCAGGAGCTGCCAAAATGCCCTGCAACACAGCAGTGGCAAAACCAGCCCTGGATTTAGAGTACAATGGAAGGTGGTAATGCCTAGAGAAGGTATGCACTGAACTCCAAGTGGCTGCCTCCAAAATATCCTTAGTTGCCACCCCCCCTCAAAAAAGCTGTTGAAGTGGCAGTAGCCCTAGTGGAATGAGGCCTAATCCCAGCTGGAATCTGTTTGCCATGATGGGAATAACAGAAAGCAATGCAAAATCCAATCCACTTAGAAATAGTTTGTTTTGACACGGGCTTGCCCTGAGAGCACAAAGCAAAAGAAACTAATAACTGCTGAGATTGTCTGAACCCTTTAGTTCTGTCCAAATAATATCGCAACTGCCTGTGTACATCTAACGTGTGCAAAATCTTTTCCCCTTTATTTTGGGGATTTGCATAAAAAGTAGGCAAATGAATAGTTTGGTTTAAAGCCACACTAGAAACCACTTTAGGCATAAAGGAAGGATTAGTACGTAAAGATACCCTATCCTTATGGAAAATTAAGAAAGGCTCAACTGCCATAAGGGCCTGCAATTCAGAAACCCTTCTTGCAGAGGTAATGGCCAACAAAAAAGCCGTCTTCCATGACAAATATTTCAACTCAGCAGTAGCTGCAGGCTCAAAAGGTTGTAGAGTGAGTTTCTCCAACACAAAATTGAGATCCCAAGCAGGAGTAGGAGCCCTTCGTGGAGGTCTTATATTCTTTGCCCCTCTAAGAAATTGCTTGAACAAAGGATGAGAAAACAATGGTGGGTCACAGTCGTAGTGAGCTGAAATTGCTGCAGCATGAATCTTAATAGAAGAGAAGGACAAACCTTTGTCTAACAACTCAGTAAGATATTGAAGAGCCACACTTAAATCAGGCTCAGAAACATCCAAATCCTTAGCTGCACTCCAAAACAAAAATCTCTTCCATTTATCTCCGTACACTTTCCTTGTACTAGGCCTTCTAGCTTCCAAAATCACATTCAAAACTTGTTGTGGAAGTTGAGACCCTCTATGGTTTAAAACAGAATATGCCAGGCTGTTAGGTGAAGAGAGTGAAGTTTGACATTGAGCAAATGACTGTCCTCCTGGGACAACAGATGTGGAATCAAAGGCAAAGGCCATGGAGGCTTCCGTACTAGACTTCTCAGTAATGGGTACCAGTGCTGTCGAGGCCAATCCGGAGCTATCAAAATCATCCTTGGCTTGTCCTGTCTGACCTTCAGAAGTACCTTTGGGAGGAGAGGCAGAGGTGGAAAGGCATACACATGAAGATTTTTCCAACTGAAAGAAAGAGCATCCACTTTCCAAGCTGTGGGATGAAACCTCTTTGTGCAAAACTTTGGCAGCTGGTGGTTTAGTGGAGAAGCGAACAGATCTATGTCTGGAGTTCCCCCTTGCTTGTTGATGTACCACATGACAGTTGTGTTGTCTGTTAGAATCAACACCTGCCCTGGAAGAAGTAAATCCTTGAAAGCTATTAATGCAAACTGGACTGCTAACATCTCCTTCAAGTTGATATGTAGATGCTGTAGTCTGACAGGCCACTTGTCTTGTATCCACTTTCCGTTTAGATGAGCTCCCCAAGCTTTGTCTGAGGCATCTGTCGTTAAAATTTGACTCGCCTCTGGCCGGGTCACAGAGAGTCCCTTGTTTAGGTGACATTCCTGAGCCCACCACAAAAATTCCTTTTGAATGCAAGGTATTATTGGAATGACAGTGTCCAGATCCTGGCAGTGCTGTGTCCATACATTTTGAGATACCATTGCAACTTCCTCATATGCAGTTTGGCATTGGGAAGCACCAGAATACAAGATGCCATGAACCCTAAGGCTTGAAGGACTGTCCTTGCAGTCAGCCCGGACTGAAGAGATAGATGATGGAAGTAAAGGGAAAGATTCTTTTGTTTGTCCGGGGTTAGAAAGGCCATCTGGGATGCTGTATTCAGTCTTACACCCAGAAAGCACATGTCTTGAGAGGGTACTAGACTGGACTTTATTTCGTTCACAGAATACCCCAGGCATCTTAGCACTGCTATCACATATTCCAAATGACGAAGAAGCTCTTCCCTTCCTTGAGCCAGAATCAGGCAATCGAACAAATAAGGATAGATTTGTATTCCTTTCAGCCTGAAGAAAGCTATCACTGGAGCCAGAACTTTCGTAAATACTCTGGGCGCAGTAGATAAGCCAAAGGGCAATGCAGAGAACTGATAGTGAGAAGTCCCAGTCCAACGCAGATACTTCCTGCAACTTAGCCTGATAGGAACATGAAGGTAAGCCTCCTTGAGATCCAAAGTTACCATCCAGTGATCCTTGCCCAGCAGAGGTAAAAGCTGTTGTAACGTCAACATTTTGAACTTGGGAATGTCCAGATAAGTGTTGAGGAGAGATAAATCCAAAATTGGTCTCCACGTGTTCCCTCTTTTTGGTACAAGGAACAGGCGAGAATAAAATCCTAGGCCCCTTTCTGGTATAGGAACCGGCTGTATGGCCCCTATTTGGAGTAACAGAGAAATTTGCTTGTGAGCCTCTATTCTTTGTTGAGGAGGAATGTCTGGCATGCCTTTGAAAGGAGGCAAGGTATGGAAATAAAACCTGTAACCGTGATGTATGATATCCAATACCCATCTGTCTTGGGTAATCAAACTCCAATTTTCTTTGAAAAGTGCCAACCTTCCTCCCAAAGGTGCTGCCAGGCGAGAAGGTTCTGGCAGCTGAAAAGGTAGGTCATTGGGTCTGTTTACGAAAGGACTGACCCCTGCCCTCACCCGAAGACTGTGCAGGAGAACTTCCTGTTCTAGGCCTGAAAGAGCCCTGACCTCTGCCCCTCCCACGTCTAGATCTACCCCTAGACTGGGAATCATAAGAAGGATACGTCCACCCCTTAGTAGGCCAATTTCTACTAAACTTTGGAGGCTGAACCTGCAAAAAATCTTTAACAGTCTGCATAGACTTAGCCTTGTCTTCCATTTTCTTTAAAACTGCCTCAACAGGAGAACCAAACAAGACATCAGATTGCAAAGGGGCATCCAAAATCCTAGTTTTAACATGGTCAAATAAATTTTGATCCCTCAGCCAGGCATGCCTGCGAAGAACTGACCCAGTGGCAGCCACCCTAGACGAGGCCTGTACAGCATCAAAACCACATTGCAAAGAATGCTTACCCACCTGTTCAGAAACATGCACTAAATCTTGTAACTCTTTACAATCAATACCTTCCGCCAGAGCATCAACCTTAGATTTCAACTGTGAAAGGAGATAATTTTGATATTTCAACATGTGAAACTGGCAATTCAAAGCTCTCATGGCAAGAGTGGAAGAAGTATAAACTTTCTTTCCCCATCTATCCAAGGCCCTGGCCTCTTTATCTGCAGGAACCGGATTCTTGACAACAGAACCCTGAACACCCTTAGGCCCCTGGCTAACAGTTTCTGGGTCTGCCCTAGGACCCTTAAAAAGATACTTATGAGCTTCAGGCACCCTGTAATACCTATCTGGTTTAACAGGAGCAGGAGGCAAAGAATCAGGATTAAGAGAAGCCTCGGCAAACACATCTTCCACCACATTCAGAACAGGAGGTATAGCCAAAGGCCTATGCTGGGGTAAAAACAAAAATTCCCTAAGCCTTTTCCTGGAATCAGAGAAGTCCTGACCTTCCCACTTAAAATGCTCTCTCATGGAGTGAAGGGTCTCTGAAAAAGAAAAATCCTCAGGAGGAGAAGCAGAAGGAGTAGAATCATCCACATCAGAATCAGAATAATGAGAATACTCCTGCAAGTCTTCAGCCGAAGACTCAGACACATCCGAAGCCTGCTCATAATCCCCAAACACTGGTTCCATCCTAGGCCTCTTATCAGGAGGGGGCATAGAGCCTCTAATTAAAGTAATTAAATCTTCTGCCATTTTAAGCATGTGCTTCTTGGGCACAGAACCTGAAGAACTAGGAGTGACACCCACAGAAGCTAAACTAGACCTGCCTCTAGGAGAAGCCTTGGAAGCAGAAAGAGAGGGCCTAGACCCCTTAGGAAGGGAGGGGAGTACAGTTATCTGAGAAGCCCCTACAGCCTGACCTGCCTCCTGGGAGGCCACATCCTGTAAAATCAAAGTTTCTCCCTGGGACTCCAGAGAGGCCTCCGTCGGAACCACCGGTTCCACTGATGCCTCTAAAGAACCGGCGTCCGGTTCGGACGACTCCTCTAACCTAGGTTTAACTGCCTTGTCCTTGTGCTTCTTAGAGGAAGCCGGCGTCGGAGCATCCGACGGCATATTGTAATTGCACCGCTTCCCAAAGACCAACCTGGCACAATCCAACCTTCGCTTTATAGTGCGTTTATTGAACTTAGCACAAAAGCGACACCCAACAACGTCGTGCTCAGGCCCCAAACAAGGTATACACAAATTATGGTAATCCCTATGCGGTATCTGTTTCCCACAAGAAATACAGTTATTCACTTTTTCTGACATCCGGTAAACCACTGAGGCAAGAAAAAAACAAAATATTCCCCAACGGGGTACTTAACCAACTCTGACTTCGGTCTGAAACTCCGAATTCGAAAAATTTCAGAACGCCAAACGGCACTTGCAACACTGCTTCTGCATCGGACCATGGGGCAAAAAAGACTGAGGATATGACGTCGGTCATGCGCATTTGTACCCTGACGTTCTGATGTCAGTCAAATGCGCCTTGACCGACATCAGCCTTATACTCTGATATTCGGGCCGACCGAGGGACAGCGGACTACCCAAGTGTTAGGACTGCAGCAATGTGAGATGAAGAACATCCACATTGCAAAGTATGCTTTCCCACTTGCTCAGTTGCATGCAATAAATCCTGCATTTCCTTGTTTTCTGCACATTCAGAATTTGTCAACATTTTCTGTTTAAGCAGTGACATTAAGTATTGCTGATATTTAAGCATATGAAATTGACAATTTAGAGCCCTCACAGCCAAAGTAGCAGAATTGTAAACCTTTTTCCCCCATCTGTCCAATGCCCTTGAATCCCTATCAGAGGGGATAGGTTTTTTTGCAGAGGAAGCCTTGACCCCTTTGGGACCCTGAGAAATAGTTTCTGGGTCAGCAGCAGGGTTTTTATGAAGAAATGTATGTGAATCTGGAACCCTGTAATATCTGTCTGGCTTAACAGGTGCAGGGGGTAGAGAGTCAGGAGACAGGCCGGACTCTGAAAATACATCATTTACAATGTCTAAAACTGGGGGAATAGCAAGATGCCTGTGCTGAGGTAGTAAAAGAAAGTCTCTGAGCCTTTTCTTAGATTCTGAGTAGTCTTGTCTCTCCCAGTGGAAGTGCTCCCTCATGGCATGCAGGGTTTCCCCAAAAGAGTACTCCTCAGGAGGAGAGGCTGAAGGGATAGATTCTTCAGCATCAGAATCCTCACAGGGAGGAAGAGAGTATTCCTGTTCAGAAGAGTCAGAGGAAATGGAAACCTGATCTGAAGATTCATGTTCTGTCTCTTGCCTAGGCCTCTTATCAGGAGGGGGATGGGAACCCCTGATCAAAGTAATTAGGTCTTCGGCCATTTTGAGCATCTGATATTTAGGCATGGAGGCATGTCCATGGGCTTACTGCACTTGTTTCTTTGTCTTTAGTGGTGCTTTAGTCTTTGCCTTTGAAGCTGTAGTCAGTTTTACATATAACTGTGTGGGCCTGAAAACACCCTCCGAAGCCGATGCCTGCTCAGCAGCTCCGGACCCATCTGAGGGAATAGTTTCCGAGTGTCCAATACCTTGAGTTTCCAGAGGCCTAGTCTGCTCCACGTGGGAGTCGGAAGCGGCCTGCGGCTCTGATGTAGCGGGCGTCAGGGGCTGCGCAAGCACCTCACTGAGAACCGGCGACTGGCTTAGAAGAAGCCTCATCGTCAGTTTTGGACCTCGGATGCCTGTCCTTTTCCTTGCATTTCTTGTGAATTGCGGTAGTCGGATGGCTATCCAACGACATTGTGTAATTAAATCTTCGGCCAAAGTAATGAAATGCAAAATCGTACCGACGCTTAATATTGCATTGGTTAAGTCTAGCACAAAACCTACAATTAGCAACGTCGTGATCAGGGCCTAAGCAAGGAATACAATAAGAATGGAAGTCCTTATGAGGTATTTGCTTCCCACAAGAAATACAATTATTAACTTTTTCTGACATCAGTCTGGAGCAAGAAAAAAGTTTCCCCAATGGGGTACTTAGCCGTAAATAAAGACTTTGGATCTGAAATTCGAACACTAAAATCTCAGGAGTCGGCCAACCGGCACTTGCAAACTGCTTCTGCTTCGAGCACCGTGCGGCAAGGAAGACTGAAGAAAATGGCGTCGGCTGCATCTTTTATACCCCTGGTGCACTGACGTCAGGGAAGAGGCGACAGCAACTGACGCGGGACCAAGACTTTGGAATTCAGGCTGACTGCGGGTAGCCTGCCAGCAGGATAACCCAAGAGTAATGACGGGAACAGTGAAACACGATGAACATCCGACAACTAGCAACGTCGTGGTCAGGGCCTAGGCAAGGAATACAGTAAGAATGAAAATCCTTATGAGGTATTTGCTTCCCACAAGAAATATAATTATTAACTTTTTCTGACATCAGTCTGGAGCAAGAAAATAGTTTCCCCAATGGGGTACTTAGCTTTAATGAAGACTTCGGATCTGAAATTCAAATTTGAAAATCTCAGGAGTCTGCCGACCGGCACTTGCAAACTGCTTTTGCTTCGGGCACTGCGCGGCAAGAAAGACTGAAGAAAATGGCATCGGCTGCATCTTTTATACCTCTGGCGCACTGACGTCAGGGAGGAGGCGACAGCAACCGACGCCGGACCTAGACTTTGGAACTCGGGCCGACTGCGGGTAGCCTGCCCTCAGGATATCCCAATTGTAATGACTGCAACAGTGAAACACGATGAACATCAGGGTAGCGTACATACCCAATGTACACTGGGAAAAGGAATAGAACAGTAGGTAGGGCTTACTTAAAAAAAAAAAAAAAACACTCTTGTAGCTGTCAGAATGGTGACCTACAGGGACTCCATCTCATTTTTTTTAAATTTTTATTAATTCATCACATTTTAATCAGGGACACTGGAATACATGCATTAAATGAAAAGGAAACAAACCACAGTAACATTTTCCACTGTTATTTTCAAGCAGTACGTATACATTTTTTTTTTTTTTTTTTTAACAATTCTCATTCACGACACTACATAAATTCCTCAATTCCTACTTTCCCGAAAAGCTCACTCACCCTCCTGAACAAAAAAAAAAAAAAAAAAAGCTATATATATATATATATATATATATATATATATATATATATATATATATATATATAAATACAAACAAAACTAAACATCATAGCTTTCCTGCTAACATAAAAATGTGTGTATGTATATAACAGTAAAAACAGAAAACAAACTAAATAATGTACGAGAAGTATGTACATATACATGAGCAGACACACCTATAACTACTATAAGAAAATGTATATCTAACAGCCAAGTGTATCAAGGGGGGAGGGGGAAACAAGGTAACTAAGCCTTCTATACCTTAAAAAGGGTTTAAATGCTGTTAGATGTACGTCTGCTCATATACATGTACATACTTCTCATACATTTATTTATATATTTTCTGTTTTTACTGTTACATACACACATTTTTATGTTAGCAGTATTTAGCTATGATGTTTAGCTTTGTTTATATTTATTTTTATATATATTTTTTGTTTTTTGAACATCTTAGCAGATTGATGTCTGCACTTGCTTTTAGTTAGTCCTTTTTAATTTAATTACATTTTTTTCAAACTGTGTGCGGACTAATATTGTTACATACTCAACTGTGCCAGCTTGCACTGCATGTGAATTGTTTTTACTACTGTTTTTGCTACTTTTCTGAAAAAAAAAAAAAATGATCTGCTTTTACTGTATTTGTGTTTCTTCCTAATTTATTTTGCTTTTGCGTCATCTTAAAAGTACTCAGTTGTATTTATTACTTCTTGGTGCAACTCATTCTAAGCCTTTTAGTTTAAGCACTTGGGCTTCAGACCAGTTGTTTTACATTAAAAAGGTTTGTGGTCTGCACTGTAGTGGCAGGACAGGTAGCATACATCCTTCTAAGTTGGGAACTGCTGATTGAGGGCTCAGTGTCAGTTATTCTAAAAGTGTATTAATTCTGGTTTAAGCCCTTGGGCTTTAGGCCAGTTATTTTACATTAAAAGGGTTCGTGGTCTGCACTCTTGTGGGAGGAGAGGCTGGACTCTGCCCTTCTGAGGTGGGAATTTCTGGTTAAAGGCTTATAGTGCCTGCATATTTGAACTGCTTTTTACTGAAATTGGTACACCTTGTTTGCTGTAGCGTAGACTAGATCCAGGCCTGCTGAATCTAGCTTTGTTTGTATAACTTGAGCACTAATCCAGGCATTCTTCAAAGTATTCAATTGTATTTATTACTGCTTGGTAGTAACTTGATTAAAGTGTAGCTATCATTCTAAGTCTTTTGGATTAAGCACTTGGGCTTCAGACCAGTTGTTTTACATTAGGAAGGTTTGTGGCCTGCACTGTGGTGGCAGGACAGGTGGCTTACATCCTTCTAAGTTGGGAACTGCTGATTGAGGGCTCAGTGTCTGTTATTCTAAAAGTGTATTAGTTCTGGTTTAAGCACTTGGGCTTCAGGCCAGTTATTTTACATTAAGAAGGTTCGTGGTCTGCACTCTTGTGGGAGGAGAGGCTGGACTCTGCCCTTCTGAGCTGGGAATTTCTGGTTAAAGGCTTATAGTGCCTGCATATTTCAACTGTTTCTTACTGAAATTGGTACACCTTGTTTGCTGTAGCATAGACTAGATCCAGGCCTGCTGAATCTAGCTCTGTTTGTATGCGTGTTGTTTGTTTGCTTGTTATTTCCCTGAAACGCTAATACCACCTAAAACGCGGCTTTTCAGCGCTTCTGTGGATCCCTAGTGATATCTGCATTGCTTACTGTACTCATTTCCTTGTTTCACTTAAAAGAAAGTTACTGTTTGTCGCTTTTGCATTTAAGTTACCTGTAACACATTGCATTTAAGTTACCTGGCACTTGCTCACTAAAGGCACTTGCTCACTAAAGCAATTATATAAGTCAGCACTAAAAAATTAAAAGCACTACACTCTCACAAAGTCCTCTAGAGTACCTTGTTCCCAATTGGCCTTTTTTTTTTCAATTATAAAGGAATTCCCAATACTATTCTAGCATGTCCAAAGGTCAGTTGTCAATCTTCTCTCCGGTCCAGCTGGTGAATCTGGGAATCTTGAGGCAATGTTACAACTGCCTCATGTACACAGACAAACCTCTCCTCCTCCCAATAAATTCCAACACATGTGAGAGATGCATCCATATAGCCAAACTGGAGGCTAAGCTCTCTCAACTCAGTACTGGCGTAACCAGTCAGGAGTGGAAGGAAACCATACTCAGTACAATTCCAGTCTCACATAGACCTACCACGACAGCACACCAAACACATAAACACACAAAAACATACTTGGAGGCTCTAAATAAAAATCTGCCTAAGCAGCAGAGACCTCCAAAGCAGACACCCAAGTAACCACTACCCCAAAACAAAACACGTGCAACACGTAGCTCACAAAGCTAGTGTGCCGAACAGTCACAGCCCTTAAGGCTAAACAACACATCTGATACACTTGTAATAGGTGACTATCATCAGGCACACTGACGTCCCGCTCACCAGGCTGAACAAGGAGAAGGTCACGGTGAGCTGCCTGTCGGGCGCTAGGATCCGCCACATAACACAAGCACTCAGGTCACTCCAAGGCAAGTACAAATATGACTCAGTCATTGTCCATGCTGGTGTGAATGACCTGAGACGTACCTCCCTGGACTTCATGAAAAGAGACATAGAGGAGCTCTCTGAGCATGTGGCCCAGGCCGGTATGACCCTGACCTTGAGTAGCATCTTACCCTCACCAAGAATGATGCCACAATATGAAGACAAGATGATCAATTTCAACAATTGGCTTAATTATTGGTATCATTCAAAGGGGATCCAATGCCTGTCAGCCTGGGATGACATGCTCGACAAGCCACGTTGCTTCGCTAGGGACGGCTTGCACCTGTCACCCTGGGCTTTGGATATTGGCAAAGGCTCTTGCTACCCCATAGTGCCTTTTTAGGCAAGGCTCAAAGACAAACCCACCTCCATAGGTATCACAAGGGATAAGAAACTAAGAGTAATGCTACTCAACGCCAGAAGTCTAAACCTCAAGATGCATGCACTCGAAACTCTCCTTAGCATGGAGAAAATCGATATCTGTGCAGTAACAGAAACCTGGTTCAAGGCTCCCGAGAGCACCCCAGCACTACCAGGTTATACCTTATACCATGCTTTTCGGCCCCAAAACTTGGACCGACCCACAAAAGGAGGGGGAGTATCAATATTAGTCAAAGATACCCACACCTCCAGGTTGGTGGCACAGCACGAAGCATCAGAGACTATCCATGTGCAACTAACAGTGGGTAAAACTGCCTTCCAGTTTATAGCCTGCTACAGACCACCCTCCCTAACCCAGGAACCCCACTCGGCCTTCATGAGAACACTGGAAAATATGAAGGTCTCTCCAAACACCATTATATTGGGCGACTTCAACTACCCAAACATAGACTGGGAGCATTACTCTAGCTCCAACACCCTAGCCCAAAGGATCCTAGAATTTATAAACTCAAATGCTATGGAACAACTTGTTACCACTCCCACAAGAGGGGAAAACATACTGGACCTGATCATCACCAATATGGGGACTTTATGCTCCAGACCAGAAGTGTATCCCTCACTGGTAAGATCAGACCATAAACTAATCTCACTGGATGGTCACATCCCGACACCACCCCCTGCCCAGAAAACCACAGTGAAAAACTTCTCTAAAGCAAATTTCACACTCCTCAAAACTGAGGTGGAATCCTTCAAAGCCCCTGGGCCTGTGGAAAATATAAAGGATTCTGTGGTCTGGGCCATAAACGCATTCTATGAACACCTTCAGGAATGCATGGATCATGCGATCCCAAATAAAACCAAGACCCAATCCTCCAAAGGCAGACGTCCTGTCTGGTGGACCCCAGCCATAAACAAACTATACAATAGAAGGAGGAAGCTACTAAATGATAGAGCAAAATTCCAAAAAGGGAAGGCATCTCTGATCAGTATTAGCAAAAAACTACGGGCACTCATAAAATCGTCTAAGGCCAGCTTCGAGAGAAAAATTGCACAGGACACTAAGGATAATCACAAGGCTTTCTTTAGTAATGTTAGGAACCTGGGTGGTAATTCCCAGATATGCTCAGAATTAGTCCAAAATGACAAAAAATACACCGAACCCACAGACATTGCCAACATCCTAGCTGACAGGTTCAGCGCAAACTTCTCCCCCCTCCCCACCAAAAGGGCAAATATCTATTCCAGCAGAGTGCTGCCCCCCTGACATCTCGGATGCTCAGGTAAGAGCCGCCCTCTCCAAAGCAAAAACACAGCATCAATGGGACCAGACGGTGTCCCGGGCTGCGCCCTACATGAACTCCAAGAAGAGCTAAACCCAAACATAAAACTACTGTTCAATCTCAGCCTTACTACAGGATATGTACCCAAAGAGTGGCGTACAGCAACTGTGGTCCCTCTCCACAAAGGTGGTGCCTCAACGGATCCTGGAAACTATCACCCCATAAGCCTGACTAGCTTGGTCTGCAAAGCTATGGAAAGGATAATCATGGACCTCATAAATAAAGATATTGGGGACCTACAGACACTGGATCCTACCCAGTTCGGCTTTGTTAAGGGCAGATCCTGCCTCTTAAACCTGGTTGATTTCTTTGAAACAGTCACCAAGGCCATTGACGAGAGGAAGGTGGTCCACACAGCCTACCTGGACCTCGCAAAAGCCTTCGATACAATACCCCACTCGGGCATTATAGATAAGCTCACCAGCTTAAATATAAACCCCTATGTCACTAGATGGGTTGCAAACTGGCTCAAGGACAGAACCCACATGGTTAGAATTGCTGGAGCCATGTCAGACTCCAAACCAGTTACAAGTGGCGTCCCACAAGGCTCAGTCCTGGGACCTCTCTTGTTCAGTATATATTTCTCGGAGGTACAGGCCAACACGGAAGGACTGTGGCTGACCAAGTTCGCAGATGACTGCAAACTGGGTGCCATAATCGACTCTCCAGCCGACAGAAGCATCCTCCAAAAGGGCCTCATAGAAACAGACAACTGGTGCCAGGGCCATGGCCTCAAGCTAAACGCCAAAAAGTGTATAGTCATCCCCTTTGGCAAAAACAAAGTGCCGACAAATTACCACATAGGTGGTAATCCATTAAGTACAGAAGAAGTAATTAGGGACTTGGGGACCCAAGTTGATAGCAATCTCTCATTTGACAACCACGTGGTCAAAGTGGTTAGAAAAACATTTTATATAGCCCACCTAATCATGAAGGGATTCACATCTAGATCAGGAGAGGTCATCGTGCCTCTTTACTCATCCCTCATCAGGCCCATAATTGAGTACAATGCCCCTTTTGGGATGTACCTTACCAGACACCTGCAGCAACTGGAAAGACCCCAAAAGTACCTCACCAAGAGGATCAAAGGGCTCAAACAGATGCCATATGCTGCCCGGTTAAAGAAACTCCAGCTCTACTCAGTGGCATACCGCCTGTTCAGAGGCGATCTGTGCCTGACGTATAAAGCCATGTCCAACCCGGAATTAATGGACATGCTGCACCTCAGAAAATCCAAATCCTATCGAGCTACATGCTCGAGAGACTTGAACCTCAGCACTGAAATAAATAGGACATGCTGGAGGGACAGATTCATAACCCAGAGGCTCCCTTCACTCTGGAATAAAATCACAGTCCAGGTTAGGCAGAGTCCCTCATTGACTCTCTTCAAGAGGAATCTTGATGAGTGGATGGGAGATCGTAGGTTTACCTCGGGTATCACTTCTGTGTCACTGTTAGACAGAGGCACAGTATACTAACCTCAAAAAAGGGCATAGCAAAATTAATTTAAAATGGGTGGCGAAAGCCAAACACATTCTGGCTAGGCTTATAAATGCCCTAGGGCAGATAGTCTAGTATGAACCTATGAACCTATGTAGCAGCTCTAGTTTTTTATTATTTTATACAAGATGTACACTTTGTTAACTATGTGGATGGCAGGACTGTTTCAGGTTTTGCTGACGCAGTTCTGCATTAAATTTTCTAAAACATCAGTATATTTGCAACAGTATGATGAGATGGTTTATGTATGATGCATATTATACTGTTTAAATATCTACAATATATGCCTTATTTATTATATCTGAAATCTACTATACAAGTTGTGGTTGGAACATACTAATAAAGTACTCATTTTGCTAAAGTGTTAGGTTACTTTAAATCACTTCGTTTCCACTAATTATTTAATTGGAGGGGAAAAGAATGCTAGCAGCGATTGGTTTAACAGTGTTTAAAATGTTTAGATTTCTGATAGAATTTTTATGTCTGATGAAGCGTAGGAGTACTATGCGAAAGTGCTTACATGTTTTTTACTAAACTGTTTGGTTTTATGCCGTGCATGTCCTTTGCCTGCTTGGATTTCTTGCATTATTTAATTTAACCAAACTGCAATAAACAAAATATGCAGATCTTTTTAACTCTTGCCCCAAACTATCAGCATCACTGCCTGACACTAGGAAAAGCAAAATGGCTACCAGTGACTGCTCAAGCAACCCTTCTCCTATTCATTTCGCTCTATAAAATTCTACACAAGTACTGACCACCTCTAAACACCAACAAATTACAGAAAACACAACCCAAGAAACATTTAGAAAAAATCATTGTCTTTCCATGGATCTCTAACAATTTCAACATAAGGTAAAAACATTATTCATTAGTTTTGTTAGTGTGTCCATTGCACAAGTACAATTTAAATTTTCTCTTTGAATATTTCCATTAAGTGTGTACTTGGCATATACCATGTACATCCGTCTGTGAAATCATGTCATCATACTGCTTGGTCTGAAGACATGACTGACAAAAAATGTGTGTAGTATGCACGCGGAAAACTTTTTTTTTAAACTATTAATGATTGGATATTCCGGGAAAAGCCGAAAGACAAACAAACAATGATTGGATATTTGCTATGTACTACAGAGTATTCTGCAAGTAGAATGCATATCACATGCGGGCAGTCTTTTCTTTAGTAGTTTAAACATTTGAATTTTACTTAATCTGATCTTTAAAGAACAGTCTTACATGTCCTGTACTGGACATGTGGTCATGTCCAAAGCCAAGGTCCTCACTATGAAGTTTAATTACAAAACGGAAGTGCAATCTGGGCCATATTTTGTTCTCATTTTTTTGGAAAAAAGGGTCAACAATAGGTGTACCTGTGATCCCCTATCTAAACTGCTAGCACTAGGACAGAGACGTAAAGGGGTGCTGCTGAAATAAGAATGTACACATTGCCTAAATACACAAACAGTCGTACAAACCCATTACCATGTGGACTCACCCCATAAAGAATAAGAAAAGCTGTACAGTAATCTTGGAACTACTACAGCATTTGTGGTTAGTGGGACTAGGCAGGGGGCAGCCTTCCACTTCAGGGGATGCATGGGGCTTGCCACACTGAAAGAATGCTTTATAGGTTCATAGGTAATTACTAGGCTATCTGCCCGAGGGCATTTATAAGGCTAGCCAGAGTGTGTCGGCTTTCGCCGCCCCATTGATTAATTAACTGATCCTCTGTCAAGCAGAGCCAATGAAGTGATCCCAAGGGTGTATTTTCTGTTACCCATCCACTCGTCAAGGTTTCTCTTGAAGAGTGTTAGTCTTGCAATGTCATATAGTGGCTATGACAGAAACCTCAAATGAATGGGAGATCATCATGCAGTGAAGGATGTTGACCCCAGACTTGAGTAACAGACTACAGTATGCCCTAATGCAGAGAAAACGCAAACCCAGCTCTACTTCTTGAGTAACACTCTTAAGCTGTAATGCTTGGATAATGTGTGAATTTTTTTTAATTTTTTATTTTATTTTACATTTGTTTACCGGGATAGTCTGACTGGATACATGTCCATTTTCAGCGGAGGCCCAGGGAGAAAAGCTCCATATAGTCAAACATACAAAAGTTACACAAGATGTTAGAAAACAATTGAAGGTCAAGTGGCAGCTTCACAGAAGTTCTGAGCAACAACATTCTTGATGAAGGCTGCAGAGGTGGCAGCTGACACTGTAGACAGTGCTTTATCTGACCAGCAAGCATTTCTGCATAAAAATCAACACAAGTCACTACAATCTGCCAACTATCTGGAGAGAATAGTCTTAAATGCTGGCTTGCCCCATCTCCCAAAAATTAGAGAGATGAAACACTGGTCTGAATGCAGTCTTTGGTCTTAGTATAACACCCCCTAAGATATTTGGGCACATTCATAGGGGAAATTCACCTTTCCTCCTCATTTTTAGAATTAAGGTAAGAAAAGGGGAAGTTGGGTACACTGATTCAATTAGAGTCCTGAGATGATCCGAAGTGAGAATAAAAAATGGTTTTGAGTGGCATCCTGTCTTTGTGAAATACTGTGCAAGGTTCCATGCACATCAAGGTGTGCAACACTGAGAGCTTTGTTGCTGTGGCAATGAACACTATAAGACAATTTTGAGGGGTGCTGAACCTGTGACATTAAAAAATTGGAGTGCAAGCTTTTCAGTCATGAAAAACTTCCATGCAGGGATCATATTATGCAAGTTACTTTAAAGTTATAT